>NW_027211693.1:33565000-33830000 GCF_022749685.1 Semicossyphus pulcher | reverse complement strand
GATTGAGAAAATGTCAAGAAAGAAATCTCTCCAACTTTGTAATGTGTAGCATGTACTGTCAGCATGTGTGAAAACAAGTAGAAAGGATACCGGTTATATTTGTGTCCTACTCCATGTGCATGCCAGATTCATATTTAATGTCATGTCAACAAAACTGCAGGTGTGAAAGAATGCAAAGACAGCACAGCGCTGTTTAAAGTTTTAACAGACATGCAGGACTTCCATATGCAGGCAGTGTGGTGCTTTTAACATGTGCTTTTTCTTTCTGCTTCTGCAGACTCCTTCGTCCGTCATGAGAGTTTTGACAATTGAAATAAAGAAGCTTATTTTGCATTCTTCAGGGTCTATGCAGATATATAGTGTACTTACATGATTTTATTGTCAAATAAATTCTGGAGCTGCAGGGTGACATCCAACAGACTCAGTGATTCAGCTCAGTGAGAGCATTGCTTGGAGCTCCTTTACAACCATATTGACTTGGTCATAAACCGACCATAAATCCATAGGCATTTAATAATGAGCCAATGGCGTCAGCTGACAGAAGCATATGTCTTCTTCTACAGCTCAGACGAACCAATAGACCTGGTAATGGTAAATACAATCACAAGTATTAGGACAGTAAGCTTAAGTCATCCTGCTGTGATGTCGCCCGTAATAAATTTAACTTGAAATAGTGAATGCCAAGCAAAAGACCTGACTGTCAGCATTTAATCACAGGTCAGAGCGTTGTAAACCAGCAGCACCATCAAAGGCCCAGCAGCTCACTGTCCCCACTCTGAACTTGACTGTGTGGAAGATTTAACAGACTTCTTGCAGGGTTCAGCCAGCAAACGATGCACTAATAAAACAACATTCCCTTGTTTCCTTGTTTAAGTTCACTGGGTTCCTTTCCGATCTCTGGAAACACATTTTTTAAATGTATATAAGTTCACAGAGCTAATGCACTTATTATGTGCCTTGCTAAGAACACAAGCGTTTTAATGAAAGCGCTAAATTGTAAAAAGAAATTTAAACCCATAACCGCTGAGAGGCAATTTCATATTACTGAGCCTTGGCATGGAGCGTAGGCAGCAACACAGCACGGCTTGTTGATTGAAAAGTCCCATCAGCAATATGGAAAGTGTCACTGCAGTTGCAGGCAAGCCAACAAGAGAAGAATAGTCTCCCTTAAACCTTATTGTACAAGTTTTTTAAAGCTTGGCCACAGCTTTTGTAAGAGTCTTCTTTGAGGAAATACAAAGAGCTGAGATGCTGTCTCAGTGTGTGAAGGAAGGATGTGACAAAAGGCTGTCATGTATTTATAATTAACTCTGCCTGTGTTTACATTTCTTTCAATATCCTGACGATAATTGGTAACAAATGCACCTGCCTACACTAATTAGCACCTTATAATGTATGTTTGTTTCATCCATAAAAAATAAGTTATGTGAAAAGAACAATTCACAGTTTTATAGTATTATGAGCCAGACTTTATCTTTGCTGGGAGTGGTTGCCAAGCAACCAGCAGAGATTCCAGGAAGTCAGTGCTTAAAGCCAAGAAACATGATGAAGGCTTTGTTGAATTTGTACAAACAACAAAGAAAATACTGTATATCGCTATCATGGCTCTTTAAGTTGCTGCTCGAGTCCAGCTGGCGGTGTTCTGTCCAGCTGCTGGTTTTTGCCTTTGATTTGATTGATGGCTTTGAAAGTAATATCAATATTCTTCATTCTTTAGCAAAAACTTATAAGGAGATTAAACATTAAACGTTTTCTTAACTTATGACACAATTAAACTCTGAGAGGCTATAGCCTTATACACCCAATATACATGTATTGGTTGTGTGTGGCTATGGTTGATTGAACAAGTTGATTTAAACCAATGTTAAATGTTATTGACTGAAAACAGCTGAGCCTGAGATTTTGTTATTGGAGTAAATTCTGAGTGAGAGAAGAGGTCTCCTCACTTACACCTTGGTCACACTGCTAACCTAAGCTATGATACAGGTATGCACCCAGAAACCCTTGCTATTCATTTCTAGCCCATATTAACAGGTCAGAGGCAGCCACACAACACGTCAGCTGCATCACAAGGGCGTATATGCAACAAGGCATCATCTAAGGATTTGGGCCCAGTTTCACAGACAAGGCTTAGTCCCAGACTAAAATGCCTGTTTGAGTTGTTATCTTAAAATAGACTCGGAGGGAAGGTTAGAGCTACTCTAGGACTAAACTGAGCTTAAATTAATCCTTCAAAGAGGCAGGTTTAATTTCTGCTTTGTACTGTTTGTGAAGAAGCTTGGACTATTCTGAATCTAAATGAAGACCAACATGCACAGAGGCCAGCCAGACGAGTACTTGTGGATAAGTGTAATCGTAGTGCTGCACAGCTACCTGAAGCAGCACTGCTGTCCTGATCCTCCAATGGAAGATCAGGATCAAGCAGATGTGCCCATGCCTGAGGCCAGCAATAACCAACAAGGACTTGCATACAGAGATGCTTTTACATTGAAGCTCAACCAGATGAGACACATTTCAATATGGAATGTATTTATTATGGCTTATTATTATTATTTTTTTTAAATTTAAATAGTGTGCAGCAAAATCAAAAGAGTGACGAAATCAAGTCTTAAGATGTCATTTGTGGTGATTTAAATACTCGATTAGAAGCAATAAACTCATTTGGTTCTTAGTATGAAAGAAGAATAAAGACTGACACAGACATATATATGTACACCAAAAACACTAACCAATTTGCTTTCTTTGGAATATTTATTGTTTGTGCTCAGGTCTGAGCAGAGCTGTCCGAACGGTCATCACCTGGTGTACAATTCATTAGTATTAAATCGCTCTCTTCTGATCTCTGCTTTCTCTGCTAGTTTACACCAGTTATATATCATTCACAAAAATATAAATATGAGAACAGTGAAATACTGAAAACAATAAAGATATCTCACAAGAAGTTGAACTTTTCTTGTTATATTTTTATTTGTGTTTAATTTACTGTACATTACAGCCCAACCACTCTTCTTTTGCTCAGAGAAAGTAGTCTGGCTTTTACTTTCAGTTACTGGATTGTTTGACACAGTTTTTTCAGACTTTGCCTCTGCCGTTGTTTTATCTCCAGATTCACACCAGTCACGGTGTTTTTTGATTCCATTCTGGGTTTTTCTGAGCACCATTGGACCAACAGCATGTGCTTATACTTAACCTAATGAGGCTTAACCCTGGTGTTCTCTTTTAGGCTTACTTACCTTACTCCAGGACTCCATAGTCACCGACTAACTAAGCTAAACTTAGCTTAAATCAACTTAAATGTCCTGGTTTAACTAGTACGCATTGAGGCCTACTCCTGGCTTAATCAAAGCCTTGTCTGTGAAACTGGCCCTTGATGTCCCACCTAAGTTCTAAAATAGACTGTGAAAATGATCTGATGGATATTCACCTTGACAACATCACCAACTCTCACCTGTGTCATTTCGCTTTCAGTGTGCAAGCAGCCGTAGGCAGCGTGTCTCAGACCCAAACAGTTAGGGTCAGTTAGACATCAGCCGCTTCCAGTGTAAGAGACGTTATATGTGTAAACTCTTTTCTTTCTGCCAAATGTTTTTCCTTTAATCAAAATGTATGTTTTTAATGATTAATAGAATGGCATTACATTATTTCATGATTCAAATAGGATTGTGTATGTTAATCATTCTACAGCACAAACAGTGCAATGGAAATAAAGAATAATAATGACATGGTTATAATAGTTGTTAAAATGATTATGATAGACTGGGCTTGACCCTTACCAGTCTTTACCCACTGTCTCGCTCGTCATTGAAACAGAAAGCACATGTCTCAAGTCCAAGTGTAAAGTTTTGCTTCTTAAAAGTGAATGCCGAGCCTTGTCACTGGATATTCCCATGTTGGAGTGGGATGTCCTTTTGCATGAGTGGTTCTTCTGGAGGAAAAGTGCCAAAAACACCATTACACAGATGCATGGTGGGCAGCAGGATGTCTTGTCTGTGTGAAAAGGGCAGGTCAAAACACTTTTTTTTAAGGATTTAGACAAAGTTAGGGCTACCTTTGGGGTCAAACAGTGCTTTCAAACAGCTTTCTAGCTGCCTTGAATGTGGAATAAATGTATATTCTCTTCCTCCACTGCAGCTCGGCCTGCTTATTCTGTGCTGTTTCACTGTCAAAGTGCTGCTAGGTCCCAGTCATCTGTCATGCGAGGACTGCTTTGAACAGAGGGCTGAGTGAATGTGTGGCAGGTCTCCAGATGTGTGAGATTCTCAGAGGGATTTGTGAGGAAGCAAATTTTGTCTCTGACAGCTGATGTGACTTTAAATGCTTTGGAAAAATCAAATGCTTCGAGGTAACAGTAATGAACTGCGTGTGGCAGCATGACAACATAGGACATGTGAAATGAAGCTCAAAGTGTTTATTGAGGCCGATTTTGACCTGATTTATGCAAAGACTCAAAAGTCTCTATTTCATTCACATAACCCACCATGAAACTTCAATTAATCGGCCGGGCTTTTATATCTTTGACAATGAAGGTCATCCAATGCTTAACAAAAACAGACATTTATTTCAGAAGACAGCTGGATGTCTCGGATGGTGAACCAATGACGAGCAGATAAAATCAAATTTGCCTCGGTATTTTTTGGAGCTTAAATATTTTCTGTAGCTGCCAAAACACGACAGTTTGCTTGTAATTATAAGTGGCATGCTGATATTTGGTACTCTGCATTTAATGGAAGTTTAATGGTACTCCATTTCTCACCATTATTAAACTGTGGCAGGCAGCTTTCAAAATAAACTTGTGGATGGCTGGTTCAAGTTAAAACCGGCTGACAGGGAGATTGTAGTGGACTAAATGTTGGAAAGTCCACTTAAAAGGTGAACTCAGAATGAAAGTTCACATTCTGTAAACAGTTAGCTTGTCATGTCAAATGTTTATCTGACAAATTCAAAGGAAATCTTCCTTCAGCTTACATTGCAACAGGAAATCATCAAAAGTTTTGTTCCCTCAAAAACTTCCCAGACTTGTTTTATTGAATCTGTTCTTACATTCTCTTTGATCAGCTTTTATGGGTAACTTCATTTGAAGCAGGTTGCTGGGCTTCATCGATATGTGCTCGCAGGTACCACTCTGAATGATTTGACTGAAGTGTTCAGTTAAATTCTGGATGATCCAAGGTATCCCCTGTACAAGGACTTCTTGTTGCTCCCGTCTGGTTGCAGATACATGCTACCAGCATGCAGGACAATCCTTTAGCCTGTTATAGCTCAAGGTGATGTTTAACATTTATTTATTGCCATTGCCCTTTTAACAAATTCAGTTTGTTTTCCGAAGTATTTTTTATTTACTTAGTATTATTATTTATTTCTATTGTATGTGTGATGGATGTGTGCTGCTGCTGGCTGTAAAACAAGTAAACCCTTGGGGATGATAAAGATATCCTCGATCCTTGGTATAAGGTCTCTGGACTATGTCCTGTGTTGCTATCTAAGGCTGTACCTGTTAGGGCGTAAAAGATTCTTCTTCAGTGTTCATTTAAGCCAAAATACTGGGCCTAGATGTGGCTGGGAGATATGACCAAGATTGTTTTCACAATTTAATTTTCACACCAGTTGATACTGACAGTTATCACTATAAGGTTAATTGTGGTTTAAAGTATATTATGGTCAGAATGGCTGAACACTTGCCAAACAGCAAAACATTTCTTGCATCAAAGGTTAATATAACCTAATGAGAATCGACATAATGTCAAGAAATTAAACAATAAATAAACAAATCCTTATTGTGGTCATTGCTTACCAAACCCTTTGTACAGGCAATATAAATAAAATAAAGGGCAAAGATTGCTCGTCGCTGTGGTAACGAAAGGCACAAAGTAAATCTTTTCAGGCAGCAGTTAAATGCCTTTAATGCGCACACACATGCAGTCACGTTATTTCAAAAGTCATGTAACCACTGTCCTACGGTAACTATTTCACACACATTGGTGAGAATTACGTCTCTTTGATCTTATGGTTCCGTTCTGTTATGATAAAACACTGTATGACTACAGAGACGTCAACAGAAGAACAACAATGATGATTCCGCTGCATGAGAGTATTGCGGAGTTGCAGTTGTAAAAGCTGCCTGTGGCAATTCAGCATGAAGGAGAGTGGATCTCAGGCAGGCGGTGAAATCTGGGCACAACTAGAAAAAGAAGAACGGCTCTCACCTATGAAGAGCCCTTCAAAAGAATCGGATCGTTCGCAAACGTCACAACACTAATTGGTCGACTATAACTGACCACAGACCAAATGTTAGACTGACTTTATAAACAGTGTCATTATGTTAAGCACATCCAGCAGTAGTACTAAGCCGTATCATGTAAGTGGTAGTAAGTGGTAATTAGCATGGACTTGTGTTGATGATTTCCTTTACTTACCTGTGGGTTGACTGGTGCAGATCAAACTGCAGACGTTCACTTTAGTTATTTGTTGGCCTCCTGAGCTAAAGTTGCACAGGTCCTTGTGCAAGATGCTGAACTCAGCATGGCTCCTAAAAGCAGAGCCACTGCTGAGTAGATACAACAACATTGGAACTCTGCATGATGGTTTATGTGTGTGAACACACACACACACACACACACACACACACACACACATCATTCAGTAGCATTTTAAATAAACACGTAGAAAAGATACCGTGTAATGGGCCATGAAAATCTTAACAGATGTAAAAGTTGCAACCTTTACAACCCTTAATCATTAATAATATAAACACCATTTTTATAGTATCGTGCAGTTCCTAGGATGCAAGTACAGGTCATAAACTTTGATACATTGCAGTGGTAATAGCTGTATGATTAAACACAAGCCACCCTCAGCTCATCTTATATTGAATATACAGTAGTAACAATGGAGGGCGTAGGGACACAGATATGGAGCCACAGGGCGTGTGGAAACCCTTGTCACTTCCTTATTAAGTTCATGTGGTTTTAGATAATTGCTTTTTACATCAGGAGGTACGTGTTCTAATCCACCTGAGGTGAAGAGCCCGGAGGGTTTTCTTCAAGTCAAATAGATCAAAAGTTAAAAATAAAGTAGAATTAGCTTCAGATATCCGCACCATTCACAAAGGTGGGGGAGTCCAGATATACGTGCTTGGGTTGTGTTAATGGATGTTATTATTTAACTTTTAAATATATACTCATGGCTGAGTACCCCTTTTATATGATGCTTTTCTTAAGGATGACCATGTGTTGCAATAAAAATGCTATTGCAGCAGCAACTTTATACATGTGCGATGGCACAGTGTAATTTTAATTAAGCAATATGAGTCGAGAGGTCGTGATGTTGTACTAAATATCAGCACGGGGACTTTGTTGAAAATGTAAAAGAACAAAAAAAACGAGCTGACTTTTTAATTCCGCAGAGAAAGGAGGCTGTTAGTGCTTCTACATGTGAGGAAAACAATTATGTTTGTCTTTTGAATAGGATGAAATTCAGTCACTATCTGTAGCTCATTCAGAGCCAGTCCATGAAAGCATTCTTTGGTGGACAGCAGATGTCTCTCACTTGGCAAAGAATGAGAGAAAGAACATGTAATTTCAAGTCCTAACCGTGTTCAACAAGTTGACCAGGAAGTCTTGTCAAGGTCCCGCAGCAGAAAACTGAATAGCTGGTGTTACAAAGGCTCGAGCCAACAATGAAAAGCCTTTTAGTCAACACATTTAATTAAATTGGGAGCTACTGCAGTTATCAGTCCTGGAGGTAGTTGAGAAAGGTTCTTTTAAATCGGTTTGAACAAGAATTGTTCTTTAAGTCTGATTCATGAAAGTATTTTTGTCTGCATGGCATCTATTAAGGACACAAAAGATAGGTCCTCTTCTATTGTGGAATTTGTTTGGACATATTCTCATTGCATTCTCCTTTTATGGAGTTAGATGAGTGATCAAAACCACTGTACATTAAATATGCAGCCAGTGAGAAGCGGCCGTAGCCACTTTTGCTAACCTGAACACACACTTAACTTACCGAAAACACAGCAAGGATCCTGCACGCCGGCGTGTTTAACAGCAGAACAGCTTCTCTGTGTTGGTCTGAGGTTAACGTTCACAGGTATGGAAACTTCAATGACTGTAGTGATTGTTTTAGCTACGTCTCCACTCGCCGTTCGTCCTCCACTCTGCTCTGTGTCAAATTCATTAAGTTGATGTCAAGATATGTTGCAGGACAAGAGAAATCTGATGAACTACAGGAAAGGCAGGCAATGTATGGGACTCATCAAGATTTATCCTCTGGCCTCCACGGATAACAATAATATTTCTTACGAGTCTATCCAATCATTGACAAGACATGTCACTACAAATCAACTATGTCTTGAGGAATATTCAGAGGGATCACTGCAGTCATTGGGATCAATCCTGTGAGTTCTGTTAATATACATTTTTCCATTGTAAACCTCCTGATAAGATCCAGCCACAGACAAACCAACATTGCCACCATCCACAGAGCCATGCTTACAACATGATTAAAAAGAGAACTCACCATATACATGTTAAGAACAGCAGAAGTCTTTTTAAGGCTGGAAAAAAGAAACTGCCGCATGGTGTTTCAGTAAAACAAGTGTTAAAACGACATTTAACATAAAAATACAGAGGAACGGATTTGTGCACTATTTTGGAACTGCTGTGAACAGTTTGCTGTTTAACTGGCGTGAGATACAGCAGATCCCTGCAGTTCATTGTGTTTGTCTTAGCTGCTTTATGAGCGCATTAGTTAGAGGGGTAAATTGATTTTTACAGGGAATGTTTTCTCTGTAGGTAATTATGGAAATGGGGGCGTTTCCTGCACATCTGCTCAACCAGTCTGTCCTCTTTGGCTCTTGACAAATTACTTTAGAGGAAATGCTGGAATAATTGCAGGGAAGTGCACATGGTAAGGTAAATGTTTATGCACTCTTCATAGGTTTTCATGTTCATACATACCCCTCTACGTTCAAACACACACATATCTGCCACACAGATGTGTTTCCACATGATGAATAAATGCTGACATGAATGCTGACACACACTTAAACCAACCCACCATCATAAATGCAGAATACACACTCCGATTTAATGCCCTCTTCAGGTGACAGACCTTTACGATAGTCGGCACAGACGAAAGCATAATGAAGACCATTCAGATACTCACACAGTTTATCAGCGTAATAAAGCCCACAGTGATTGCTCTCTTCCTCTTTTAAACAAATATACACACACATCTGCACAAGCACACATGTAAATATGTAGAAAGAAACAGCAAGACAGAATCACTGCTAATAATCTTAAACCCAGTGGCTCAAATATTTGAGGATATAATGAGTTTAAGTCTGAGTCAAACAATTGCAGCCTTCAATGTGGGATAACCAGAGGCCATGACATTAATGACAACACCGCAAACGTCTCATAAATCACCTACATGGGCTGCATGATTACACAAAGCCTATATTGTAGGCTGCTATTATCATTATTATAATTATAGATTTTAAGTATTGATTGTTTTTAATAACCATTTGATTGTTTTTTCAATAAACTTTTATCAATAATAAAAATGCTCTTCACAAAATCTGAAGGATCAAGGTGACACTTAGCAACAGCCTGAGGTGTTAAAACCGATACAAGAATTTATTTATTTTATTTATTTTTAATAATATTAATAATATTTTGCTTTTGTGGTGATTTTTATACATTTTTTAATTATTTTTAATGAAACAATGAAAAATACATAAAACAGCTCAAAACTAATTTATGCATAATAGTTTTAAAACATAAAACAGTAATATAACAATTATATCATTACAGTAACAACTGGCTGACAACCAGCTCCCTTAACCTTAAACTGAACTTTCAACCCACTTTGTCATCTACACATAAGGGCATAACGTTGTGTTATTCATTTAGCTTGCTTACTAAGAAGCTGCTCACTAAGCATCCATCAGGTCACAAGTGTTCTGACAGCTCTGGCTTTCCGATTGGCTCGTCAGCTTACAGACTTTAACTGCAAATGTCAACATTGACTGGTTTATGGTGAGGTCTTTATTCTCTAAATCTAAGTCGGACTTCAGCTGGTGATGTTCAGTTAAAAGCTCAAGTTATTTATTGATTTATTTTTTAGATGGTAGAGTAGATGGTAACCAGTCATCACTTCGAGGCTTAGTGACAAAGGAATTCTTCCTTTGGCTCCTTTCCTTCCTCCAATTTGGTCCGAAATCACTGATGAAAATATTTATCAATTCAATTTCCAGCTCAACACGACTGTCAAAAGGGAAGATTAGCTGCGATTTAAATCTTTAAAATTGGTAATTTGATGTTTTACCTCTTTTTTGAACTATTTTTGAATTATGTTATAAAAAGACGCTGGCTCTGGAAAGACCTGCAACCCCTTTTTTAACTTAACTCACCACAATATCTCCTTAGTTCGGTTCAAAGTAATGATGAAGATTACAGATAATAAGACTTTAACTATGCTCATGGGGAAAAACCTAATCTGCATAAGTGTAATCTGCACATAGATACATAATAAAATGTGTTTATATTTCTTATCATTTTTGGATAATAATTAGAGTCATGAGACCTACTGGGTTGAATTGTCTGCAGACTGGAGCATTCAGAATACAAATAATATGAATGTCTACATGTGCTTATATTCTGTATGTGTTTAAATACATACACTGATGACAGCTCTGTACTATAGAACACTGCAGCACAAATCATTGCTCAGTTTAGTCAATCATGATGATGTGTGCCAATGATGTGTGTTGATAGGACCTGAAATAGACCTGATCAGAGAGTAAGTGCTGAACAATCAGGTCAATCTATGGAGATGACAGCAGAGGCAGCATGGAGATATGTGCTGATAGGAGGCCAAACCTGTAAAATCCAACATCTCAAGGACTCATTAGCTCACTCATTCACACACTAAATGAAAAATTTCCACTCAGACACGCAGTGACTCAGCTGAATGACCTCCTTCCATATATTCATGTTTGCACCAAAGTTTGTTGATTGAAATTGGTTTATTCAGCGTGTAATTCAGAATCATGATCATGGCTTAAACTTGAGTTGACATTCCCTGACATTTTCATATAAATAGATGTCAGCTGTGTCACTCCATCAAAGAGTGGAAGCACAACAATGATTCAATCTATGGCCTCTTCTTGGCTCCTTTGAAAACACTGGTGTGTGCTGTAGTCATCCCTACGAGTCAAATAGGAAGTGGGGTTGGTGTTGCCCAAATACATATAATATAATACTATTACAGTGAATATAATAAAATGCAATTTAATATTAATTTGCAAGACTTAACAGATTTACAGCATATAATTAAATGATGGTTTTTATACAATATGGCAATATAGTATTTGGTAGAGTAGAGTAGAGATATTACTGGTGCTATTGAGCTGCCAGACACATGAGCTGTGTCCCAATCCACGGCCTGCAGCCTTCGAAGGGGGCGGTCCACGGAGGATGCTCCATTCATAGCCTGCGTAGACCGTTAAAGCCGAACTGAAATGAGACAGTCTGGTCTGGCCGTAGCTAGTGGGTTAAGCAAGTATAACTAACGTCGAGTAAGTTAAGCTATTATTTGAAAAATCATTTGTTTCAAGGGCCCTTTCATTTTCTAAAGCATGTGTATCTCCAGCTATTCAATTGAGTTGCGTAAAAGGCAATTTTGTTGAATTGGCACGCAATGCATCTTGGGATACGGAGACGGAGGACGCATTTGTCAGCCTCATCTTATGGAGCCTTTGAACTGGGGCAGCCTTCGACGGGCTGCTGTGACGCAATCAGCCTTCAAATACGGCCTTCGAAGGCTGCGGCCCCTGGATTACGACACGGCCATTCTGTCATAAAAAAGGCTTTTCTAGTTGCCCTGTGACCTGTGCAGCGTGCAACGGTGTCACTGCTGTCTCTGAAGAAAGTGTTTTTTTACTCTGAATACACAGTGAACTTAAATATAAATTTGCGAATGAAAAAGATCTGGAATTGGATGTGAATTGGAAGAGACCACAAAGGGTACTTTACGTCTTATACCATGGTCACTAAAGACAAAGAATACGAGCATTAACTTATGTTTTCGTGTGTGTGTGTGTGTGTGTGTGTGGGTGTGTGTGTGTATATAAATAAGCACAAGAACTCAAAACAACCTACATAAAAAATGATGTCACTGAGCTGTTTGACTGACAGTTGATCTTTGAGAAATGCTGTGCGAAACAACCTCAACAATCACTACTTTGTGGCATTACTTTAATATAACTTGACATTTTCGAGCCTGTAATTTAATGAGACAGGGCTTCTGGTGTAAATAAAACTGCGAGTTCCCCGTGACCTTCTCTCCATCACCACTGTAAAACAAACAATTGCAGATGTGCGGAAGCATTTTCACATTGTTGCTGTCGTCACCCTGTTTGTGGCTTCTGCCGTTCATTATTCTGTATTCTTCATTCAGAAAGATTTATTCTATCCTTGTAGTTTACTCGACTTATTTTGCAGATAAAGAAAAACAAAAAAACAACAACCAATTATCCCAACCACCCACCTGCTTACCCCACATGGATCCTCAAAGCACTCCTGAGTTCCACTTCAACTTAAGAGGTGGCCCTTGCCTGTTGGTGGTAATGCAAATCTTCCCAAGAACAATAGAACAGACGGCTCACTGCTAATTACGCCAGTTATTTAATACAATTGACCAGTCCTATTTTAGTTAAAACCAAAAGCTTCAGGACCTCATGGGAAGACAGCTGGCTATGCACACACACCTCACAGACAAACATACACACACACACACACACTCAGGGTAATATTGTCATTACCATTTAGAATAAGCACTGCCTGTTTATTTCTCTCTGCTGTGTGCGTGTGTATTCGTATATGTGTGTGTGTGTGTGTGAGTGTGTGTGTCACATCATATCTCAGGGCTCCTGAGAGTTGTGCCATATCCATGTTGTTCTTTCATTACCGTAGGCTTATGAAGATTTACATGGATATTGAGGTTGGTTAAGGCCTTAAACCATAGGGGCTTAGGCAATCAGGCAGTTGACTGTGAATCTGTGCGTGTGTGAGAGAGAGAGAGGGATGGGTGGGGGTCTGAAGGGTAGATGATCGTTCACTTGATGAAGAGAGTATATGACATGAAAGGCTGTCAGCTCAAATAACCTATCTCTATCCCTCTCTTCGTCTCCCTCAGCGTCTCGTGTGACACGCTACATTTGCATTGCCAACTTAAATTAAGTTTATTTCACCCATGTGACACAGAGACAGTCAGCTGATCGTGTTCCTGCCACTTAATGTGAACTGGGAAGTCCCAGCTGTATCAATACCAATAAAACAGGGACGAGAACTCTATATCGAATCTTAAGTCATGAGTTGCACACAAGCATGGAGGGACACACAAAATGACTGTCAGTCCTGATCACATCTTTAGTTGCCTCTTGAGCAGTGTTACTACAATAATAAGATTAAGGCATGGCATGTCTGTGTTGTACACTGTCAAACAAAGATTTAGGTTTAGGCGATGTACGTTATTGGCACACGACAAAGAGTGAAACATTGCAATGGAATAAGATAATGTTGTTTGGGTGGATCATCTTTTTTTGACAGCCTGTAAATAAGCAGTGAGTTTGCCAGCTCAGATGCATTAACCCTTGCATGTGCAGAGTAAATTTGGTCCACACATTGGTGTGTGGATAAACTATTGTTTGTCAAGAAATTGGTAGAGAAAATAAGTTTCCCTAAAATCACAGTTGTTTTTTAGATTTCTGTTTATGTACAAATACGCAAACCGGTAGTGGGCCGTAGGTCGTTTAGTACCGGGCAGCGAAACCCAACAGAGGTCTGTGACATTCCAAACATACGCAGAGTCAGAACCGTCGCAGGCTGTGTGAAGTGTGCGACCGCACAGGGCCCCGCGCTGCAAAAGTCACCCAATTCAGCAGGGAAAAAGGGCAGACCTGGCAACCCTGGCTTCGCATCCAATGAAACTTTGATCATGAAGCCTGATGCTCCTCGAAAGCTCTGTGTTTATCAGTGAAATATATGAACTACACAGCATAAGGGCATATGACAGCCTGTGGAGACGAAGTTTATACTTTAACTGTGCGCAGAAATACGGACGGATTGCGACGTTATTGATTCAGGTATGAGCATCAAAACACACACAGGTCTGTCTCCTCCCCATGCGACATGATAACTCTGATAAACTGCGTGTGGATCACCTCTGGCTTATCTCAGTCACAGCGTGTGCAGACGTATTTTATGCTTTAGAAAAGGGTTTTCACGGAAATACGGGACCAATCACAACGCAATGAAGTCAGGGGCAGAGCCTGAGAAACACACACAGATCAGTCACTGCGCTGCATGATTATAAACTGCTCACTGCTGGATCACATTATGGATCATCTGTCTCTGACCCGCGCCGTCCCTCTCGTCGGCTCGTCCCGTATTAAAAACTTGGATACAGACACATCTGTCTGCGTGTGTGTGACCGTGATTTATGCGCATGCATGTCAATGAGTAGATCCCCTGCGGCCCGTCAAAAATATTATTGCTACTGTTTGGTCCGTGTAGTCAAAAAAGTTGGGAACCCCTGCTTTAGGGTATATATCAGCCTACAATAAAAACATGTCAAGACTGGCGAACATCATTGCGTCTGGCCTCAACCACGTTCTGAACCACGTCAATATGGACCATTACCTCAAACCGGAAATACAGGGTCCCAGGTTTTAATAAGGTAAGACTGAAGCACTCTTTTGTCCACCAGTCTATCCTAACGTTAAATATGGAGCTGAAGCCCAGATTAAAACACGTTAAAGGGCCTTGAATACCATTTTCTGTGATATGAAATGTATGTATTTTGTAATAGTGAAAATAAAAAAGTGAAATTTAAAATCCTTAAGGTTTTGTGGAAATGCTCTAACTGTAAGGTTAGTTTGTAAAGTTAAATCAACCTGAAGAACAGTGAATTTTGACCCTGAATAAGACACATCAGCTGCATCGCTTACATCCTCTGATGTTGAAACATGAGCCGTCGTCCCTCAGCTTTTAAGCCTGATCATCGGGTGTCCTTTGTGCCATGAGATAATACATGTACCTGCAGCTGTTGTACTGACACTTTAAACTTCAAATCATTTCAATGTTTACCATTTGGCTCTCATGGGATAAAGGAAGGTGATAATGGTATTATGGAGCTGTGCCATATGTTGCAGCGATGTTGATGCATAATGGAGTTCCCTTTATTATCTTATGGAATTCTAACCCCTGCATTGTTCCAGATTTACCATGCTATGCATCATACATTACTATCAGCAAGGACATTTGAAGCTGCTGTAATTGAGTGACAGACCTCCCTGCTGGTAGTTTCAGCATCATAAATATCATATGTAACAATTGTCGGAGTTTTCTCTCGGATGGCTCTGTGTACAGCAGCTGAAAAAGGTTCATCAAAGTAAACCAGTATTACCTTATACCTTTTAATTTAGACCATGGGCATCAAAGTGATGCTTCATTCAAGCATTTGAATATATTTTTGGGTAATTATGTAATGAGTCACTTCATTGTCTTTGATATGAGGGGCGTTTGTCTGACGCACACTGTTACAGACAACAGGAAGTCCCTCACTTCAGTGTGTGACTGGTGTGACTGGATTATTAGTGTGTGTGGATTATGGTTCCCGTGGGACTGTCTACGCAGTGGTATAAAAACTTTGATGAGTGCAACGTGACGCATATTCTGAGATGTCCTGTGTGGAACAACTACACACTCCGTGTTGTGTGTGAAAAGACATTAAGTCAGATGAATGCAGCCTCTGTGACTGTGTCATTGGGGGCTTATTAACCAAGAAATCTAAAGGTGTGTTTTACTTAATGAAAGAAAGTTAATGGAACAGAACAACAGCTGTGCTTAAGTTTGTATGAAATCCTCTTTTAATCCACAGTTACAACTTTTCTCCAATAAACCCACCGGGATTTTATAAGCATAGCTTCTTCCCAGTGTACGATGTTGAATCCGTGTTTACACTGAAAAAGAATTGAGTTATTGATTTAATTGGTTTCTTATGACGGCTCAGATACGGGTGGAATACAGTTTTAATCTGACAGTGAATTGATGTTGGCTGCACAGTGATAAAAAGGTGAATAATAAAAACTGAACTGTATCTTGACTTTGCTCCTGAAACCTTTACATATTAATAAAAAGTCATGGCAGGGCACAGAATCCTCCCCTAGATTTTATAAAAAATGTGTCTCTATGTAAATCGTGCAGTAATGTGTATCCAACATGACTTCCCATTGATGGACTTGCCATAGTCCCCTGATCCTGCAGTGACAGTAATAGAATTCACACCTCCTCTGTAGGTCTTTCATTTCCATACTAATGTGTTGCCATGTCTCATACTGATTCATAGAATTCCTTTGGGTGATACCGGCATTACAAAACTGCCCTGACAAAGGAACACCTCCGTATATGGTCATGTCATTCAAAATATCTTTTTATTCACTGTCTTTCTTTGTGTTCTTTTTTCTGTTAAGCGATTTTAGTACAGACTTTTTCTCAATATCTGCGCCATCTCGGAGCTTCTCCCAGTATCCTCTGACATCTCGTGGAGATGGGACCCGGCAGGGTGATGCAATACAAACAGATATCTTAGCAGCTAGAGGCTTCCACTGTAAAAAGCATGGATCTCACTAGGGGGCAATGTTTGTGGCATGATATCAATCCGTACATGCTCAAAAGCTATGATGAGACGGCCTTTAATCCCCTGGGGATAATGTGATCAGTGCGTATGAAAAAGAAAGCACCGTGATCTTGTTCGGCACCCGGTCCCCAGAGACACACATGGAGATATAAAAAGAAACAAAGGGAACAGAGATGGATAACAGGTTCAGAAGGAGGAACAGGAACATGGTGAAGCAGGTTGGAGAGGTGAAAATGACATTTTCTAATCCACCCAGATATCACCAGGTATCACATATCACAGCAGGTATCTTTTTCTTTTTTCATTGTTCATTAGCTAGTGTGGCCCTTGAACATTTTAATGCATTTTAAAAGCCACCAACAGCTAAACACTTGATTATAGGTCTTATCATTTATAAAGTTTTGGCCATTGTTTATCTGTAATAATATATAAGTACTCACCACGTTACTCGCTGAGAACTTGTCTGATGGAGCAAGAAAGACTAAAGCAGACGAGAGGAACAGAACTTGGCTGTTATCTGCTTTTATGAATGATTTTTTTTACGCACATGATTGTGGCCCTCACAGCACATTTTATGTGGGTAGACATTATAATCCATTTTCTATATTTATGATAATCAGCTGGTCTTTTTGCATTAGTATTGGGAAACACAAATTCAGGGTTTTGTATAATGTTTCTATTAATGGAATTATATAAGCTTCACAACATGATAATGAGTCATTTCTGTGGGTTTATCTGTATTGGGATCATCACTGGTTTATGTTTCCTGACTCATTCTGTCTATATTTCTTTAATGGACCAACGTCATTGTTACATAACTTCTACTATACCGTATCTTTGTTTTAGTTTCCTGTGTACGTGTTTACAGCAACTTTCACTCTGAAGTCAACACTATGAAGGCGTGTGTGTCCTTACCAGGTTTTTTTACGCTGGCAGCGCCCACAGCCTCAATTTCAGAGTGTTTCTCACCGGCGCTTACTGTTGCTAGGTTACGAAAGTCGTCTGGCGGCATTTCCGCTTCACTTGGTAGTGAGTAGTAAGTCTGTTTTAAATTGCTCTGCATGCTTGATATTTGCTTTTATTCAAGTACACTTTATGAACACATCAACAGCTAAAAACAGCTGCTTGCAGGAGTCTGTGGGATGATGTCATGTGTCTATTGGTGGCTGTGCAACATTGATTCAGTACTGTTTATCCACATAGTTTAGCCTACGGCTAACAGATAAGTTTACTTGATAATAATTTAATTTGAGCTTCTGGTTCTTCCCTCGGGCAACCTTCAAACTGTGGTGAGAGCTGAGTAAGTGAAATTGGAGCACGATGGAGTTTGAGATAAGGTTACACTCCAGCTTTTTAAAACATCAGCTCTGCTCTCCAAACATAATTCGTCTGCTCCTACTCCCCGATGCTCAGCCTCTGACAACTGAGGACTGCACTGAGGTGCTGTATTCCAGGGTTGAGTTCATCACAGGGTCCAGAATAACTTTTTGGTCTACCTGCCATTGGCAGTTAGACCAGCCATAAAAACGTTTTTATATTTACTGTCTATAATAAACAGTGATAGAAAGAAACTAATACATTTACTTTAGTACTGAACTCAAAGCAGCAATATAACTGAGGTAATATACTTTGCTTGTGTACTTATCTATACTTTTACTCCACTGAATTTAAAGAAAAATATAAAGTAGTTCAATTCAGCTCCACATTTAAAAACTGCAACAAAGCTGGTGTATTCAGTAATACTTTACAAATAATCAACTCATATTAAACATTATTCGGAAATAGGCCATGCTTCACCATGGCTTATCTTAAGTTATGGTACTGTAAGAATATTTTGTTTGCTCTTCATCATTTTTACTCTGCAGGGCTTTTGCTTGTAATGGAGTATTTATACCCTCTAATACTCTTTTCTTGAGTACTTATTTCATCACTGCAACATAAGCTTTCCATTAGTGCAGCTCATTAATCCACTGCACTGTTAAATTTAGTAGTTCTGATCAAGCACTCTTAGCTCTCTCCTTCCTCACGTATCCGAGAGTCATTTACAAGCTCATCAGTTCTGCTAGTGACCATAGGCCTACTGTAGCTCAGCTGTTAGCGATAGCCTCTGCTGCCTCATGCTAGGTGTCTCAGGTGTTTAGCTTCTCCTCTGCCTCCCGTAGTGACAGTGGTACACATTAATACTGTAGTTGAGATGCAGTGATGGCGAGGCTAAGTGAATAGGAAATGTGCCTCCACAACATGGAAACATAATGATTAGCTGCTGTAGCTAGCCAGTCCCCATTAAGCAGTGCTAATGTAGCGTCTGTTCCCTGTCCGGCAGCCTCTGCAGAGCCGCGGCACAACACCGGGTTGCCGGTGACTGTCTAAAGGGCACATAGCACTAAGCAGAGGAAGCCCATGGTCTGCCAATGACTAGTTCACGTTTCTAACAGCTGCTCTGTTGGTAACCTGCAACATTTCAGGCACACCGGTGCAACCAGTGAAAGTGTTAACTCGTACTAATCAGATTGTTGATGCACTAGAGCCCTGCGTGAGCTAGATAACGGAAGCGTGACTGTGCTGATGGTGGTCAGCGAGAGTTGTTGCAACACAAACCTTTGTCAACAATTTTAAATATGTTTTGTAGTAATGGGTGCACCCACCCCTAGCGCCTGACCTCATTTATTTTAGATGCCAAATTAGATTTTTACTTGTATTTGGCGGGTGGCGGGTGCTAATTTTGGACTTGGTTCATCACATTACAAGGTCATCACAGATCCTGGTATGAGGCTGCCCATTTCACCACCCAACACCTGTAGGCTGGCAGGATGCTTGGCAGAGAAGATTCATATTGCCAGGACTGCAACCAGCCATTCATGCACCCAAGTTACCTCAGTATTTTCTCAAGTGGAATAGATGTTAGAGGTTGGTGAGGTGCATTATTTAGATAGTAGGATGCGCAAACATAGGCGAGTTCCGGCATTATGTTAACCATGCTTCCATTAAATATAGTAAAGTAATCCACTACATACTGTATGCATCTTTGCCCTGATCAATATTTCACAGGGAGCCTGCTTTCTGTTTTCATCCCAGCATCTCTGAATCATTATTTATCATGTGTATTTTTTAATATATTGAGTTATTCTCCTTTACATGACATATTTATAACATGATAATGATCTTTATGTATCATTTACACCTTTATTCACACATGAGCAAATGAGTAATTGGATTGTGTTTGTTTTTCTGTTTTTCTTGTTTTTACACATCGTGAGAGTCCACAAGTGGAGATGATGTTTCACACAATGAGACATAACACTAGTCTAGTAATAAAGGTTTGTGTGACAGTCTAAATACTTCTTACACAGATTATTACATTGTGCCATTAAATAAACATAATGATATGTTTTATTAGACTGCACTAAGTGACAGGATCAAGGCGACAGGGGGAAGATACACACGTGTGAGTGTAGGGTTCATGTTTTACATCCAGCACACTGTCTGTGTCAATGACATCACTTTACAGTTATGTGAACAGCACACTTCTGCCTTGCTCTATTTGTTCGACTGTTGTGAACACAGCTTTTGGCCATTGCCTGATGTAGCAAATATAATAGTGTTATTTTAGTCCAATAAATATTTTTTCAAGACAGAAATGTGTGACCCTTAATACTCTAATTTGATTTCACGGACCATTTGGCTTGCACAAATTACAAAGGGTTATTCACATGTTTTAGCTTTCTGAACAAAGTTAACTCAGTGATTTCATTAAAGTAACACACTAGAAAACAGGGACTGGGGCAGAAACCACAGAGTTCATGTTGGCAGAAGCATCAATTTAAGGCCTTAATATGAACTGAATAGTGTATAATAAAAAGAAGGGCAAATTTTACTGACAAACACTATTCTTAGCAATGTTCAGTCATAAAATAAACATTCAGCATTTCTCGAGGTAGACATGATCTTTTACAACATCAAAGGACACAACCATTCTGAATAGTCTATGTTAAAGAAAACATGCACAGATCAAAATCAGAAGGTGTTCATTTCATTATTTTAATGACATGAGTCAATCTAGAGTCTTTGAAAGCAGCGGAATGAGGACATCAACATCACCTCAAATTCTCTACTTTTCTCTATCAACAATATTTATATCGAGCAGTTCTTAAAACCTCAGATTAATGGGAAATATACATATATATATATAATTAAAGAATGTATTTTGGTTTTAGAGTGGTTCAGGTTGGTGGAGATGACTCCAATATGAACCTTAGTCATTGGAACAGGAGGGTGTGTGCCTGCTCCTCTTATAGCTTGTAGCTTATGCAGGTTAATCCGCCCAGGTAATGTCTTATTTTTGACTGTAAATTCCCTTTTGGGTGTTTGTTGCTGCTTTTGCTGTGGTGTTTAAAAATAGGGAACATTTTTTGTTGAGAGGACATCCCAACATACCAAAGGCATAACAGATCCATGCAGTCAAGGCAAACAGGTCCTGATAAAACTAGGATCACATCCAACATGGCATCACACTTGTTCCCTGGAGTTATTCCTCTTCTGTGTGGTCCCTCAGCAGCCCTAAATGACTGTGAAACAGTGTACTGAAAAATAACTCCCCTCAAACATATTCCCCCAGGTTCACCGTCAATTGTTTCCAACATTCAACCATCAGGAAGACCCCCTCAGGCGTCATGGTGGCTTCATGGTCAGAGACTTGCACATAATAGCAACATCCACCGCTTTGTGTCTGGCTGTTGACTTTTGACTCACTATACACATACACATCTATACTATACACATCTCTGACTGCTTTTTAGCCCTATGGTATAAAAGTGTCCCTAGAATAACATATCTTATAAAAGGCCTCCCTGTGTTCCAAATGTGTGTATAAAAAAAGTATCCTGATTAATTAAATAAAGAACATTTGCATTTCCAAACGTCATCCTCTTCTTACCAGTAAGCCAAAACAGTTACTGGCACAGGAATAGAATCTTTGTCCTACAGATGTTCAACCAGAGGACCAGACAAGCCAGTACTAACAGCTGAATATGCAGTGGGCTGAGAGCAGGAAAAAAGACGGGGCAGTTGTGGTCTAATAAAGCCATATTGTTAGGAATCATTATGTTTTAAGAAAAAACATTTGTTGGCCTTTTGCTTTATTTGATAGGACAGTGGAGAGTGACAGGAAACATGGGGAGAGGAGAGTGGGGAAGACATGCACCAAAGAGCCACACGTCTGAGTCAACAGCCAGCAGATGCACTGAGGACTTTGCCTGTGTACATGGGGCGTCTGCTCCACCGACTGAGCTAAACCAGCGCTCCTTGTGCAATTTGTTTGAATCAAAGTCTTCCTGTGGAAGGCTGGGTAGAGTCAGACTCCTTTTCCTGCTAACATTCCACTATCTTTTGTCATCACAGTGAAGTGAATATATCTAAGTCATTAACACGGCATGGCAATATGGCAGTTTCAGTGTGATCACTTTGAACAAGTTAAATACAGAATAATTACAGCCAGCACAAAATGAAATACGTACAGGGACTGTTAGCTGTGCAGTGTCACATGATTTTTGGAAAATAGCACTGAGAAAAGAGAAAAAAGGGTGAACTCAGGCCCGCTACATCCCTCATCCCTGAAAACAGGTGCTCATTGTCTGACCTGGACTTAATACATTTAGCTGTCTACTTTCCCCTTGCAAATAAATAACAATGTCTGCCATCTTGTTTAAATGTAGATAAAAGATATAGATGGCTGATCCAGAACAACCAACATTTCCAGCAGTGAACAAAGCAATATCAAATCATAGAATTGAGATGTACCTACGCGGTTGTAGGTTAAGTGAACTAATCACTGGACATGCACCAAGTTTCAGATCAAAACCACCTGCTGTCAATGTCAAAGCGTATCAAATCAACCTCACTTTGACAGGCAACTCTTTTACAACTCACTGTGCACATGTGATAGTTTCCTGCAGCTAGCAGCACGGGGTTGAAGGAGTCTGAACCAGGTTTCTGTGGTCGTTGGTAACAGTTTGTAGATCTTCTGTCCATGTGTGCAGGAGGATGAGAGTGATATCAGCCTGATTAAAGTTTGCTGCATGGCAGGTTGAAAACACTAAAACACTTAATAATGTGGAGTCTTCGTCTGGGCTGAGCTGTCTGCACTTAATAACAGCTATCCATGTTTGTTTAATGATTCACAGAACTGCAGAGCTGCACACAGTGAATAGAGCAGGATATTGATGTAGGCGAGGCACTGCCATTCCATCAGTGTTCTTACCTGGTGTCAGAGGAAAAGAGCAAGGTGATAGACACAAAGATAAATGTTTGAGAAAGGTATTGCAGAACCCTTGTCCTTTAGCTGTCCGTCACCTTGGTTTCTGGTGGAAAAGTCCGACCATCGTCGGGTAAATGGGGTCACAAAACCAGACGCTTATTGGCTGCTGCACAAGATTGCACCGCTGGGGTCAGCTGAGCTCAGTTTGTTCGTTAATTTGATTTAGTCAAGGATTATTGGAATAATAATTTTTCTAAGGTAGGCCTATTGTGCTCTCCATAATTGTGTTGTTATCTGTACAGATATTTGTGTGGTGTAACTCTTCTGAAAGAAAGCAAATACAATAAATGTGGTAAGAAATAAATCGTGTTGGACTCCTCAGATACAAGCACTATTACACCTATTCAATTGTGCATCGACAGAAAAACTACAATTATATTACTGATGGAAGTTGTCACAGAACTTAATGTTGATGCATAAGGCTGCCGGAGTAGCTGAATTGAGACGATGAGTTCTCTTCTTGGGTTATTTTTCACTGAGAGCAAGCTATGCCCCAGGGCCAAAACTGCACAGCTGAAATGACTTTGGAGTGCAAATTGTTTTGAAGAGAAGTTGCATTTCATCTCTTTTTAAATGAATTTATTCCTTTATTATTTTTTTAAGTTTTACAACTGGAGTTCAAAGTATGAACCCAAACAAATCAGTCTGATGGATGGCGATCAAGAGGGAGTAGATTAGAACAGAGGGGTGTAGTTTTATCATAGTGTCCTCTGTACTTATCTTTTATTTGTTTTTGCTCGAATACAACTACGTTCTACAAACTCTGAGCAAGCACACGTACATCTTGTGACAAAAAGACGACTGACAAAGGAAAAACTAAACTTTAAAGATCTGATTAAAGCATACCATGTCTGAGGAATGAATTGGTTGATTAGAGCTGCACTCCCCTGCTGTGAATCTATGTAAGGCTCAGATGTGAAGCAGGGTAAATAATCAAAGTGACTTTTACTAAGTCAAAGTGTTTCTCCTAATGAGTCTACTGGCTCTTAACTCAAGGGAGCAAAGGATTACAAGTTTTGTTTAGTGCAAGTTTTAACTCTTGGGTCAAGCAAATACATCTACAGGCCTCACTAATGTTGTGTTAATGTTAGTTTTAATTATAATGAATATCTGTGTGCTGGCTTGCATGCTTGGATTTGTGGTGGGACTATAGTGATATATTTAGTTTGCCCCAATGATTGGTAAGACAGCTAAGTTTGTCCTTCCAAAAACTGCTAACATTAGCATTATTTTGATTCTAGAAAATTGCAATGTTAGCTTGCAATGCTAACAGAGACATAATGTGGCTGACATGCAGATTCTACTTATTGGTGCACCAAGCAGCACACACTGTGAACAGACAGATACCTGGAAGAGTTAAAATGAGCCTCCCTCTGTAGCGCGGTGACTCACATCTCTATCCATGTGTAACTCCCGCACATGGAGAGAGAGTTAAGAAACAGTTTTTTAATAATGTGAATTCATCATGCTATGGACAATCTTGTATCTTTATTGACATATTTGAGGTTTTGAAGTTTTGAAAGTCAGTCAGTACTACAAAGCAAGGTAAAGAAATACATGAGAATCATTGGATTGAAGCCAACGTGTGAAACACCTCTTGTTATGGATGTTGTGTTAAAATATGTCAGAGATGTTCACCGTCTTCTGTAAGCTGTGTATTATAGAAGAGGTTGTGCCAGAATACTGAAAGCTAATCACATTTTGATTAATAACACAGAGTTTGAACTTACCAGCCACATCAAGAAACTTGCAGACCAGTTTCATAGACTAATGATCATTCAAAAAAAAGTTATTTTTATATTACAAAATTATATTATCTATTATAACACATGCATTTTCTTGCAGAATTGATCTTTTACCTTGCAGAATCACAGAGGCTACATCAGTGGTGAGGGCCACTGCCTTCAGTGCTGAAACACTGAGGATTCTTCAATAACCTGGCATCAGATTGATTCACATATTACAATGTCTGATTCTACATCAGTCATCTGATGAAGGGATGTTATCTGAATGTTTTTATATACTAACTCCTTTACATATGATTAACAACATGGGCAACACTTACTCTGTCCCCATGCTCATTTAAGCCCTACCTTCAGGTAGGACCATTTCATGATATTTTTTGATGGGGCCTCACTCTCAAACCAAAATAGTTACATAACTGGGGCGACGCCTGCCAGCTAGTTCAGGCAGGCACCTCATGCTGCACTGATTTCACACTTGACATTCGTTATTCTCCTCACCTCACAAACACTTTGGCGGTCTATTTATGCTGCACGATTTCCAGTCTCTCCCTCTGCTCTGTCATTGCCGCCGCTGCCCTGCACCAGTACTGCGCTCATACTTTCGGCCCCACCGCCTCAGCCTCCACCTGCAGGCTCCGAATAGGGGGTTTAAGATATTATCTCATCACTCCTCAAATTTCTGCGAGGAGTGATGAGGTCGGAGCCTAAACGCCATACTCGAGCTGTGTTCTGCTGCAAGAAACAACACACGTATCACAACCGGATTTCTCTGACTGAACTTGTTTTTAGTTGCATACAACAGGCTGAAGTATTATAGTAACTGTTACTTGAATGGAATAATCTTTTATTATTCAGTAAAACCAGTGTAAAACGTGACACATTCTCCCATTCTGCCCCATGTTATTGTTTAGCTTTTTACTGCCGAGTTAAGCCACTGTTGTTTTTGTCAGATGAAATCAAAATACAAACAGAAATACAGATGTAGATTTAGATTTGTCAAGGGAAAGACAGCATAGGCCATCAGATCAAAGAGCTACAAGATGGAAGACTGAGAAACAACGAGAAGTGAAAGAGATGACAGATGGCGGCGTCATGAAGCAGCAGGACAGATGAAGACAAAGATGAACACACAGAGACAAAGGCAGCACCACATCTGTTATCACAAGTGCAGCTGGACAGCTGCGCTGAAGGCATGATATTACAGTCCAGCAGTTCCGCCACCAGAGTGTCTCAATCACATCCATCCAATACAGGGCGCACACACACACACACACACACACACACACACACACACACACACACACACACACACACACACACACCTACAAAGTGTCTGTATCTTCCTCCTCCATTTGAGAAGACATGACAGTGGTGTTCCCTGGATGAGTGGGCAGCCTGTGGATGTGACAGTTCATACCTCTCTCCGACCAGCCACAGCAGAGACATGACACAGCACAGTGGACGCTGGCTGTTAGACACCCACTGCACCATGTTACTTATTGAGAGGCAGACAGTAGAAGCTTTGCAGATGCATCACAGAGTTCATGGCAACCAAAGTGAGCATGATCATGGAGATTCATTAGAGAATAATGACTGGGAGCAAATAAACAGGGCAGGCAAAAATGAGCTGCATGAAAGAGACTGTTGATGTGCAGATGCCAATCAGCTCAGTAATTGTCTGAGTAAAAGCGAATAATGTGATCACAGTAATTTTGTTTCTAAAATTAGATTTCTATGAGAAAGCTAATTAGTGTGTTCTGTCCTAGATCCTGCTGAAATGTTCCAGAAGCTGCTGAAGAGTCAGCTCAGTTACTGTCACAAATAAGATGTTTCTGAGAGGGCACCGTGGTCAGCTAGTTTGTTTCAAGTTTAACTTTCAGCTTTGTTTTGCATGCACTATTTTATTTCTGTTTCTGTAGTGGTAAAAAAAAATGTTGGGAATGGGGCACATATTGTGTTTTTAGGGAGTCCAGACTTTGTGGATCTTTTCGTTACGAGTTGGTTGCCCAGAGTTAGTGACATAAAAGAGAGTCACTTAAATTAAGTTCAGATGTATTTTAGATTTAAAGCTGCAGTAGGTAAGATGGAGAAGAGAGCGGACTTGGCTTCAGGATTTGAAAGATTACAACCTCCAGGTCCCTCCCCCTCTCTCTCCACGGCGCTCAGTCCTGCCTCCAAAGCCCTCCCTGCAGAGGAGGCTGTCATAGTTACCACAGCAACTAAAGAAGCCAGGTATACATGTCGGACACACCGGTAAGAACGTGAAATGACAACAACCGCAGCCATTGTATTACACCACCACCACGATCGAAGCAGATACACATCAAACCAGCGGAAATCCGTGTTTTTGCTGTGAACTGTAATCTACAGCTAATTCTATTTAGCAAAACCAGCAGCACTTAGTTTGCTAACAGAGACTGTGGGAAAAACATCAGAGCCAATTAAGCAGTAACACACTGATGTTGTGAACATTTAGCCGTGAGAGCAACTATCAGGGGAAGTCTGAAACGGTCACACTCCCTGGACACTTCACAGAGATATTTTCAGCCACTCCGCCATGAAACAACGCTGAACAGCAGCTGCATTGAGAACAAGCTAATGTTAGCCTGACTGCAACACTGCAACACCAACGTAACACAATGTCACAGTAACCGCAGCGTGTGATTGACAGCAGCCTGAGAGACTGCTCGGCTCTGATTGGTTGTTGTGTTTCGGGAGCGTTGGATTCTTACAAATGCCATTAGGTGCATTAGGAGGAGCCAGAGGAACATGATCCCAGATCTCTCTCTCATGAACTACTGCATGTTTAAAGTGACAGTTTGAGCAAATGTGACAAAAAGTTAGTTTTAATAATGTTACTTTCTAAGCATTAGGGTAAAATCAAACAGAGTAGACAGGGGCTAGACAGACTGGTGAGGGGGCTGGCTCTGTGCTGGGCCGTATCCCTGGTGACAGTGGCAGAGAGAAGGACCGTGGATAAACTGCTATCCGTCCTGGACAACGCCCACCACCCTCTGCACAGCACTCTGAGCATGCAGCAAATGTTTATTTAGAAATGTTGGTGCATTGACTCCCTGTTGACCCTTAACAAACTAACTTACTTGAATTTGCAGGCCTCCATAACATTCGCTTGTCTGACTTGTGAAAATGTATACAAAGCAAACCTCCAGTCTTCTCTCTGTTTTCCAGTCCCTGTCTGTCCTTCTTATATTCTTTTTAAAGTTACTAACTGGCAGCTATTCCTAGGAATACCTACAAAGGTAATGTTTTTATTGTTTGTGGTATAAAAATGATGATAAAAGCAAAGATTGATTTAAAAGTTAAACGTCCATTCTGATTGTATAGGAATATAAACTCTACTCCTCTTATTCCACAAATCTCCCTTATTTCTGTTCTCCACTCATTTCCTCCTGCTTCCCTCCCGTCATGAGTTTGCCCCATCTTTCCACACCATCTCACAATGACCTTAGTGTTTTTTCTTCAAACACAATATTTACTCGAATTAAACCCATAATCCTGCTCTTCCAGCACCTGCGCTGCCATCTTGCCCTCCCAGTCGCAGGTAGCTTTCCTCATCACTCCATACCCATCATATATCAGCGAGAATTTTCACAGCTCATTCTCCACAAAGCAAATAACTCCTGTGGTATTTTGTGACGGTATCGCTGGTAATTGGCAGTGGGTTTTGAATAAGCCATAGAGTCAAAATGAACAGTGGGAGGAATATTCAAACAGATCCAGCAGGGAGAGGGATGATAGACAAGGGAAAGGATTACAGAGCGTACTTACACTGATGCGGAGATGAGGATGATATCGCCCGTGTCAGAACGCAGATTTGTCAAATCCCTCACAAGTCAAATCTTTGTGAAACAGAGTTAAATACCTCCACTGGCTTCATCAAGTTTTTTGTACACAACAAAAAAAAATGAATCCAGTTAAAAGCTAATTGCGATTCAGACAACTTTATCTTTCCCAGAAGGGCACTTCACAGTGTGTGTACAGTATGTGTGTGACGAACACACAGATGTAACACTGAAACATACAGGCCAGGGCAAAGGAGGGCTGTGAGCTAGGTTACTCTTAGATATTTTTTAGATCTGTTTGTTTTGTTTAAACAGTACTTATATACTATATAGTATATTAAACATATATGCATTGAATTTTCAAGCTGTTACTATACATTACTCTGTGTTAGTATTTTCTTACGAAGGGGTCACGGCCCCCTCAGCAGTCAGATAAAAAGCTGAGTACATTTATTGAACTCCTGTTTATTCTTTTGAATTACATGATCTTCTTAAAAACATTATATAAAGTGAATAAAATTCCACTATTCATCTGTATTTACATTTACAACAGATATAAAGACAATGTTTGAAATGATCTACTCATTTATTCGTATAGTGTGTGCACAGATGTCTTATAGATATTATATTTAGGTTGTCAGCACATCTCTACCCAGGCTGAGCGTCCCCCGCTGAATCAAGTTAAAATACAGTTCATAAAGTGGAGCTGGTTAAATTGAGCCTGGCAGGAGGCACATCGCCTGAGGTGGGTTCTTCAGTTCATCAATGACAACACTGCCTTCCGGACAGGTTTTAGACCTTTAGTCTTCCTGAGTTCGGAGGACTCCACCTGGAAACTCCATAAAGGAGTTGTTATCATTAATATCCAACACAGTGTGAGAGATATGGAAAAAAGGCACATGATTCTGCCAGCTGACATTTTAAAGTGGCACTCTCATTTCACTGGTATCCCAATTCTTTTGCCAGGAATCACTGAAATTTAAAAGCTTACTCACTCACAGAGCCGCTCCGAGAGTGAACCACACATTTAGTAAAACTGGTGCACATTGCTTCAGTCCCCTAACAACTGCAGACCGCTTTTTGCCACAGAAGTCCTCCAGCTTTTATGATATTATTGTGCAGTTTGTTAATAACATCATTACATGACGTATGACTTAAAACATACTGACAACATGCAGCAACTTCTTGTTGCAGGAGATCCCTGTTCGCGAATTCATGGTTAACTTGATCTACAATAAACCTTAAAGCACTCAAATAGTACTTCTAAACTTTAGTTTATACAGATAGGGACATGAAACGTCTGAACGTACTCAATTCAATTGCATTGCCACAACCAAAATATCACTGCAGGCTCTATTTTTCTGATGCAAATGAAACTATTAGATTGTCTTTGCAGTCATAAAAATGAGCATATTTTTGGGGCACCAGTTCAGCTCTGTGGCTAAAGCATGCGCCCCATGTTCAGAGGCATGGTCCTCTATCCAGTGTCGTCCCCACTCTCTCCTCCCACATTTCTGACTCTGAATGTTTTTTCCCGCTCAACCAAATTGGTAAAAGCACTTTGCACTACCTGTCGGCATTCATACACTGATGACAGAGGCTGCTATGCAAGGTGCCAGGCTGCCCATCAGGAGCTAAACTGATCTCAGTCGCACACACTCACACACCGATGGCTACGCCTTCAGGAGCACGTTGGGGCTCAGTGTCTGGCCCAAGGACACTTGGCTATGCGGACTGCGGGAGTTTGGGATTAAACCATCAATCTACCGATTAGAAGTCGACCAGCTGAGCCACATCGCCCCTCAACAACTGCGGATGTACTGTAATTGTGGCTCTACATGACATCCCTTCAGTCCTACAATGAGAGACCTTCCAGCCCAGGAAGTGAAATTGACACTGTGTGAGCTAATGGACAGTCAGTCTTTCACACGGCACTGTCACACCCAGCAGTGAGCATGATAACAGTCATCATTTGACATGATCATGTGGACACAAGGCCAGTACATGTGGCTGTCGAAGACAAGTGCATGTCTGTAACAGCTCTCTGTGATGACTGCAGACAGTGAGTGATCATCACGGGTGCAGTGCTGCCGGGCCATCATGCAGGAGAGTCAGGAAAAACAAGCGGGATGGGAAAGTTGCCATATTGTCATTTAAAGTGTGTTGACTGATTCACTGCGTCAACTCATACATTGAGTAACATGCAAGAAAACATTCCACCTTAAAGGTTTCCTCCTTTGGCTGGCACAGTGACTAGAGTCACAGAGTATTTTGTTAAAGAATGAAGCTGTATTTTGCATATAAAGTAGATCCTTCTTTGGAAATAAGTGTAAAATAAATAAATAAATGAGAGGAGAAAGATTTTTTATTATTATTTTGCTTTTTGAGAACAAAGGTGAAATGATTGAGTTTCAGTTTGTTGGGCAGTGGGATCTCGTCAGTGGCTTTAACATCAATCTGTGCTTTGACATGTTTCATACAGCAACCTGTGTTCTGTGTGTTCAAGGACACAGTGTAAAGAAATAAGTTGAATATGCCTGTCAGGGTCCGGTTTATATAAGAAGAATGACTGAAATCCGCTGTGTAAATCACACACCTGCCTGCAGGTGCTCCGGGCTCTTAAAGGGAATGACAGCTGACACTGTTTGATTCATGTTATGCAGAAAATCAATCAATCAATCAAATTTTATTAGTATAGCGCCAAATCATAACCAGGGTTATCTCGAGACACTTTACAGAAAGAGCAGGTCTAGACCGACTCTTTGTTAAGTTATTTAAAGAGAGGCCCAACATGAATCACCATGAGTAGCACTTAGCAATTCGGCACATTGGCAGAAAAACTTCCTTTTAACAGGCAGAAACCTCGAGCAGAACCAGACTCATGTTGAACAGCCATCTGCCTCGACTGGATGGGCCGAAAATGGGATAGAAGGAGATGCAGGAAGAAAACACTCCTATGAATAATCCAGAGACGTAAGCCAACCTCTTTGCGCCTTGCGCCTCGGGTTTGCGCCCAGTTTGTGCGCCGTGTAACTGAAAAGTGTGTCAGACACGCCCTAAATCACTTAGTGCCCTGCGCTTTAGACTGTGCACCTTCGGGCGTCTAAATAAGACCCTGTATCTTTAACTCATAGAAATGATTAAACTCTTCATAAAGTGAGTCCAACATTGAATGGTATGATTGGTTATAGTTATGTAAACAGCAGCTGTTACATACATTTCAAAGGTGTGCTCTGGTAGCCAAAAGCACATCAACACATTGCTATGAAACAAGACAGAGATCCACTGGGGAGAAGAAGCTATAGAGCTCATGTAGCCAGTGAAACAAAGTGAAAGCTTTTGTACTGTATTTATTTTGCAGATGTCTGCCTTCATTCTTTTTTTGCAGCACAAATGTAAGACTGCTGTCTTTTATGTCATCATTGTACATTAGTTGACATTTTGTTGACATGTGGTGTAAAACATGGTAAAACCATGCAAGCTGGCTCTGATATATTGTTGTTTGCAAACGTACATGGCCTAAGTTTGTTTGACAAAAGGAAATCCACTTTGACATTAAGGTTACAGATGTTTCCTGCAGTGTGTGTGTGTGTGTGTGTGTGTGTGTGTTTGACATTCAACTGGACCTATTCCGGTTCAGCTGACATCCTCAGCAGTCGTGTGCTGCTCTGAAGACCACTGAAGGATCCTGATCGTTATCTGCCAACAACACCAAATCAGATGTGAGATGGGTGAACTCAGCGTGACACCTTGTCAGACAGACTCCCCCACAGTCTGGAACCACTGGAGAGTAAGTGGGGGGGTAGGGGGTGTATGTGTGTTCCTGAATACCTTCAGGGGCCGAGGTACACCGGGGTGAACAGGAGCAATGTGTGTGTGTAGTCTGTGTAGTGTGTGCTCGCTCTCACATGGATGACTACGGGCAATCAAGAGTAAATGTGTGAGTGTGATTTTTTTTTTGCTCCAGTGGGAATTTCTCAGCTTGCCATCTGATGGTCCGTGTGTCTCCCTCTCTGGGTACCTGTGAACTGGCAGCATATTGCTTTGAAAGAACCTAAATATCTTTGTGCACCGATCCATCTTCTATGCTTGCTGGTTTGTTGAAGCTCAGAGGCTTTATTGTCACATGGGCCAGGAGACACAGGTCAAGTGGAATCCCTTACTTTTGAGTATTCTGTATTTTGTCCTTCAGACCCCTGCATGTCGGATGCTTTGCTTCCGTCATAGGAGAAGAGAGAGATTGAAAATGACAGGCCAGAACAAAGGAGGTTTAAAGGGGACAAAAACAGATATCAGTAATAAATAAATACATAAACAACAGCCTGTTTGTTCCAATCATTGTTGATGGTAAATGTAGGCAAGAGACTACAGAATCAAGCTGAAGTGGCCTTTTATATTTTCGGGCCACCAACTAGGTCAAATGATGGCGCTGGTTGATGGAAGACGATCGACTGCAGCTGCATCCTAAGAACCCATACAACACTGAGCATTAGATGCTGCCTGACTAAAAGTGAATGGACCCGAGTCACATGCTGGAACTGTATATAAATACAACCCAACTGCCAACAAAATGTGAGATGTAAGAGCGGCCGTTTCATATAAGTGTTAAAGCCTCTGAAAAATGTGTTTCAATGCTACATATTTTTGCAACATAGAATAGCCATGACAAAGAACAGCTATAAAAAAGATTTCATGTAAGACATAAACATCTACATACACATACACCTGTAAAACCCTGTTTTTGTTTCTATTACTTTCGCTCTTTCAGCATGGCTTCTCCTAAATCTGTGACCCAAAATGTTGATGCAGATAAAAATCACAGTCACCCTCAATTACTCACTAGCATGCGTTCACAGCAAGCAAAACACACAGCAGCAGCAAGTGTTGCAGTAAGTGCTTTGCAAACTTTATTTGCCCTGCGTTTCACCTCCCAGGTTACATACTGGCTGCCTTATCCTATTAGTGGAAGTTCTTGGGGCATTAGGCAGGGAATATTTATCTGCATAGGTAATGCTCTCCTGAAAAGATGTTTGGAATGGCAGACCTCTTTGTTAGGTACATTAGACACACCTTCCAAATACACCAGCTCTGCTATGAATTAATAATTCTACTTCATGTTTGTTCTTGAGGTTGTAGTGTCGTACGGGAGTGCAATAATAAAAGGTGTCCTGATGTCTCTTTGCAAATATCTCCTTTCAAAACAAAGCAGAGCCGGTCATGCCTTTGCAAACTTCAACCTCAGTAAAGAAAAAAAAAGATGTAGTTAAATGAATACATCTCTATTAGTGTCAATCACAACTGAACTTTTTACATTAGTGAAGGCAGAATTTAAGGCAGTGCTATTATCTTGGATCATGTAAGACTGCAAAAGTGCACCTAAAGAAGTGGCAGGTGAATGCAATATATTGAAGACACTCAACACATAAAATAATGCAGGGTGCGATTTGTGAACAAATCAGAGGGGGGATGTTTCAGAAAGGTTTCTATTTTTTTAATAGCTTTCCTCATGCCTAGTTGTGGACAAGCGGGCTGCGAAACCCGCAAAAATCAAAGCACACACTGAGCTAATGTATTTATGATCTGGGCTGCACGGTGTTGCAGTGGTCACCTCACAGCTTGAAGGTTCCCAGTTCAAATCCCGGTTCAGACGTAGTGTGCCTTTCTGTGTGGAGTCTGCATGTTCTCCCCGTGCATGCGTGGGTTCCCTCCGGGTACTCCGGCTTCCTCCCACAGTCTAAAGACATGCTCGTCAGGTTCATTGGTGACTCTAAATTTGCCTGTGGGTGTGGGTGTGAGCGTGAAAGGTTGTTTATGTCTGTGTGTCAGCCCTGTGATTGACTGGCGATTAAGCTGGGATAGGCTCCAGCCCCCCCGTGACCCTGAACAGGATAGGCGGTATAGATAATGGATGAATGGATGGATGCTTATGATCTGTGTAGGCATGGATTGATCAGAATTGGGTGACAGTGGCCTTCTGTCAGATTGGTGAACACAAGTATGTAATGCAGGGGTCTCAAACTCAAGGCCCGCAAGCCATATCCGGCCCGCGACACAATTATATCTGGCCCGCAAGATCACATGTCTATCATAACTGGCCCGCCTGTACACAGCACGCACACCGCTGATACTACAAATCCCAGAATGCACTGCAAGAGCAGAAATGCCAATAGAGACCTGCGAGCACCAGCTGTGTGAGATGCCATTTCTGTACGACATAACGAAGCATCTCACTCCGCTAAACATCGAGCTTCAGGGACGGACCGTGTGATCACAGACATGTTTGATGCAGTGAGAGCTGAACAAGACAAGCTGCGCAGACTCAGATGCAGCAAGGAAACCTGGGTCCCTTTTCATGCTCCCAAACAAAACCAACCAGGCCTCTACCGCTGTGTTCCCAACTGCACGTTTTGCTGATAAACTGAGCGGACCTGGCAGAGTTCACGCGGCGATTTGCCGACTTTGGAGCTCAGAAATTTAAATTTCAACTGCTCAGTAATCTGTTTTTTGTTGACGTGGAAAGAGCACCTGTAAGCATCCAGCTGATAGAACTCTGAAACGATGCCCCAAGCTCCGCCTACAAGCTGCTTGAATGAGCTGCTGCATGTTTGCAAGCACATACCTGTGTAAGCAACTGATGCACACCTTCACTCCACCCTGAGAGAGTCCACAGCTCAGAACCTGCAGCCAAGAAAAGATGCCGAGCATCTGGCTCCAGCAAATAGGAGCAGAGTGAACTTAAATATATGTTTTCCTTTTGCACTTTCCCTGTAATCACAGGCAGACTGCTTATGGATCAAATATTTGCACATTTTCTCCAGATTGATCACATTTGAAATATTCTTATTTTCTTGATGGTGTTGTGATAAAAAATACAGAGTATATAAGATTCTCTGGAGAAAAAATAGTTTTCTGGCTGTTTCTGATGTGTGTGATAAAACTTTTGGAAATGACTTAATGAAAAACTGCTGATAGAGAAGTTAATGATGCTGGTGTGTCTTTTATTTTAAACGGAATCTCTCATATTGATACCCTTGGTTTCTTCTAAATTCTTTAGGATGTCTTGGGAGCAGTTAAGGTCATATTTCTGTGTGACTAATTTGTCATAATACCTCTGATAAAGACGTGATTTATTTCAGTCTGTTGTCCAAATTATGCAGACCTCGTTCGTCCCTCGTCTAGACCCAGTTTTTCCTTTCGGCCCCCTCTCTGATTGAGTTTGAGAGCCCTGATGTAATGTCTCCTTTCCAACAGAGTCTCACCCTCTCTTTAAAGCAGTTTTAAAAGCACAGAGTAAACCACAAACATCAAAGGTTGAAGTTTTAAATGCAGCAGAACACTGCGAGGTTGCACAGTAGCTCTTAAAATTCCCTTTTTATTTTTGTTGTTTATATCCAACATAAACACAGAGACTGTCCAGCAATTGCAACTGAGTGCTGTGTACTTTATACCTGGATTGTCAAGATGTTGCCAGAATCTGTGTTAACACTTTCAGAACTTCCTTAAAAAAGATAACAGATACAGGCACATTGTTATAAGGAAAGCCACCCTGGTGGAGTGATGAAGGCTTGCCTGGAAGCTGTAATGCTTTAATACTGAATTTGTAAGGCTGTCCTTTAAAATGTCATAATGCATCTGCTTTGTTTTGCCTCCACTTGTGTCCCGCCCTGCAGCGGATCCTTTCAACTTGTGCAGTCTCCTTATTTTTCACTTGGGCTTTTGGTTTATTTGGGACTTTGCTTTTTGTAGTGCAACAGAGCCAGTGGTTGTCCTTAGCTTTGAGCTAAGTTCTTACTCAGTGCAGCTGAGGAGGGTTTGTCTTTGTAAAGGAAGAAAATTCTCAGCATTTGTGATGGAAACGTATGGCTGTGTCTAATGTGCATGATGAATACAGAGTGAAGCTGAAGAGAGGCCAAAAAGACAAAAAGAAAGCAAGAAAGACAAAGAAATGAAAGGAGAGGAGCAAGAAGGGAAAAAGTTAAGGACAAAAGGAGACGAAAGAAAGTAAGGACCTAAATAAAGTCAGAAATTATAGTTTGGATTAAAGTTGAAAGCAAAGAAAAAAGGGCTGCAGAGAGGTTCTTACAGGTCTATCACTGCCACAACTGAGAGCTGTTCATGTGATTTGATTTCAAAAATAGTGCTCAGATTCACTTAGGGACAGGACCCCAAAGAAATGACACACACGGGAGAACATGAACACAGCTAAAACTGTTTCAGAAAGTCACATGTCCTGGCTTTGAGTTGTGCACACTGAATATAACAAACTTTAATGCAGCTGCTAAAAGACGGAGGAAAGACAAGTAGGAAATGATGAGGGTCAACAACATGAACAAGAAACACATTTTCTGTTTTAAAATGACAAAGAAGTCGCAGTAGTCAGACACTAGTTGCTTCTTGTTCGGACACATTTCACATTTTAAAATTACTGTACATGTTTTTTTTTTTATCAAAGTACATCACTTTACAGTGTTTATTACCACACAGATATGATGAGTGCATGAGAGACCTGCCATGCCTTGTTATATTTTGTAAGCTATGAGTCGATAATCAGTGTTTGTGAGGGGCTTCACTAATCTTTAACTGCTACCGGTTCAGTTTCAGTTTCTGTCCACAGGAAACTGTTGTGAACTCTGAAAGTCTGAGATGTGACATAATGTCTGCGTCACTTTGGTTCTTCATGCAGACATCTAAACTTATGCAGCTGGGATTCAGAGTGACTCACTGACAGTCGTTTCAATGAAAATTGTGTGGATGTTCAAAGAGAAAGTTTCAATGCAAACTGCAAACGGAAGTGCACTTGGATGCAAAGTGCTGATGGGGGAAGATTTGGTGTGTGCGTGTTTGTGTGCGTCTGGTGATGTAAGCTCTCCGACCTATCAGCAGAGCAGTTATTTTATCGTAGTGCATACATTCTTATCTCTGCAACCAAATAACACACACGTACACGTTTACACACACCTGACTGCCACTCAGTAACAGTCTCCTGTGATTACATTGTGTTGCTCTCCTAGGACTTGCACACACACACACACACACACACACACACACACACCGGCACAAACCTGACTGCTACCAAGTAATCGCCTCCTGTGATTACATTGCATGTTCCCTGGAGACTTACACACATACATGCTGCAGCTCACTCGCGCACACACAAATGCGCGCAGTGCCATTTTACCCGGAGGAATAATCTCTGTGGCTGCTATTTAGAGTGAGTGAGTTTCCTCTAACTGGATTACTGCAGCCACTCCTGCTGCTGTCACAGGGGAGATAGAGCAGCTAGGCCTGGAAAGCTTTCCAGTGATGGGAGAACATCCAGAAGAGGTGGGGCAGTGGTGGTCCAATCCAGCCCTGATCGCAAGTATCAAATTTGATAGATCTTATTTTAGATATGTTGGAGTTAGGCCTCCAAGGGCATGTCCACAGCATTCAACTTATTTAGCCAAAGGGGAGGAAAAGAAAAAGCTGGCTCAATCACATTTTGTGCTGATTGAGGCAGTTAACCAAGCACTTTCTGTTCATACGAGGACGACTTTAGCTGCAATACCTACAATCAGCAAACACAACTTCCAAAGTCCGAGAGCTGCGTATATCTCCTGTGTAAAAAGTTCTGTCACAGCGAGGATTTTCTTTAAGGTTGTACTTGTAAACTTGGAGCAGAGTCATTTAGCTCCCTAGGTGAGATTAGGATTTGGTGCCCTCCAACGACCACCACCATCACATTATCTCACCAGCACTTCCTCATCACCATGGATACAAGTTACAACACAGCTGTAGGTGAAAATGAATCATAAAATGGCAGGAAATTATGCTCTGTAATGGTTATGTAGCAGGGGTTTTTTTGTAGCAAAGCATCTTTTTTTTATTGATTTATTTTTTTTAAATTTTGCAACACAGTAATCCAGTAGATGCATAAATCATATATACGATTTCCCCTTAACAACACATCTTACTATTAATGAGCCTGGATTTAAGGAAATTGGAGGCTTATTTATCTTTTTTAACAAACAAGCTCTATTTTTATGTTTATATGCACTATGGGCACCAGATTTAAATTCGGAGTACATGTCGTAATCATAAAAAAATGTAATGTGCACCTGAAAACTGGGAATAGTAAAAGGGTTTTCTTTCACTTCAACACACATTTGGGACCTCAAACAAAGAGTAGCTTACATGGAAAAGCAAAAGCCTGACACACAGGAAGAAATGCATGGAAAAACACAGAAGCACGGCAAATTCCTACCAAGCCCTGCAGATCTTACCTAAGTGTAAGATCAAGCTTGAACTCAGACTCTCTCTCCCTTGGAGGAGACCTGCGGGAACCTCAGGGAGTCCCCCTGTAGCCATGAAGTCACTCAAGATTTCAATGGTCCACAAAAGTCAGCGGATCTAACCCTTCCCTGCCTTTCCACAGCGACCTTGGTTGCATTAGGAGGTTCTTTTCTTCGTTTTACCTGTTTTTTACCCATTTGTTTTTTACTAGCTAAGGCACAGTCTCCAACTCTGAGCACAGACTGTTGTTTATTTTCCTTTTGCGTGTCCTTGAACGCGTTCCGTAGAGGCCGCTGCCCCAACAGCATCTCTGCCTGCAGGAAGTGACAGGGATAACTAAACTGCTGTATTGTGGACTGCTGGGCCCTGAAAAGCCACTGCATTGTGTTTTTAATGTGATAGACCACCCAGTCTTGTTTTGCTGCTTGTCTATGTTTACTGTCAACAACCTCACTAAAAAACAATAAACTGTCTTCATCAGTTAAAAGGCCAGAGCCACGGCTTCTGAACCTGCATTCTCACCGGGTTTCTGTGTGATTAAAGCCACAGTTACTGCGTGATTCTGTGGCACTTTAGAGCCAATTTTTGTGCTCTCTTTCTCTCTCGCCTGCGTCTTTCAGCATCATATTTACTAACCAACACACACACACACACGCACACACACACACACACACACACACCTCTTAAGGGAACATATAGCGTGGACATACAACCCAAGCCAAGTCTCGCACATTCTCATGGTCCAACTCTCCAGTCCATCTGCTCTTTCTGAACCCTCATGTGACACAACCAACTACGCGCCTCTCTCTTTCTCTCTGTCTCTCTTTCCTTCTCTCAGACACACAAACACGCACACACACCACTCCTCTTGTTTGGTTTCAGTTTTATGGTAGTTGTTACTTTATTTTACTATCACTGATTGTGATTAGTCGTACTTTTGTTGAATGAACATATATATATATCTTAAAGAGCAGTTGTCTACTTGCAAACTACTTGCATTAAAAGTGAATAACTGATATCCTTTTTTTTGTCCCTTTTGGTTATTAGTACGTATATTACTTTCTTTGATACTTTTTAAAAACTAAATATTAATAATAATCTTTGATCATTATTCATATTTTACTAATAACCAATCTGCTTCAACCAGACCCCAACAACAAACACACACACACACACACACACACACACACACACACACATTTAAGATACCATTCATGCAATACAGTGTTGCACTGTTTCCCTTTCCTCACCCGTCGCTGGCTGTTTCACCAGAGCGTGGGCCCTGGGCGACACCCTTACAGCTTTTTAAACTGCTTAGGAATTAACCATCAAATCTCACCTCTTGTTTAGAAAAGCAGGCAAAGTCAAGTGTTCTCTAGAACTAGCAGTAGTTCTTCAGGCTTCAAGTCATCAAGAAAACATTCACATGTGTAATTTGGAGTATAAAGGAAAGCAGGGAGCAGCACTATTTCACAGATGCTCCTAACAGAGAACACTTCAGCTTGGACCTTGAAGCTTCAAGGTAAGCATCATAAAAAGTGAAAACAGTAACAGTAGCGTGAACATGACTTCAAATGTACTTGAGGCACAAGAATGTGATTCCTATCATATAAGTGGAAAACAAAACAAAAACAACAACAGCGTGTCCTCCCAAAGCTGTTGGGAAACATCACACGTGTTTCCAGATGAACCCTTGGAGCTACCAGTTAGCCCTAGCACTCTATTTGGTGCTGCTGCTGTAGTGTATACTGTCTCTTCTTATGAAGATGTAGGGTTAGTGGTAATCTGGCCTTCCATCGAAACGTTTTCAAATGAGGACTCAAAAATGGGTTTTAGACGAAAATGCCCAGAATGCTTTGTTGACAGAAGCTGCGCAACATAAGACATGACTACCAGCGCGAGGAAACAATCACATCACAAAAAAAATTCATTTTGTTGGAAATGTCATTCAATGCAAAAGAAATATACCTCTGGTTCCATATAACCAGTACAGCTTTTTCCTGTATAAAGCATCAAACATATGACTGATGAGTGGTGTCAACTACAACTTCCAACTACTGTCCTTAGTAGATCTTTTCTGTGGGGCCAATACCAACAACTACTGTTAGGGCCAAGCATTGGAGATTGGGCCTCTATATGTTTACAACTTAAATGAGGTGATATTAATAATAATAAAAATAATAATAATAATAACTTTATTAACATAGCACCTTTAAAAACAAGAGTTAACAAAGTGCTTTGACAACGAAGCAAAGCAAACAAGCAAATAATAAAGGCTGAAATACACACTGAGTACGGAGAAGCAACTCAGAGTGAAAATGAATCTCTTATTAATGATTTAGACTTAGTCAAAAGTGCACTTAGCTATAAATAGGTATGTAACAATAGCACTGTATTAAACGATAATACTCAGTATATGGAACCATTGGGCTTAAGTTTGGGCAGCTGGGACTGCAGACTCCAGCATAAATGGGGACTTGGCATCATTTGCAAAGGATAGAATGGTTTGGGATAAGAAGGCAAAAAGTGTCTTACATTTGGAGGCTCTGGCGACAAAAGATGTTGGAAATGCAGCAGGGCAGTGTAAAAACAGTTTTCTACAGCGTGAATGTGTGACCATGTGAGGCCTGGATGTTATGACAGCTTTCTGGGTGGAAGGTATAAAAGTTTGGAATCCTACTCTTAGCGGGTGTCACAGCCATAGAGGCAGAAGCAGCAGCAGCAGCAGAATCAGCGAGACCGCAAGTTCTTTGCTTTGACAAAGCTTTTCCAGACAGTAGGGAACTTTTATTTGCCAGACGGGAGCAGTAACAGCAGGTTTTTCATTTACCAAGGTACCCAAAATAACCGTCTACAACTAGCTCAAAGCAACATGTCAAGAGAACAACAGGGAGCTTAGGGCACCACCGCAATTTCTGTGACACATAATGAACAAATGTTGGATCTATGTAAAAATCCAAGTTTTGACAACAAGCACAATAAGCCGACAGCGGCGCGGCAGGAACAGCAGGGGTGACTGTGGAACTGACAACATAAATGATGCAGCCTACTTGAAGCACCAAATGTGATCACTGCTTTCATGGCTCAGATTATGCAGGAATGTTGTCTGGTAATTTCCAAAGTTCAGAAACATTCTCAGAAAATCTTTTTTCTTTGAGTTTGAGATTTGACACTTAGATTTCTTTTTTAGTACATCTATAGCAGCATGTCTCCTACATTGCATTGTATGTTTATTCGTTATTTCTACACTGGAGAATTCATTTGTTGAGTCGACACAGAACACAAACACTGGTTTCTTGTCTGAGGTCTGAGGCTGTAGAAACAGCATGTGCATTCATTCATTCCAGCTGAATGTATAACAGCAACTGTGTGGAGGGGGCATTAGGACTGTGTGGGGTTTATAGAGAGGAAGAAAAGAAGAAAGCGATGAACACGAAAGACAAATATGAGAAAAAGACTACAATACCCACTGGGAGAGGAAGTGACCCAAAGTGACAGACAGCACGGATTCACAAACAGTGAATGTGATTGTCACAGCACTGAACAAGAACCTGTGTGTAGTTTGGAGATCATGATGACCCCTATTTGAGACCCCATTAATTTTAAGGTGTCAAATCCCTTTTCTAAATACCCTCCATGTGCCCTCTTTATAGATTATTAGATAATTATCTTATTGCCGTTTTCTCCCCACCAATCCCTCTCCTCACTGTCTTGCACTGCCATGCATCTTCTTATCATCCTTCATCGCGTGGCTACATCCTTCACTGTCTCTCGTGTACTGTTTACCAGCCTCTTTACTGATACATCACTGTCTGCCTCGAGTGCATCCTCTTCGAAATGGCAGCTTCACTTGATGAAGTCATGCTGCATCTAGGCCTTTGAATTCATGCCAAATGACATGTTGTTTTCATTAACAGTGGCCGGCCGTGCACCAGTGATAGCTTGTTGCTGCATGCTGAGAGCAGACGACAGATGCAGGCAATGTGAAACACCAACTTGGGTCCTATCATTTTAGGTCAAGGCATCGGCTATGATAACACTGAACTCAAAAAAACAACTGCAGGGATTTGACTGTTCAGCATCTGGATAGAAGTCAGACGGTGTAAAACAATAAACTGAATATAAAAAGTGATCCATTGATTTGTTGACAATTTTTTTTAACCTTTGAGCTTCTCATTTTGCCGTCCAACCTCCTTTTTGTTTGTTTGTTTGGAGCCAAACAAACCGTATTTGGACAGACGGATAAAAGATGCTCCACCCCGATCCTGGTTGACAGGTCCCAGTGGTTGCGTTTGTCGATTACAGGTTACCATGCCCAAAAGCATACCCTGCTTTATGGTCAGTTTCACTCTTAATTGGACCATCATTTTGAAAATCATGTTGTTTTGAGAGATCTTTTATCTAACACACACACACATTCATAAACAGATGGCTATGTCTGGGAGTAGAGTGGGGTTCATAGTCTTGCCCAAGGTCACGTCAACATGAGCAGTGCAGGAGCTGGGGATCGAACCACCAACCTTCTGTTTGAGAGATAACCCACTCAACCACTGAGCCAGCCCCTCCCCAATGAAAAGGTGGATGTGACACAATGGATCGACGAGCTGCTGTGAACATAAATCACGTAAATGAAGTCACAGCAGATCAGCTGATGTGTGTGGACGTGTTTGTGGCGGCCTGGCATCATTTGCACTTGATTTACTGAAAATAAACAGGAATGCCAGTGTGGCATGGCACCTCTCTAATCACCGGCTGCTGATTTATTTACATGTGTGTCCTGCTGTGATCAGATGGACATTGGCATTTGGCAGTTTAGATCATGGATTCATCATTCTGACAGTTAGAGAACGAGTAAGACTAAATAGCCGCTGTCTTTTGGAGTGATATCGAGGTCTCAATAAAAGATCCATGGTTTAGATCTACGCCCAGCAGGTCATGAGGATGGGCGCTAACACAACAACAAATGTGCCTGCAGGGTGGCATGAATATAGATCTGCAGAATCCAGAATGTGTAACACCTGAGTGCAACCTGCTCTTATAGGGAACGGGTTAGCAAGGTAAGAATTCTCTTTTATTTGATTTATTGTCAATGATTTTGTGGTGCGGAGCGTGTTCCTTTTTCTTTCCTTTTGTGGGTTCCCTTTTTTTAATTCCACTCCTGCCCCCCATGTCCAGCCTATCTGGACGTCAGTCTAACCTTTTATTTATTTATTTATTTATTTTATGCTCTCTCAGCTTGGAGTTCCCTCTCCGCTCTGTCTCTATCAGTGTGGTGACATAAGGTTGGTGGTGGAGTGTAGGAAACCTCTCAGCTTTCTGCCACTTCACATTACCACTGACAGATGTTACTGACAGATAGAAAGGGCTACAGACAGGCACACACACACACATACACACACACACACACACACACACACACACACACACACACACACACACAGAATACTCTATGTAAAAAGCAAATGCAGTTGCTTAATGGAAATAATTCCAAAGAGCCCATATGTGTGGGGTTCACTGCCAGGTTTAAGTTGCTGCTACATCTAGTGGTGTGTGTCGGAACAAACATGTTTCCCTGCTCTCAGCATTTCAGTGAAAAAATGTTGAAGCTCTTCTCACCAGTATCAATCAACAATCAGTGCGTGTGTGTGCACGTGAGAAGATATTAGTGTGGGCTCACACAGGGGTCAGATCAGGGAGGGGTGTCTATCACTCACACACCAAGCTTAGAGCACGGCGATTTTTCTCCTCGTTGCCCCTGCTGCCCCAGCTAACATCAAACATTCAAGAGTCATAAACGCTGTGAAAGGTCTCGGTGCCTCTCCATCTCTGGAGCTTGTAACAAGAGCTATGAAGTCAGTTCAATTCCACTAAATTCAGAAGTATATGTCAAATAAAAGCAATTTTTTGACTTGAGCTTTTTTCCAGTTTTTTGAGGATAAAGGAAGAAGGTTGAGCTTGAAATACAGATGGTGTTTGTGGTGCAGAATGTGGATTTTTTTGTAAAAGCTTTCAACATCAATAATGACTCCATGTTCCTGTTCAAACGGTCGAGTAATTAGACGAAATAAGATCACTTCTGATGTTTGACAGCATCTCATTCTGACAGTCAAACAGCTTGGGATGGAGGATACTAAATACTTAAACCTGCAGTTAACATTATTTTTATTAACAATAGATCAAATGACTGTGTGTAATGTGAAAGGGCTCTTTTTAAACCGTAACTACACCCACAGGTCTGACCATAACTCCACCCACTGCACAATTTTGAAAAAAGTGTATGCGTGTATTAGAGAGAGCGCGCATCAGAACGAGCATGCGTGATAGAGAGCTTGGATTCGGTCTCTCTCTGTGGCTGTTTTTGGCCCGTGTGTGGTTCGAGCAGGAATCTTCCTGAGGTGAAGCAGGCGTGTGTGGAGACAGCGCTGAGCTTTTCCTCGTCTTCTGGCATCACCAATCTCTTTATTAATACTAAACAACAAAAAAACATCTATTCCCTGGGAGAGGGAGAAACAGTCCTTGTGCAGGGGTCTACTCTGCAGCTGCCCTCAGCCTCATGGAGCCTTGTAGCTTCTTTCAGCTCATTGTTTTTGTGTAAAGCCCACAACTTTACTGATCTGGTTCACTGTCAACGCCCTCATCACCCCATTACTGAACTCTAGAGCCTTCCCATTCAACACTTATTTTATGCTACATGTATTCAGAAACTTGAAGGACACAGTAAAGCCCTATCACAACCTCATACAATCAGCTAAATAGTTCAAATTAAATTGTATTATATGTAAAACTCTTTCTGCCACTTCACCTTAGGGAATCTCTTGCAGTGTGTGGGTGACAGAGAACCTTCTCTACACTTGAATAGACAAAGGATGGCAACTAAAGCTGAAAATCATATTTTCATTTCAAAATGTAAAGGTTTTCATGGGACATGGCAGAAAAGTGCAGTTAAGGGTAAAATGCGTAAAATAAAGGGTTAAGAAAGAACAACATGGAGAGAAAAAGAGACAAAGTGCAGAAGGCAGGAGAGAGATGGATCTTCAGAGGAAGATTGTTCTCAGCACCAAGGACGCTCCTGACAACATCTTTGTGCTTCTGTCACGACTCATCGACCTAAAATAGTCTCTTAATCAAAGAGCACATAGAGGCAGAGTACTGTGGGCCTCATGGACTTTACAGCAGATAGAGGAGGGAAAGAGACAATTCGGTGTGGATTTCCTGTCCAAAAAATTAATATATCAGTCCCTCCAGGAAGTTGCAAAGTTGCGATCGCACAAATTCATGCAAATTCAACCAATCGCCGCACATTTTTTGCAACCTTCAGCAACATTGCTGTGAATAACATTGATAATATCTTTACAATGGCCCCTGTCAGTAGGTGGGACATGTTAGGCAGCAAGGGAACATTTTGTCCTTCAAGTGAATGTGTTGGAAGAAGGAAAAATTGGCAAGAGTAAGGATGTGTGCGACTTTGACAAGGGCCAAATTGTAATGGCAAGAGGACTGGGCCAGAGCATCTCCAAACCTGCAGCTCTTGTGGGGTATTCCCAGTCTGCAGGGGTCAGGACCTACCAAAAGTGTCCAAGTAAGGAAAACTGGTGAACTGGCGACAGGGTCATTGGAGGCCAAGGCTCATTGATGCACATGGGGAGCAAAGGCTGACCCCTGTCCACTGCCGCAAGATGGACATGTGAGCATCAGAACTGGACCACGGGGCGATGGAAGAAGGTGTCCTGGTCTGATGAATCACGTTTTCTAGTACATCATGTGGATGGCCAGGTGCGTGGGCGTCTCTTACCTGGGGAACACATGGTACCAGGATGCACTCTGGGAAGAAGGTGAGCCGGCGGAGGCAGTGTGATGCTTTGGGCAATGTTCTGCTGGGAAACCTTGGGTCCTGCCGTTCATGTGGATGTTACTTTGACACGTACCACCTACCTAAACATTGTTGCAGACCAAGTCCACCCCTTATGGAAACAGTATTCCCTAATGGCAGTGGCCTCTTCCAGCAGGACAATGCGCCCCACCACACTGCAAACATGGTTCAGGAATGGTTTGAGGAACCCCACAACGAGTTCAAGGAGTTGACTTGGCCTCGAAATTTCCCAGATCTCAATCCAATCGGGCATCTGTGGGATGTGCAAACAAGTCCGATCCATGAATGCCCCACCTCACTACTTAAAGAAACTGCTGCTAATGTCTTGGTGCCAGACACCTCAGCACACCGTCAGAGCTCTAGTAGAGTCCATGCCTTGATGGGTCAGGGCTGTGTTTGCGGCAAAAGGGAGACCTACTAAATTTTCAGTCCTAATGTTATGGCTGATCGGTGTATGTTGCTCAAGGATACACAGTTACAGACAGTAAACTATGTACTTACATGCATAATTTCAGTGGCAATATGTAGCACTATCAACACAAACAAGGAGCAGCTAAGGGTCACAGACAGAATATAATTGGATGCAGCATCTCCAGTCAGAGTGTATGTGCGTGTCTGTTGCTGCCCTGCAGATGTCAGCTATCACACAGATCAAGTAAAAATAGATTCAGTCTTTGTCAGAAATATGCATGCACTCTGACAAACTCAGAGTCATGCAGCCATATTTATTCTGTTGACCCGATCCTCAACCTCATCCCTGACAAGAAACTCCCAATAAATACATGAATGATTTCCCTAATCTTTCAGTCATTAGCAGCATTCATACGCATGTATACACACACTACAGCTTCAACTCTCCACTGTTTAGCCTTTTATGAAGAGAGATTTCATGGAGCACGATAGATAGAGACTATTTTTTACACTTACGCTTTTACCTGATTTACAAATATTTCCTTCTTATTTATAATGTAGTGAAGAAGTGTGTTTCACTGTCTGTTTACTTGGTTGTCACTAAATGTGGATGGACAGAGAGGGTCAAACTTTGGCTACGTGAGTCATTGTCATGGAGAAACGGCTAAAAACCACTCTATTTTTGACAGTAGTGAAAAAAACAGAGGAGGCTGATGTTTACACTCAGTCAGACTGCTGACTCTGATGTCTGTGTCTAATTTTCTTGTTGAATATATATCGTCTACAACATTTAAAGCTTTAGATCACAGCCCTATTCCTATCCTAAATCCTTATTATCTGGTATTCACAACTCAAAATGATCAAACCTTACCTACCCTTCACTGTACTGCAATTGTAGTCACAGGATAGTTGAGTCTGGCTGATTCTTCATTTGTCTTTTGTATGGGAGTTGATCAAAGTGGACATATCAACGATTCTCACGATAACCACACAGCAACAAGACAGTTACAACTGGCATTAACCAGCGCGCAGTGAGAATTTGATGGCGTTGGAGTAGCCTTAAACACTAAAAAAAGTATAGGTTTTCAAAATATATCCTTGGCAGAGGTTGCTGAGGTAGTCAAGAAGCTCCTCAGTGGCAAGGGGCCTGGTGTAGATGAGATTTTCCCTGAGAAGCTAAGGGCTCTGGACATTGTTGGGCTGTCTTGGCTGACACACATTTTCAGTGTCGCGTGGAAGTCTAGGACGGTGGCTGTGGAGTGGCAGACCAGGGTGGTCGTTCCCATTTTTAAAAAGGGGGACCAGAGGGTGTGCCCAAATTATGGGGGTATAACACTTGTCAACCTCCTGTGTAAAGTTTATTCCAGGATGCTGGAAAGGAGGCTCCGGCCTCGGATACAGGAGGAACAATTCGAATTCCGACCTGGCCGTGGAACAGTGGACCAACTCTTTACCCTTTCAGGGCTGCTTGGGGGGGCATGGGAGTTTGCTCACCAGTTCACATGTTTCGTGGACTTGGAGAAGGCCTACAATTGTGTCGCCCGTGGGGTCCTGTGGGGGGTACTGCGGGAGTATGGCGTACCGGGGCCGTTGTTACAAGTCAAACGATCTCTGTATAACCAAAGTGAGAGCTGTGGCCGCATCCTGGGCACAAAGTCAGACACGTTCCCGGTGAGTGTTGGCTTCTGCCAGGGCTGACCCATGTCACCGTTTGTGATTTTCATGGACAGGGTCTCGAGGCGCAGCCAGTGGGAGTGTTTCCAGTTTGGGGACCTCAGAAATTCATCTCTGCTTTTTGCAGATGTTGTCCTGTTCATCAGGCATTGGGGCGGTTTGCAGCCAAATGTGCAGCGGTTGGGATGGCAAAGCTTTGTATTTACCAGTCGATCTATGTTTCAGCCGTAACCAATGGTCATGGTGAGGGGTAGTGACCGAAAGAATGAGGTCTTGGATACAAGCGGCTATGTTTGTTGTCAGGTTTTTAAGGAAGGTCTTTTTAAGGTAAATGAAGCCTGCAGTCTGTTCTGTTGTACCTGTAAAACCTGGTCCTGTTGTGATGTCCTGTTCCTGCATGTTCTGCCAGTTTGATATTTTTCATTACTTGGGCCCAGACTAGACTGTAAAATAACTATCAGATTAAAATGTATGTTGTAAAGACACTATCAACATAACATTAACGTTATCAACACTAATTAGACTAAACTTATATCACGTTGCAGAACCATATTAATCAGAATGAAAACTGACCATGACAACACCATAATCAAACTGTACAGTTACACAGATTTTTTCTTGCATGCGTAAAATTGGAAATCAAATATTTCGACACACAAAATATCTGAGTGAAGCTCACTTTGACTGAAGTTGTTAGTAGGGGAGGAAGTCATACATCACTCCCAGAAATGAACTTTTCAGAAGAGTTCTGACATTTGAATCAGGTTACGAGGTCACTGAGGGAGACCTTAAACATTATTTAAAGCACTTTCTCTTAATCGCTTTCCCTTTATGTGCTCCAGGTAGCCGACTGCAGGACGTTCACTGAAAACCAACAGAAATACAATTCTGCCATTATAATCACAGCAGTTGCAGGGATGTCAGTCTGGTTGTGTTTGCATTGTTAAAATATAAAACCGAAAAGTAGCATTAGTTGACTGCTGATGTTTTTTGGACAGAACAACTTGTGTCAGAATTTCGGATTATTCCTGGAGATACACTTTTCCCAGCCCATGACGTCCGTTCAGAGTGAAGACAAGAATGCCCTGTGGACTGGAGTTCTGCCAGACTCCTGCTATGCTTGGTGGGTCTGTGAGTGGGATTTACATAACAAGTCGAGGCCTGAAATGTATTATGCTTTGTGTAGACTAAAGGCAGAGATTCATAGAGGTTTTCTCATTCATTAATTAGTTGCTGATTCATGTCATCCTTCAATCTAGAAGACACAAAGTTAAGTTGAATTTTAATGCATTTCAGTCATTTGTAACTGCATTGTGGCCTTTTAAAATCTACAAACTGATATAAACACCCCACAAAACACATCTGAAAAGGTTCCAGGCCTCTCCATCTTGTCTCTATTCAATCTCTTGATAATTACTTATACTTGAGAATTTGGTTCGACAAAAGCCTACATTTTAAATATCACACATATTATCCTTGTAAGAATTATAGTTCCTGTTTTTCTGTGGCACCAAGAGAGTGCTCCTGACCCTTTCATTAATCCTAGTGGAAGCATTCATAGGTTTACCTCACCGTCACTTTGCCTTAACTGGACCCCTTGAATCACTCAGCCCTCAGGAAGATCACTAATTCTAGCTCCAGGATCCATCATTGTACCTTTCAGAATGGGAGGTAGTCATCCCTCAGTTTGCATAAGCTTCAGCCCTGGTATATTTTAGTCTCTAAGGTTATTTAAGGGAAATTAATGGCTTGAGCTTAAAGTGCCTCCTGTAGTTGTCAAAACCTGTTGTTTTATGCCCCTTGGCCCTGAAAAAATCTGCTGGCCAAGCTTAAACTTGACACCATTATCTCCTTGAATGAACTTAAACTTAGAACAAATGAAGTGGTCAGTGGTAGCTGCAGTTGTTTCAACTAACAGAGACAAAGCTGTTGTTGTCGTACCTGTTGTTTCAGCTGTGATTTTTTGTCCCGTTGTGTGAGGTTGCTGCTGTTGTTGCTGTCTTGGCTCTCACTTCTAAAAGAGGTTTTAATCTCAAAATGACTTCCTAGTAAAAATAAAGTTATCTCAGTTTATGTTCTTTCAGCACCTGTCAGGACTGTGCCTCTGTCGTGTTCTATGAGGCTCAACTTGCATCAAATGACTCGACACAAATGCAATGACTGAGTGTGTGTTGAACTTAAAGGATGAAGTTTAACTACCAGACACTCTTAAGTGCAGCAGGAAGAAGACATGGCAGCAAGACAGCCAAATAATTACTGAATCCACATGTCAGACATCTGTATTACCTGGAGGGGCTGTATGTGCATATTACGAAGTCAATATATTGTCAGAATCATCCGATAAATAGAGCAGCTTAATTTCTGGTGCATTCACTGCCACTGAGTGTTGATGTGTGTTAATGTCTTTTTTGATGTTGCCTGGAGTCTGGCTGCTTTGTACTCTTTCTGCTTGTCTGTACATTTATTGATAATGCAGATAAACCATGATTCAGGACAAGTCCTCCTCCTCTTGCACGCTCTACCCAAGTGTCAACCCTAGCCTTTAGTATTTAAACTCAAGAGTCTGACATGGACAACGTCAGCTGCCTCCAACATGCGTAAAAGGGAAACTCCAGACAATTGTGATACATTTGAACGGGGGTGGAGTAATGGATATGGGAAAAATGAAGGATTTAAATTCTTTTGTACAGGTTCGTTTTAGCAACACTGACAGAGATGGAGGAGAATGCCAATTGCCGGTGCAACCACGGGGATCTTTATTTACAAGGCTGAATAGTTTACCCAGCACCAGTTAAAACCCACTTAAAATAAAAGATAAAAAAAGTCTTAAAACGTCTCTGATAAAAGTGGACTAAAAAGGGGTAAAAGTCCAATAAAAGAAAGGGCGAGGAGAGTAAAATCAGTACTTCGCGTCGTAACACTCTGGATTTTCCTCTTATTTCTGGCTGGTGTTCAGGCTGTCACTCTCTGCTCGAAGCTCCCGATTCCGTCTCATCCTGAGCAGGCTGCCTTTCTGTTAGGGCCGCCACAGAAGTTCTCGTTAATGCGTCCCTTGTTTGTTCGTCCTCGTGTCCCACTCTCCTCCCTGCTCTCCCTCTGCAGTCCGTGTCTTTTCTTCCATTTTCTGGTTTGGATGCCCTTCCCTCAGCCGGCGACTGGACATGGCGACCATGTTCCCCATTTTCATTGGTGAATTAAACTGTCAATTAAAAGCAGGGCTACACAGCTGCATGTAATCACACATTAATCGTCACCTCAAGGCTGAAGTATACTCACTATTTCAGTTTAAAAGCATGCAATGAAACCAGAAGCAATCCTAAAAACACAGCAGTCATAAAAACAATAAAAAAAACAAGTTATAATTTAACTCATGACATGAATAAAACTCAATATAAAAGCATGCATAATAAAAATGTGCAATAAATAAATTGGGTGAGTTCATATGTGAAATCAGCTTATATCTCTTCAGTGCAGTGGGTGAGCAGGTAGAGGGCTGAGTATGTGTCATGTTCTTTCGACCTTTTCGAGGTGCCTTCTGCACATGGCCTGGCGCTCACATTTTGAACAAGTTAACTACAATCGGTCGAACAGTGCTTTTCCTGACACCAGCAGCTGTACGAATGCATTAGGTTGTTCAGTGCTCACTTCACAGAGCCAGTGGAACCTGATCACATGAGGTTGAAAGAAACACAACACAGCAGTGTGAATGTTTATATTCACTTTAACCAACAGGTTAGTTGGGTCAGTTGGGTGCGGATCCAGGTGCAGGACATGCTAAAAGGAGTCCAGTGATCCTGCCTTATTGGCTACGGAGAGAAATTCTGGGCCACAAGGACGCGGTCATATTTGCCAAGTGATTGTGTTATTTAATTTACCCCGGCTAAGCTATTTAAGTTGCTGCATTGCAGTAAAACTAAGCTAGAAAGCTGCTCCTGTTGGCTGGCTCAGGGGTTGGAGCTCATGGGGGTCATCAAGCTTTTGGTCCTCACTGGGAAAGGGAAATCCATTTCTAATCGAGGACCGTGCAGGGCCGCACGGCCTAATAATGCCCCAGGCCCTCTGTGGGTGGTGAGCAGTCTCCCCCCCTGTGGCACTGAGGCAAATCTATTTCCCCTTCAGTGAGCCAGTGGTAAGCTTTACCCCAGAGGGAGCCCAGCACTGCTGTGTTATATAGTGTCCCTGCTGTGGGCTCCTGGGTTTTACACAGAGGGTGACCGGTCATGGTTACAACACGCATCTCTCATTACCTGAGGGTACAAACTATGTCAGCTGGGGTTTGAAAATGGTGCAAAACGTACAGATGAACACAGAGTTTCAAAATGCAAGCTAACTAGGAAACAGCTATCAAACCCACCGTAAGGGGCTGTCAGTTCATCCTCCTCCTAGAGAGAATTATTGTCATTATTTCTGTATAATATTTTTAAAAGCTCACTTTACAAATGAGAATGTTTTAAAATGAAACTACAGTGCAGACCTGATGATGGTACAAAGAACAGTTGTATGTTGTTCTTTTGTATTTACGCGACAATGGCTGGAGCTTCAATGCGTGTCGTAGCATCGGCCAGTGTATACATCACTGAGGGGTGGTCGTCCCAATCATCTAGTAGGATCCGTCTTGTCCTCTGCTGTGGAGCTGCTTAACCACACCGTGCAGCAGTAGGCCTGAAGTGTTGATGGGGGATGATGATATTGAACGCAGAGCTAAAATCAACAAACAGCATGTTTCATACAGTATGTGTTCTGATCTAAATGTGTAAGGGCTGTGTGAAGAGCTGTTACAATTGCATCGTCTGTCGATCTGAAATGCAAACTTGATCAGCGTCTGCAGGGATGACAGCTTCTCTGTTAGAGAATCATTCTCTCAAAACATTTTGTGATGACGGGAGTTTGAGAAACTGTTAGATTAAAGGTCTTATTTGTGTTTCACAGAGAACCAAGTGAAGCAGTGACAGGTCTAACTAACACATTTCATGTGTGATAGGGAGAGCAGGAGAATGAGTGGTGACGACCATTAACACCGGTCTGCAGTTCAACTCAGGTAGGAGTTCAATCATCTGACATGCACAGCTCACACATATGAGCTCACTTTGCTTATGTTCACTCCTCTCTCTCTCTCTCTCTCTCTCCTTGCTGTACCAGTGTAGTGAATATGAATGAAGCAGGAGCAGAGCAGTGCCATGCATATCAATGTGCTCTTAATAAATTATGAACCAGATGTAGAGAGAAGGGAGGAGAAGAGGCCCGTGTTTCCTGCTGTGTGGCCGAGAATTCACTCCAGAATAAAAATATACATAGACAGAGAGAGAAATTAGAAGGAGTATCTGAAAGCAAAGCTCTAACAAAATCTGATTTTCACCAATAAAATGAACTATTTCAGGACCCCGGTTTCCCCCTGACAAGACCATTTTTAATATACATTATATTAGGTAACTTAATGGACTTGCTGGGTGATTGCTGGAAAATAACATTATTGCAACATGCCATATATTAATACAGTGCTTAAGGTTTATTACTAAACATATTCCACAATGGCTGGGCATTGCTAACACTATTTATTCTCTCCTGAGATGAACATATGTGTAAACATATATATCATGGTGTGCTAGTGTGAACACTATTTACAGGCCTGAGGCTAAAGTGGAGTGTGGCTTCGGGGTCCAGTTGTTCACAGTGTGTTTTTTCTCTGTAAGACACTACTCCTAGGAAGTTACCTCAGATCAGATACGTCATGATTTATCTTCTTCAGTCCGTTTCCATTTTACTTTGTGACATTTTGTTTTGATCGGGCAGTTCAGTATTTTTCCGAAGGGTTATAAATATACTCCTCCTTCATCATTGTGCTGTAGAGACAGGCAGGATGCTGTAATCCAGATCCGACTGACGCAGAGGAAAAAAACGTCCAAATGAAAGAAAAAAACTTCCGTTCCCTTCCGTTCAGAGGCAGATCCGCCTGCTTCCATGTCGGCTTCAGCCGCTATACCCCCTTCAGTTTAAGTTTAAGGAGACTCGAAGGAGATGAAACCCTCTCCAGTGGTCTTGTAGCTTCAAATGCATTATGTTTGTTTATGTTTCAACAAACGCCAAGCTGCCGGGCTCACATTTCTGCCAATAGATCCTGTATCACACCACATTTTACACCTTATCTTGCAAAGGTGTTGTTTTGATGCACAAATTGAAAAAATACAGTAAGTGACAACATAAACCAGACCATAACTAAAAGGCAACAATGTAACCTTTTTTTTTTTTAACTTTGTTCCAGACCAAATGAGCCAAACTACTATGTGAAAGTGCCCTAACAGAGTGGTGATAAAGCTGCTCCAAGTGCTTTCAGTTCTAACAGAGCTGCATTTCAGGATGTATCAATAAAAACACCAATAGATAACCCTCCAGTCATCAGACACGTTGAGAATAAATCATATTCTCCTCTGAAGAGATTTCCCCCCTTCATTCATATTCATTCTCCTCACATGAGAATTCCTCCCTTTCATTCATATTAATACCGGGAGCTTAATGAACGCTAAGATGGCCCACCGGTGATGTTTGGAATCACAAATGAGAGGTTTCACATTGATACTGATATAATAAATAAGCTTTTCTGTCAGTGATGTCACATTCCCCTTGGCATTAATGTTAGCATCATCATATTAGACCACAGCACTATACACCTCCATGCTAAAGGAAGGAAACATGGTTAATGTTAAAAGATCAGTGTGGAGGATCCCTGTCATCCTGCAGGGAGCTTACAGATGCATCTGTTTCATTTCACCAGCGTCTCTCTGTAGATTTAAAGAACAAAAAAATGCATTCCTGATTTGTAGGCGATTAAACACAAACCTATCAAACATATGGTGCATTCTAATCCTGCATGTAAACACTTTGTCAAAATCAAAGGGGGAAATTCACTAAGCATGAATTGCGGCCGCTCATAGCTCCATAAATTGCGCATCATTTGCACCCACTGCCTGCTCCATCTCAAGTTCTGATTCACAAAGCAAAGTGCACTGATGATATCCAGGCATACACTCGCCCATAAAGTTTCACAGATCCATGCAGTTTGCTCCTGTTGTGTGTCTGATTGTGGAGAGAAGCTGTCTGCGCCTCCACTCTCTGCTGCGCGGTGCCTTGCTCTCAGCTGAGCGCACACATACGGATCTTAACTCCATGCACAGATCGATGACGAGCAGGGAGAGCAGGGGGCAGCTCTTTAACAGGTTACTGTAAAGTCCAGACTCGACAGGTGTTTACTGGTTTCACTATTCGAACACAGCTTCACTTTTTGAAACGAGCATGTAACAGCAGCTCGTTCAGATATTAATCCCCATGGACACCTTGAAGGGCATCATCCTGCTTATACCATGGTCACTCTCTCCAAAAAAATTATGTTTCCTTGAATTCTAAACTTTGCAAGATGTTGCTCCACTTTTCTGTTAACACCTGAGGGTTTGAATAATAAATCATTACCATCCCATAGGGCGGCTGTGGCTCAGAGGTTGTGGTCGAAGTGTTCCTAGGCAGGCTGCTGAAGGTAGAGTCATCGGTGTGTTAGTGTGAATAGTTAGATCTTGATTGTTTAGCAGCCTCTGCCATCAGTGTATGAATGTGTATGTGAAAGGGTGAATGTAAAGTAGTAGCGTAGAGTAAAAGCACTTTGAGTGGTCTGAAGACTATTTAAGGGCTATTTGAGTTTACCATTTTATTTTGGAAAAAATAACGGCTCAGCTATGAGCAAGAAAGCTAACATATGCTAGCAAAGTCCATAACAAGACTGAATGAAGGCGTATTAAGATGCATGTAAAATATTTTTTAAAGGGATTTTGTGAAGACGAGATGCATGGGTATAACCTGTCTGTCCTGTAAGTGGGCACAGTGATATCTGTGAGTAGTTATTAACTAAAATTTCACATGCAGTCATCTACTGTAGAAAAAACACGAAACAAAAGTAGTTGATTGGACTAGCCGTGGTGTGAAACTGAAATTATGACTCAGTAAACAAGAATCCCACGATCCTACAGAAACATCAGAGGTTTGGATTCATTTCATAAGTCGGGTCGGACACCTATCACTTCAAAGCAGTGTAGGTTACCATGTGTGTTCAGTCTAACTTGGAGGGACAAAATAATTGTAATGCAGCAGAGGTTGCAGCTGACAGCTGTCAGCTGTGGAACAAAGCTTTGGATGGCAGAAGGTCAGACTATATTACCATAGTTTGGCCCTGCCATAGCGCACAGTATGAATGGCGTTTCCAGGTAGCTCCAAGTTTTTCTTCTTTAGTGTGGCACACAGTCTCACCTGCCGCCTCATTCAGTCCAGAGCAGTTCAACATGATAGCCACAGTCCAGTGCCAGTGTATCAGCTCCTTTTGTTATTTTTAGGTCAGCGTTTCTTTGGCCTCGCGTCCGCTGCTACACGCTGAACATGATCCAACAACAAGAAACCACTAAGCTTTGATTAATTCATTAAATTGTCATTAGGTTGTTTTGCACAACCACAATCAGGCAGCAGGTTTCCACACGTTCACACCCACACTGCACGCTTACATAAACACACACGCGTAAACCAAGACATAGACATCATTAATACACATGCATGTTCAGAAAGGTTTCACATACACACACACACACACGCTCAAACATCATTTGATCCACCCAGCTGCTGTTTAATTGATAGTTATCCTTTACAGTGGAACTAGATCCAAAAAGGAACTGAGCAGATCGCCTGGGCTTCCTATAGCTTCATGTGATACTGTTTGTTAGTGTGTGTGTGTGTGTGTGTGTGTGTGTGTGTGTGTTAACAATACAGAGGCTAATTCATTTATTTTCTTATCTTGAGCCTTTGTACCACAGCTCTCCCCCCTGTGTGTGTATGTGTGTGAAGCTTCCTCCCTCCCTCCCCTGATGGCCCTCTGTGCAGACCTCAATCTCATTAAGACACCTCTGAACTTTCTAGAATGTCACGGCCCTGTTACCTGAAGCCACCGTGGGCACACACTTTGAAGGTTTACTCTACTTTCTGCAGCTGCCTGGCAATTAATTTCTGTTAGGAACATGTTTCACATCTGGACAATCTTGTTTATTAATTCCACCTCCCTGGGTTTATTTATCCTCCCTAAATTGCTTCAGTAACTTATTGTTGCCATTTTTCAGGCGCTTGCGATTGTTTTTGGGAGGGATTCTAAGAATGGGTTCAACTGCAAAAAGCTAAGGAGGTCTTTCCTGAGAAAAGGCTGACCTTGAAACTGCCACATGTTTTATTCAGCCTAAATGAAGTCTGTTTCTGCATCATTGACCATCAGTTCTACTTTACACTAATCCTGCACTTAGTTACATATTTTTTTACATTAAGACACTTCTTGGTTTGATTCTAAGCAGGGCATATTGTAAACCTATCACCATACTAGAGCATTAGGCTTTTAATCTATAAACGTTTATGCTCTTTAAACAGCCAAAAGCATGTGTTGATTTTGGTCATAATTCAGCTTGGGAAGGACACATTTAACACTTTTGACCTCCTACCTCCAAATATAAATAAACAGAAAAACAAACAACTGCCTGCTCATGTGCAAATTTTGCAAATCTTAAGTACATGCTACCAGAATTTGTCCAGGCTTTGCTGATAGAGTAACTAAAAACAGTTCTAAGTTCAGCGCACCGTAATGAATGTTTTCCAAAATTACATCTTGAATTCAATTGAAAAACCAAAACAAGAGAACGTTTTAAATGTACACTACGTCTTTGTTCATGATAAATGTGCAAACCTCTCATTGCTTCTTATCCATGTGAAAGTGAAGAAAACTTCTGTTCAGTGCTGCTGAAACAATGACCCACACAAGGAAAGCTCGGCCACAGGTGGGCCAGCACCAACAACTCTTCTCACTTCGTCACGTGTCGACACAAGAACTGAAACCACGAAACAGCAGTTTTTCTGAGGCATTACTCAAACGCCTTCTGTAACACGATTAAACAGATATGTGACGGTTCCTTTGGAGCGGTATCTGTGTTTTGAGTTTGTTCTGAAACTAAATTTGTCATTTTGCAATCATTGTTGTATTAATGCATGAAAGTATTTATCAAAGGCTAATTCTGTGGGAACAATTTGTGCTCGGTTGCTGTCAGTTGGAAACTTCCACCAGCCAAAATCTGCAGCTAGTGAGTGGTGAAAACCAAACCAACCCAAATGATTCATCTAACCCAAAATGTTCTTTTGTTCAGAAGAACTAAAGCGATTAGACAATAACTTCAACTGCAAATAGTGAATGTAAGTGCCTTTATCAGCCATTTCGACGCATTATCAACTTTTTCTACTTCTAGCAGTAAACCAGGTTCACATGCTGGGAACAGGACCTTGTGTCTCATTTTGAAGTTGTTACCAACAGTGTGGCAGTGTCGTGTCTTTGTTCACAGGATTTCTTGGGTTGACTTTGATGATAAAATACCAAAACTTTGTTGAATATTGGAGCAGTTTTAAACAACTTCTGTTTAACTCCTCTGCATGATAACTCTCAGTGCCCTCTTTTATGCTGTCCTGGTCTTTTCAGTGGAAATCCAATGAAGGACAATGTGTTCAACTAAACATTGTCCCAACTTTACTTTACTGACGTTTTTCCTCTGCTTTTCTTTCAGTGGTTGTCTGAGCGCCTCCCCGACTCAGCTGGGTTTTTCAAAAGGAAACACTGCATTTCCTCCTCTAAAGCAACACAAGCACACAATGGTTACGGATAAAGGTACAGTAAGGGTATAGTAAAGATGTCTTCATACATATGCACACACACACATCTCTTCTTTTTGGCCGAGTAAAAGCTCACTTCTTGTCATGAACACAGATAAAACCTCAGCTCAAAACCAAGCTCTGACAATCTATCACCACTCTGCAGCCCTGCGCTGAACGTATCAGTTGAGTCCTCCTTAAACACACGCACACACACACACACGCACACGCACACGCACACACTTGCTTGTTAGTTATTTTGATGGATGAGTCATGTTTACACACCACTTGTCGAAACACAAGCTGAGTGTATAGACATCTGCATGTGTGTGTAGACACCTTTTTCCTACATTGTGAGTATATGTGAGTACTGCCAGCACACGCCCAACACATCCATATATCACACTGTAGGTACCTTTTCAGTGTCTGCTTGCCCTCTAGCTTATTATTTTATGTGCTGTTGAAGTCAGGTGACATAGGGCCTTTCTCAAACCGCTCCCTACACCCTGTCCCTACGCACTTCCCCTCCATTTGTGTGCTAATGTGTAATGTTCGCCATGAGAAGAGGGACGTAAATTAAAGATTTCAATTGCGTTCTCTATGGCTGCAACTTTGGCGGTACACGGTAATTGTCCACGGTTGTAACTTTCACTTATTTTTGTAGTTGTATCTGTAGTCATCCATCTTTTCTTTGTTTGTTCAGCCATAGTAGATTACTGTTTACTCGCAACACTTGCAGAGAGCGGAAAAGCAGCCGCTTAGCTCCGCCTACCCTCTCTGGCAGACCAACCACTGCTGGCTGATGGAAAACGCATCACTAACTGGGCGCCGCTTGTGATTTTTTCCTTGAAAGTCGCCACAGACAGTCAGTCTGTAATAATACTATATATTGCAAATGCAAAGGCTTTCATCAGTGGGCCATAGACTCAATCACCATTGTGTTACCTCATTCGGTGATAGATAGAGACTTAACAGACATTTATTTACATGTAAATCTTTGAGATTATATTTTAAAAGTTCCATGTTATCACCCGTACAAACAAAAACTGCTTGAATTAAGATAAACATGAAATAATATACTGACGCCAGCATGTTAAAGTTAACGTTATATTCAGGATCTAATAAACCGTCTAGAAACGATACAAGTGAAAAGTTTTGTGTTCCTCATGATGTGGAGTCATTTTAATGACTCTGCCTCACTGGTATTAACGTAGCTTTTATTATTTGTGTGACATGAAACCATGGTTACACACATTTCCTGTCTCCGCCGGAGTGAGGGGAGTTCATCTCAAAGCTCAGCGCTGTAATTCTCCCTCCACCTTCATCTGTGAGTGTGATGTCAAACAGAGTTCACTCTGTGACGGAGTGTGAGTGGGGAGGGTTCAGTTTGAGAAAGACCCATAGTGTGAAAAGCGCAAAGGTAAACGTAGGGTCCCATGTGAAACCAAAACCAATATTGATTTCAATTAAGAAGACCTCTTAACACACAAAATACATCACTAGGGTTCAGGCATAGAAACGCACACCTTAACTGTTATTTCATATATTATTATTCATAAAGCAAAATGAACCACATGTTAATGATTATTACATATCCAAAAGTCATACACGTGCCGCTTGTGTGCAAAAGTCTTGAATATTGCTTTATTATTTTGTGTAATAACTTGTATGTTATTTTAAAAGTGTAACCAGACGTTAAATATGTATTATTGCTAACCTGATGTGGTACTTAGATTGTCATATTTTGGAGTATTATGTGACAGGTTTAGAGTAACAATTTGTTGGTAACTGCATTTGAATATTGAATTCTTTCTCTATTTATTTATGAAGTACAACATTAAAATAAATCAACTCAATGAATAAAAGTTTAAAACCCACCAACCAGCAGGCAGCAGACGTTGTGTGTCTTTTTTCACTGCCGAAGTAAACCAGGACCGCTCTCAGTACATGTGTGGCTGATTGATATTAAGTCAGCTCATCAGTAAGTCAATGAATCTTTATCGCCAAGTTATTTTTTGAAGTTATCTGGTTCCTTTTTGTCGTGTGATGATTTGCTGATTTGTTTTCTTTATTTCACTGCAAATTAAATATGTTGTTACAATGTCTCATTGGAGTCCGACAAACTGTGGTAGGCATTTAAATGATTTTTTTAACTTGTAATGAAACAAACAATAAGTTGAAAAAGATTATTCGCAAATGTGTTGTGAAAAAAAACATCCAGTGTGAAAGTGTGTGGCTAAAATAATAAAAGCTGTAGGCAATGCTTGATCCCTTGACTACAATGCGAAAACGCAACATAACAGATCAGTTTGGCCTCTGTTTGCACTCGTACACGACTCTCAATGTGCTTGTTTGTGTGTGACATTGTTTTCCTGCAGGCCATTATAAGCTATTTTAAAGCCAAGGCCTCTGTGAGTGAGTCATAGTGGGATGAGTGACCCTGTAGGTGTTGACGGCTTGACAATGCGGATGACATCCCAACATGCTGTGGCTTCAGATGTTATGTATCCTCCATTACTTTTTCAGCCCCAGCTGGCTCAGGGGAGATGTGATTACAGAGCTCTGCAATAAGCCTGCAATCGGTAGTGGAAAGTACAAGGGCTGAGGGTAAATAATTGATGAAGATTCACTGTTTGAAGGGTTGAGTGACCGACCGTCTGATTGTCTGATGGACTGTTGTCCCGCAGAGAGAAAAGAAGCGTAGATGGAAAAGAAAGCTTTGGATTGAGGCTCTTTAACTAACTTTTTTTTGTCTTTTTGAACTTATTTTGATTTGTTTTGTTTTTCTTATTTCTCCTAATGCCCTCACGTCGCCTGTCATTTCCTTTCTCGTCTGCTTTTGTCTCTGCCCCTGTTCTTTGCCTCCGCAGCTCCTCATTTCTTTCTTGTTTCCGGCTTCTTTCCCCCCTGCTCAGCTCAGGTGATATAAGGTATAGCGACAGCTATTGAAACCTGAGGGATTAAGTAAAGCTATTTCAGTACCTTGGGCTAACATCACGGTATCTCACACAGGCAACACACGTACGCCACAGACAACCAGGTGATATAAGGTAGAGAGACAGAGCTATTTAAACTCGAGGGGAGGAAGTGTGTCTATTTTCAAGACACAGGTTTTCCAGGCACGGGTAACAAGAATGCAGCGCGCGCGCACACACACACACACACACACACACACACACACACACACAAAGACAGGGGTGAACACAAGCTCATATACTTCGCCCACACATGTGTGAAGAGAGAGCATAGTGTGACACAGCTACTGTCAAGTTGTTCTCACACTCAGGAAGCCAGAACACCTAAAGTCAGCACCCAGACAGCCCTCGCTGGTACACATCCTCTCTGCAGAGCCGTAACTGTCCACTTATTTTTTCCTTGAGTCAAAGCTCATTTATATTTCCAGCCTGTATTTATAAGATGTGCACTTCAAAAAGTGCCCCTTGCCATAACAATGTGAAATAATAGGATGCAAACCACTGCCTCCGTCTCTTGATGTGATGGAAGCACTTATTTAATGCTGGATTCAGAACTAAATTAAACTACAATTACAGCCTTGCAGTCCTGTGCCTCCCCCAAAAAGTCAAGTTGCAGTTTATTATGATCAGTAATTCCCACTGAATGACCATAACTTTTTATATTGGAAATATTTAAAGAACAAATTACCCTAAAACAATGGCGTTCCAGAGCTATCATGTTCATATGATTGGGATGGCGGTTACGTCACAGTGACCTTACCCTTTGAATAGCAAAGTTCATCCTGGAGTCCAAGTGGAGGGTATTCTTTGTTCCAGGTTAATGTGATGTCACAGTGAAGCTGACCTTTGAAATTTTCTGGTAAAAATGACATTTGTGTTAAATCATGACAAAAATAGTTGATGAATTATTGAGTAATGCCCAAAACCTTTTATATCTCACTGTGACCTATAACCTCTGACTAATAGAGGTCTTCACGGGTCTACTGGAACCTGAGGACCAGGGACCCGACCTGGGACCTGGACAGGGCCACATATTACGTGGTCAAACGGGTCCGGGTCGGGACTTTGTTCGTTACACTGAACAAAAATATAAACGCAACACTTTTGTTTTTGCTCCCATTTTTCATGAGCTGAACTCAAAGATCAAAGACTTTTTCTACGTACACAAAAGGCCTATTTCGCTCAAATATTGTTCACAAATGTGTCTAAATCTGTGTTAGTGAGCACTTCTCCTTTGCCGAGATAATCCATGGCCACAATAAAAGGCCACTTTAAAATGTGCAGTTTTACTGTATTGGGGGGGTCCGGGGGGGTCAGAAAACCAGTCAGTATCTGGTGAGACCACCATTTGCCTCACGCAGTTGATCAGGTTGTTGATTGTGGCCTGTGGAATGTTGGTCCATGTTTGTATATTTGTTTGTGTATAAGCCTTGGTTCTGGGTCTGTTCAACATAATGTGTAATACCAGAGTTAATATTAATCAGCTGTGAAGTCGGTGCTGATCGGGTCTGTTTCGCTCAGCTGGGGTCGGGTCCGACATCACTCAGTTCGGGACCCAGCTTTCAAATAAAAGACGGGTCAGGTTCGCTTCCAGGTCCCACAATTACGGGTCTCTTCGTACTGTTCGGGCACGGAATTTTGGACCCATGAAGACCTCTACTGTCTACAAAAGAGTAATCAGTTCATCCTTTAGTTAAAGTGGATGTGGACCCAAGTTGAAGTAATGTCCTCCAGGAGTTCCTGAGATATTGCTTTCAGAATAATGGGATGAACAAAGAGATAGACAAGGAAGAACCTGACAGACCTGAAAATGTAATTGAGGTTGTGCCTCTGTTGGTGTGCAGGCGTAAGACATTATAAAGTTGATCAAATTGATTTGAGTCACATTGACTGGACTTGAACGTCTCCCTAAGGTCCATACCTACATATAAACCTAAATAAACAAACAATTTCAGATGTAGCTGAACAGCTGTATGCTTTAGCTGACGCTACACTTTGGATTTGAACTGGAACTGTGGGAAATGTAATTTACTTGTTGCGACCGGTAAATGTGTCAACAACGCCACTCAAACTGCTTGTTTTATAAAGAAGCTTTAAGAACGGTCATGTTAAGATGAGTAGGAGTTTAAAAGAGCCAAACTGAAAGTGCCTTTTTACAAGCTAAGCCGTATCATAAACTGCTGTTATTATAAAATGATGGCTTTTAAATCTAGCTTTACACACAAGTTAAACAAGACGTTCAAAAGCAGACTTCAGTATGAAAACAACCATGTCCATATAAAGCTCATACGACATCATCTTCAACCTCAATAATGCTTCCTGTATTGAAAGGCTGGACTCGGTCCTGCAATTGATTTCATCTGGTAAAGGGAGCATAAATGCACGTTGCTATGGATACTGTAAAAGAAAGTGGTACTCTGCTGAAAAAGAAAGAGAGCCAGTGATGGAGACATCCGAGGTAGAGGAGAAAGGAGAGTGAGAGGACACAGGACACTTTTGTTTAGTGATCCATGGGAACACTTTCATTTTAATACATTCATTATTGTAAAGTACCATAACAGTAAACAGGAAGCAGAGAGAGAGAGAGAGCACAATTATGGTCTGCCCACTCGCGAGGGAAAACAATTCATCGCCCTCCTCTGACTTTGTGTTTCCTGAAGGTGACTCCCTGTCAGTCTTGTTTGGTAGAAAACAACAGAAAAAAGCCTGAAAGCGTCTGTGTGGTGAGGTGCACTACAAACAGGGTACAGAACCCACAACTATGTTTTATGAGCATCCACACCACAAAGAGAAAAGTAAGAGAAGAAGAAGAAAAGTGAGCAAAGGCAACAAGACAAGAGGAACTTCTGTCGGCTCTTTACAGTACTTGAGAGACTTGGAGTGGCGGGACTTGAAATTTAAGAAACATTAGCCCGTGTAATATTTCATCCATATCTTTGTTGTTACTGTACAAACTGTTGGCAATAATTATATTACACAAATATAAAAGGTGACAGGAAAACATTTATCAGAAAAACAGACAACAGACAAAAGCCTTAACTGTGTAGCTTGACTCTGTGAACATACTATTTCATTTAAACTACTTCCACAGCAGATGATTTGACTCCTCTGTCAGTGTTCAGTGACACAATTCATACGTTTCCCAAACAAGTAAAAATGTTGCTTCACTACAGAGCAACAACAAACATGAACCCTTAACTATCCCAAACACTCACCTTGTTATGAGAGTTAATCATTTCACTGTGTTACAGAGCTCTGTGTCTACGTACAGAGTTTTACTGATGAAATCAGTTCATCACTTCAAGCTGCTGTGGCTAATTTATCCTCCATACTTTAATGTCCATAATATATTATAAATATTTTAAATTAATTATTTTTGTTCTTCCAAATTGAAATGAAAGGTTTTTTACCAGAATAATATATGATAGTGAATTGATGTGGTCTTTCCATAAAGAGGTCCCACCAACTGAAAATTGAATAAGCATTTCATGAACCAAAAAGGCAGATTCTTTAAACTAACACTTTCAAAAGAAAATTATTTTCTTTTTCAATTATATAATTGTGTATGTGTCTCGTGCACTTTGTTTAATATATATATATATATGTGTATTTTTTCAAGATCATTTTTTTGGCTTTTGCCTTTATCTTAGGACAGCTGCAGAGAGACAGGCACTGTGGGGAGGAGAGAGTGGGGGATGTCATGGACCAAATGATCAGCAGACGGGAGTCGAGCCTGCCATCAGCACGTCGAGGGCTGCAGCCTCTGTACACGGGGCACCTGCTCTACCAACTGATAAAACCAGCTAAACCAGCGGCACAATACAACATCAGATTGATTCCATTAATGGCAGCAAATCAATCAAATCATAAAGCTTATACGACCTGACATTAGACATAGGCTTAAACACGCCCCCCTACACATATACAAGTTGTTTGCCTTTTGAATAATTGAGAGCACAAATAAATAAATCCCCTAGCATCAAACACTCTTACACACTCTCCTGTTTATTTTCAGTAAGTGATCACTAGATATTTTGACATGTTATTGTATTAAAATTGTATATTTCCTGTGTGTGGGAGACACTTGTAGCTAATTCCTTCATATACAGACCCTCTGTTATATGTCTGTCTCCCTTTACCTGTCTATTCCTTCCAGGAATGAGGCTCTCTTTCTTATTCATATATTTCTATTAGTACCATGAGCATAGTCTCCCTTTGATGGTCACGACTGGTAGGTGATCCATTGGAACAGGGTGACGGTTTCTGGGAGCCTATCTGAGTCCTCATTATCACCTCTTTCTTTAGTCTGTCCATTGCTCTCTTCAGCTCGGTGTGTTTTTAGCCTCATGGTGAAGTTCTATTCATTTCTCAACTTGGATTCAATCACGACATCTGTTGTTTTATGGGCCTTCAAAGCTTAATTAGTCTGTTGATATTTAGTTTTTTTTTTTCAAAAAATACTGGATGGGTTTCCGTGAAGTTGAGGCTTGGTGCTCTGATGATGACTATATATTATTAAACTGCATTACACAAAGTCAAAATAAATACTTTGAGATCCCTGAACGAGTGGGCAACATGTCAGTCACTTTCAGTCGTATATTCCGAAAGCAGACTTTTGTATATCCAAATATTTTAGGTAGAGGTGCATCACATGCTAAGCAGGTTATGCATGCATTGTTTACAATGTGGCATCAGTTACGTTTCTCTATTGCCTAGCAACAGCTATGAAAGTACATTTAAAAGATGTAGCTTGTTGCTTGCTCCCCTCTAAGCCTCCCTAATGGGCTGTAGACACAGCAAGACAGACTGTATTTAAAACTAAAAGGCATAACCAGAGTATTGATGTAAATGCTCTATATTTAAAAGCTTCTGCAAATTTGGCTTAAAAAAGTGACTATGCATAATTTATGTTAAAACTGAGCGTCTCATTAAGCACAGACTGGAGCCATTGATGGTTAGGTATAGGCACCAAAAGGACATGTTACAAAATACACAATGGTTTGGGGTTTAAAGTTCAAACGGCGGAGTTATGTAGCTTACAAACTTAGGTTTGTTCTATAAGTATCTCACAGAAGTGGCTTAACTGAAGTGTGTTACGTGACTGAAAGGCAGTCGTCTTCTTAAAAGAAGTCAACAATTTTGTTTCACAGGGGAATTGAACCTTGGTCCCCTGAATTAAATTCATGTGTTGACCCCTGACCTCTGCTCCGAAAGGACTTTAACCCAAGCGGCAACCTCCGGTGTTGAAAAATGAAGCCAATGCTGAAGTGCAAAAAAATGGCCACTTGAGGCCCCAGAAAACAAGAAATATCATAACTAAAGGTGGGAAAATGCCAATTTGAGAAGATCGATTATTTTATGTTTCCCATTGCGTGACAGCTCGTCGCTCTCTTACCGGGCGAGCGAGCACCGAGTCCGCTACTTCTTTAGTCTGATAGCTAAACAGCTGCAGTCAGCCACCGACAGAATCTCCTCCTGGCAAAGTTAGCTCATTCATTATTTATACAGTCTATGGCTAATAACCGCTAGCTATGCTGAGGAGCATATAGCCTAGCTTCTTAGCTGTAGCTGGCTGATTCATGCGGCCCGCCCTTAGTCCTCAGGCATAGCTTGCACTCCGCCCCTTTGCCTGCCTCTGGATTAGCCGACTTTGGCATTTCCAATATGGCGACGCCAGCGGCGATGCCTATGTTTTAACCCTCCTAAACTTTGTACCTACAGCTTCAGATTTTGACACACTGGGCCACAGACCAAGCTGCTGGGCCATCGTGCTCAGGTCAGGTGCTCGAATAGCTTCTGTGTCACTTTTACCAATCGGGTGCCATTATCTTACCTTGTGAATGCTTTGTGGAAGTAATAGCTTAATTTTTTAATAATGTTGGAGCATAACCACACCCAAATCAAACCCAATGTCAGGGAAAGTTAGGAAAACTTGAATGACAGTAGATTGAATTGGATTTTAAATAACACAGTGTAAAGGCTTACTACAATGATAATAGTGTACATTATGTATTTTGAAGGCTCTTGTGGATTTAGGGTTTCAGTGGCTTTAAGCTTATGTACATATTTACTGAATAATCTTAATTTAAAAAGTTACTTTTTCTTGTTTCTCTCTCTCTGTCAAACCTCTGTCTCTCCACTTGTTACATTTTTCTCCTTTTGTGTCACCCTTCCCCTTCCTATTCTCCAGGACCGAGATGTTATATTTGTCATTTGTTTCCATTAGGATAAGGAGCGGCCAGTGCACTATTTGCTTCTGATGGCTACTTTGCTGATTGGTGACCCTTTGCAAAAACACAATAATGATGGGCTGGTGCAGAGAATACAAATGAACGCGATGGCTGTCCCTGATGAATACAAATGGTGAGACCCAGGTTTTAGTGTTTGGTCGCTCAAAATAAACACGTTTTCTTGTAGTTTTGTCTTTACGTGCTTCTTTGTGAGTTTTTTGCATTAATGTGCGATGACAAAGTCTGGTCGTTGTCAGCAGGAAACTGTTTTCATAGTTTTTTTCTGGGAAACCTAGATTTTGTTTTTTTATACACCGCAGTTCTCATTGGGATTGTATATTAGAAATTAAATAGTATCAATATTTTCCACCATAAACATGTTGTCATGTATGTCTCAGACAATTGTTAAAGTCCTCCAGACAGCTCGGGAGAAAAGGACTCTGTTGTAATATAAATATATGCTGCTGGAACAAACAGTATGTCTGTATAACTACAATAAACCTCCTTCTCTATGACTTATCATTTCCCATGTGATGCACAGTAACCAGATAAGATGTGGCTTTGTAGTAAATTCTGGTCCCCTCTGTCATTTCTACAGGAACAATGCTGGACAGAGACAGTAATAGGGAAACAGTTACTCTTACTGAGGATGTTCATACAGTGGAACCAAACCACATCTAGTAGTTGTCACTGTCATTGAACAGCATGTAATCTCCTGGTGCACTGATTAAGCAGACATTCACAATACGATTAACATACGATACAGTTTGCATTGGTGACAGATTTAACTCTCATCTCTTAAATCTCATTTACACAGGTGATAAATATACTGATGAGGTGTAATAGCACCAGAATGTTTGCTGTTCTTGTAATGCCGTCTGTAGACGTGTGAATGACATTTATCAGCACTTTTTGTGCACCTCCCAGCTGCTGCCACATATGGCATGTGGTTGTTTTAGTAATGCTTTGAACAATTTTACATTATGTGGAATTGGACATTTTTATAAACAGATTTTTCATATCAAACACCTCCTACTGTTGTAGTTTTTATTTTAGCATACTATAGCTGTAAATGGCACATTATTAATGCACTATAGGATTTTATCTTGCTCCACCTTGGGGGTAAATACGAAGCAAGTTCTGCTTGTTGGGCTTCAGTTTGCCATGTTCTGCTTTCAGCATATTTTTTGAGCATGCAGTACCTTTGAGGTTATTCTGTAGAATATTCTGGACAGTATTTGTCATTGTTTTGGAATGTTACAGTAATAATAAACATACATTTGCATAAAGGAGGCATATTTTTCCATTCCCATGTTGATAAGAGGATTAAAAACTTGATACATTTTAAGGTGCATTTACAACAGGGAAAAAATGTTGCAATTAATTGCAAGTTAACTATGGACAACCATATATAAAATATTTAATATAATATCTAAAATATTTATATAAATATAAATTATAAATATGTAAAATTGTAATCGATTGACAGCGCTAATATAAATATTAAAAAAACAACACTGCTGCTGCAAAAGGCATGAGAGGAATGCTCCAGAAAATTATTGTTAAAACCTAAATTAATCTATTTATTTTACCACACGAAACGCTCTCCTGTTTATTTCTAATGTAACAACTGCACACAGTACAACTCTTAAACTTTAACAATGATTGACATGATTTCAGTCAGAGCTGCAGTTGGGTCGGATACGTTCACTTCATGACAAATGGGTGGAAATAACTTTAGTATTTGGCCAAATAGAATTCAAGTTAATTGATTTGATTTAATCTGTATAAATACCTACAGACTAATCAGTTTTATTATCTGCGTTTTAGCTGCAAAAACAGCCACGTGAAACGGACTGAGCAGGAAATTAGGACCAAAGATAAAAACGTAATCCAGTGTCCTTTGATGCTGTGTCCTCATCGTTCTTTTACTGTGTGGATGATCTGCTGGAACTTAAAGCGTTCATTTACCTGAAGCAAACAGGTAAAAACAAGAAGAGGGAGACTGGAGGGGGGTCATATTATATTCATCACTAACTGAATGCATGGAGGCTCCGTGATGCAATACAGTATGTGCTACTGTAACTGCAGGGCTTCGTTCTGTGTCTTTTCATGCGTAACGTTACGTTAACAAACATTGACATAATGTCAGCTGAGGATCTATTCCCCGCGGAGAACATTGTTAGGACATTATTAATGACAGGGCGGTGCTTTGCAGCTGATTTAAAGCTGTAACTCTGAATATAACCTGTTCCTGACAAGACTAGCTACTACGGCACTATGTTAGCTTCTAGCTACAGGTGAGTGACAGTGGTCTCATGAGTCACTAGTTTAGTTATGCTGTTGATTTGTATTGTGGTGTTTAGATATTATTTCCTGTTTTCCTTTGTCACTTTGTCTCTTCTTGTCTTGAGTTCTTGTTTAGTTTTGTATTTAGTATATAGTGCTCCTGTCTTGGTTTAGTCGTGAATTTCATGTAGAGAATTTCCTGTGTTACTTTGTAGTCCTGCGTTTGGTTTCTAGTGTTTCCTGTTTAATTTTGTAGTTCTTGCCCCTTGTATGTCATGTCTTGGTTTACTTCCTTCCTTTGTTCTGTTTCCCGCCTTTTAGATTGTGTGCCCTGCCCTCATTGTGTTCACCTGTGTTAATGACACCTGTCCCTGATTACCCTGTGTGTATTAAGTCTCTGTGTTCCTACCCTTCTGTGCCAGTTCATTGTCGTCCTTCCTGTGGAGTTTTAGTCTACGTCTGTGATTTTGTTCCTCGTGTCTACTTTGAATTATCTTCTTGCCTCCCCTGATTTCCTCGTGGCTCCTCGTGTTCCCTTGGATTACCTGTTTCCTGGTTTTGTTTGTAAGTTTTCTGGTCTGTCTTTTGATTTTCCTTTTTTGTCTTTTGTTGGAGTTGAGATTTTGTTTGTGCATTTTTGCCTTTTATTAATTAAACCTTATATCTAAGTCTGCTTCTGGGTCCTCACCTTTTTGTTTCTACTGAAACCGTGACACATGGTGATTTAGCCCGTTTAAAAGCGCTAGCTTCATGACACTGAAGATCCTGGGTTAGACTCGAAGCCTCTCATCTCGCTTCATAGTACACTCCTCCGACTTACATAAGTCTTTGTTTGTGTATAATTATTTGTGTACCCTGTTGGACCAAATGGGTCCTGGTTTAGTGAAAGCCACACCGGATCTTAGATTCTTTACAGAGACATTTTCCAGTGTGACTGTGGCTGAAAAGGATTTACTGATGGTAGGTATGTGATTGCAGACCACTGTGAGTGTTTGATGCAGTTCTTCTCGGGAGTAGCCCCCTAGCAGCATGATGCACAGCATGATGTCACACACACACATGCATCGTCTGCCTGCAGGGATTTGTGTGCGTGGGGAGGATCTATTTATCTCTCTTCTTCGTCCTCTACATGTGACACGACCACGTTCACCCTGATAAACACCCTCATGTGTAACACGGCTTTTAGGAAACAGTTACCAACATGTGTCTCTGTCTCTGACGCTCTTATCAGAAGGGCACTCCCAGGTAGGTTTAAAAAAAACAACTTTGACCAACGGGCTCGGATAGATGCACTGTGTGCCATCTAAATACGTTAACCCTCTTGGATCCCGACTGTTACAATGGACCTAAGGTTTCTAGGATCGCGCATTATCATCTCACTTTAACCAAATGCACCCCAAAAAAACCCCATTTGATTGGATGTCTGTAAGCCAATCACAGTCTTCCACATCATCTAATATGGACTGCATTAGAATGGCAACACCCTTTTCAGAAATAAGGAATTAATAAAAAAGTAAAGTATTTTAATATTTAAATGTCCTTTTTTTGGTGAAACCTAAATGTGTTTTGAAGAGGTTAAGAGCAGACCCACAGTGGGAGCTAATAAAACAATGAATATTTATCTTTGATTGTTCTCAGGTGGCCAGAAACACGACTCCACATGCATTTGAATGCTCCTGTTCGATGGGAGGATATCTAAATAGAATTTTAAATGAATGAACAAATCATGCTGTGCTTGATCTGCTTACCCTGATGAGCCAAAAACAACCATCGCTGTAACATCCAGAAATCTTTAGTTCACTGAGTTACTTTGATCGTTTCCTTACTCCTGGTTTGGTCAAAGTTGGTGCACACACTCTGTGTGACCCGCAGTGTACAGCAGTCACCCAGTTACTGAACTAGGCTTGTCTTAAATAAAACCAAAAATAAATAGCTTTAATAATTAGCTTTCAGTCATTTGCATATTGTTGCCCTTAGTTAAGGCACCTTATTTATGATGTAAATTCATGTAAATCATTCTGGAGCCAAATATCTGAGGACCACCAGAGGTTCACAGTGGATTAGCCATCACTGGCACATACTGGCACAACATGCCAAAATTAGCTAGAGAAACTAATTTGGTCCGCTGGGCTATTGCTGTAAATATTGACTTGTTTTTACTCCAACATAGGAAAGTGAGTATTAAATAAAGGTTTTGTATTACTTTGAAATGCAGTTTTTGGCAGCCGTGTTTCTTGGAAACATCGCTATTGACTGAGAGTGATTGTTAAAACCATCACCTATGACAGCTACCTCTGTCATACATATCTCAATATCCACTGCACTAAACGTGAGAAAATTCAGCACTCAGACCTTTATTCTAAAGATGTTTTTCATCGTCTTAAGTCTTTAAATATTTTCCTGTTCTCCTTTTCAAACCTTTCATGCAGCAGCATTGACAATCATCGTGACATCTACCACCTAATCATAAAACTCCATTTTTACTGATATAATTATATTTATTTCTCTTTGTAGATAAAATGACCAATGATTTGTAGAAGTATTTAAAGCACATCATCGTTGGATCCTTTCACCAGAGAGATACCACCAAATTATCCCCAACTCGAGCTATCAAAATGGAAAATCAATATACCAAGATGTGCTTTAAAAAAGTAATGACGCGAGTACTATTTTGGCCTTAAAGCATTAATTATACAACTGCACAGAATCATCAGTGTCTGCTTACTTTTCACAAAGGACACACTTGGTTGCTCTACATCTTCGGAGCAGTGGTTTCCTGGGCTGTGTGTTTTGCTGTTTCATGGTGGGAAGGCAGCAGTAGGAGCAGAAGTGCCTGCAGGCTCAGCAAAGTGGTAAAAAAAAAAGACTTGTTCTGTCATGGGACTGAGGCTGGACTCCCCGGAGGCGAAGAGTGGAGGGGAGGGTGAGTCCAAGCCCAGCGTCATCTGCAGCTCTTTTAGCATGCTGGTATTATATGGGGACTTTGTATAAATGTATTAATAACCAGTCAGCCTCCCCAAAGAGAAAAAGGATCAATGTATAACAACTTTATGAAATGCCTTGTACGGTTTTAAAATGTATCATTTATTATTATTTTTCAGTTTTTGATGTAACAGAAAGTGTCAAGTGGAGATTCAGTCATGACCTGACTGTCTTCATGTGTAGTTTCAGTCTCTGCCTGGACACCCAAAGGATGCTTCAAGTGTCCTTCCATGCTTTCAGTGTTCCATTACGGCTTCCTTTCACAACAGCTGTTGTAACACCCTCGTTCAAACCGACCTACACACAACCAACCCACCAACTATTTCAGGTGCGAACAATTTATAAAAGCATGTACCGATAAAAATGAATAAAATACAGAGGGAGTTCTTGTGCACATCTATGTAGATAAGCGCTTCATAGGAGTTCTGTAATAAATAAAAAGTCACTTGAGGATGAATGATGTAAAATAAAGACTTGGAAACCAGAGGACGTCTTTCTGAGCTTTTTTCTTCACACTTGCAAGCGTGCTCCCGAACCTTCAACAGGCTGAGAGCAACGGTCTTCACTTGTGGCCACATTCATACAGGATAAGTGAAATGCTGTCTCTAGAAACCTCTCGGGCACGCAGAGTTCATCACGATTCAAAACACACAAACAAAAAGCGTCATGGGAAGAGGAAAACAAGGTTCCCTGTAAGGTTGGACCTGAACGTGTGTCACTCTGTGTTCTTTTGTTCAAGGTTACTTCCATTTATAGACACGTGGGCTGAAAGCAGACACTGTGTTGTACCCTTAGTGTCAGGTACAAGGTAAAACATGTCAAAAGTAAGGTTTAAGGTTTGTATCACATTACTTCGAGGTTGGATAAAACAATTGTTTAACATTTGTTTTCATGTTTAATGTTTTTCTCACGTGTTGTGACCTAGCAAAGATTGCTATTAATGGGCACATCTGGCATCATGAAACGCTGGAGAAACAAACACAAGAACAGAACGTTGTAGAGCTGTTGGACAATACAGGATGAGATTTGGAGGAACAAGAGAAAGCCTGACATTTGTGTTCTTCATGTCTCTCCTTAGACCTCTGTGCACAGTGCTAATGCACTTTTAAAATGGTGATGTTTGCTTAAGTTGCTCAGGTCAATGACCTCATCAACATGTAGTTGCCTGTTCAAGTGCCAAAGGACATATTTGGTGTTTGGATTATCAGCTGCTCTCCTTTGACCTGTGCTGTTTACTGTTTACTGTTTACTGCCACAAAAAGAAACATTTTAAGTAGACACAAGCCCTGGTGCTACAGTATATTTTGGTTCTCACTACATGCTAAATACATGTACCATTGTTTATTTATAGCCTAGCTTTTAATGTTTGCAAAGTAATACTAGTAAGTCGACAGATGCCTATTATATTCTAGTCCATGTAATATGCATGCCTTGTTTCACCTTGCTGAATATTTCCCACCTGTGTTAGGCTCAGAGAAGCAGGTAAAAAGAAAGACAAATAGCCAGAGGCTTACAATAAAATATCTCTTTTTAAACTGAGGACATTATTTTAATTATTGTTATTTAATCAATATTAGAATATACGTTATAGGATCATAATTAATAGCTGCCATTTGTCTTAATCATACATGTATCAATTTTACTAATGCTGCAATGACCTAATCTCCCCATAGGGATCATTACACTTCCATCTCACTGACCTGTCTCACCTGCTGTCTTCTGCTCTTTTCAACAGGAGGAGTGACCTTTCTCTCCTGCATCATTATCCCCACAATGTCTAATTGTGATCACACGCTCACTTGTGCTCACAATCCATGCAATCCATGCAATCCATGACCAAATACTTACCTTTAGGAAGTGTTTTTTTTAAGAGCTTTGACAAGGGTATTGCTGCACATTCATCCATTCATGCACACACTCACATATTGCTGGCAGCGCGCTACAAAGCAGAATGCAAGCAACTGTCCTGCCCAGGGACACGTGAGGTGGGGATTTAATTGTACACTCAGAGTAAACTCATTACCTAAATATGGTAGATGCAGGCTGGGATTGTTTTATCATCCAGTTTCAGTGTGTGATGTAGAATTCAGTTTATGGGCATGTTTTTGCATTGTTGGTAAGTGTGATGTAGTTACAAGCTTTTTCAGCTAACGTAATCTCTTTTTACACGTGCACATTGCCAGATTTAAGTACATGAAATGTTCTGGTTTCTGTTTGTAGTACGTTTGTAGACCACGTGGGTGTAGGCTATGCAAGAAAAACAGTCTGTGTGGAGAGCAAAAGCAGGCGGAGCGTAACATGTCGTAATGCCCTCACAGTTCCCATCGGCGATCATCTGACAACGATTTAGCTTCTTATTAAACTCTATAAACAGACATCTTCCTGCTAACAGGTAACAGTCTGTTCTAGAACATCATCTTTAGATTTCCGGATCTGCATCAGAAATGATTGATTCGACTTCCGTTCAACAAAAGAGCATTTAAAAAGTACTTTTCTTCTCCTCTTGGACAGACCTGACAAAGCTTCATGTTGACTTGTTCCTAATCTGCATCATGATGTTGTTCTTTCAGCAAACTTAAGAGCCGTTAATTGAAGTCAATCACAAATCTGTTTATGCCTGAAATGTTCGCTGATGGGTTCTGAGATTGGAGCTGAGGTGATTTAACGTATTCACATGTATGTGAAGTGGTGAATGATAACATTAGCTGTTGACTTTTTTTTAAAGTAGAAGATAGTGAAAATATTATGAATAATTGATAATCTATTAGCTACTCTTACTTCAGGATTCAACCAGTAACATTATGCTCAACACATAAAAATGTCTGCCTTCTCTATCATATTGTTTGAAACAGCACTGTTAGCAAGAAAGTGGTTGAGTGTTAACATAAGCTGACGATAGCTTGAGGGGTTTGTTAAAGAAATATGTTGTTCAGCCCTAAAATGAGGCCAGATTTTATCACTCGTCTCATTCGCTCATCAACCAGGAAGCATTGAATGATAACTATTAGTCAGACTAGCCTTTCTGAGATGTAACCTTGAACACAGTAGTACATCATTACCCTTTTGATAGAAGCATTTGAGCCCAACTTGAGTGCGACATGAGAGGGAAACGGCTGCCCTGTGAATATATTGATTTTTAAAAAAGGAAAATGAATTAAGGTCAGTTTGAATTGAGGTCGTCAGTGAGGTATTAATGTGTGGGTGTTTATCTGCGGTGTGTTTGTGCTAGTTATTGTTGGTTGTGTGCATGTGTAGATATTAATAAATATGACTTCATTATGCTCCTGACAGGCTGTGATTACATGTTTTGGTCCCTTTTGTTGTCGGTGACGGTGGATGTTCTCGGTTCCACTGCCGAGGATGATGGGAAAATAAAAAGGTCTGTAAACACTACCTCTTGTTATTGCTCCTTGCCTCCCTCCCTCATCCCCTCACACTCCTTTCCACATTCCTCTAACCCCCCTCCTCTCTATAGTGAGCCATGTGGCGGCTGTGTCATTTATGGCCTACATGATGTAGAGATCCATTTAACATTTTCTCTTCTGGTGTCTTTGTTCTTTGCCTCTGACTTTAGCAGCAGTCAGCATTTGCTGCAGATGTGTAATCACTCAAATTGAACCAAGGGCTTTATAAAATTAACTCGAGTCCAGCTTAAATCCAAGGTGAACTAAGGCCATTGTCAGAGAGATTATACCATCTCCATGACAACTCAGCTGTGTGTGATACAGTTGTAAGCTCCAGAAAAATCAAAAGGACATAGGGCCCTATTGACACGCGGAAGGCGCACAGTCTAAAGCACACAGCGCTAAGTGATTTAGGGCGTGTCCGACCCACTTTTGCTAGTTACACGGCGCACAATCTGGGCGCAAACCGAGGTGCAAGGTGCAAAGAGGTTGGCTTAAGTCCCTATATAATTCAGGTTTGTTTTCAGCATAACATGAATCAAACCAATCAGAGTGTCAGCTGTCATTCCCTTTAACAGCCCGGTGTGCCTGCAGGCGTCATTCTTCTTATATAAACTGGGCTCAGACCAGCATATTTAACTTCTTTCTTTCCACTTTGCTCCTGCACACGAAGAAAACACACTTCGCTGTATAATATATAGTGTGTGTCAAAGCACAGATTGACGTAAAAGCCACTGAAGCGATCCCACTGCTCAACAAAAACGAAAAATAAGAGAGACCTGTATTCATTGACGCACGAGGCACAGCAGCGTCACATTAATTATTTAAATCATGCCAGACACGCTGTCAGGATCCTGTCGTCAAGAGCCGACAGGATCTAATGTTTATTAAAGTTCTGTGTGCTGTCCATCAAAGAAAGCTCGGCTGTAAATGTTTATTTACTTATTGTTGCTGCTGGATCACATGGCTGTATTCTCCAGTGCGTGCGTAATGGACACTGGACAGCGTGTTAATGTCTGTGGGCACACTTGTCGGTGCCACAGGTAGTTATGTTTGAGGATTGTAGTTGTGTCTCTTAGTTGTGTATGTATGTGTGTGTGCGTGTGTGTGCGTGTATTACAGAGAGCGCTCATCAGAATGAGCGCGCATGATGGGGAGCTTGATGTCTCAGTAGTTTTTGGCCCGTGCGTGGCTCGAGCAGGAATCTCCCTGAGGTGAAGCAGGTGTGTGTGGAGGCAGCGGTGAGCTTGTCCACGTCTTCCTGCACTTCTCAGCAGATCAGTATCAAACTGAAAGCAGTATCGTGATTTAAGGAGACGAGGGAAACAAAAGCTTGCAGCCTGTCCCGTTTTTTTTACTTTATCTGCAAACACACTGCATTTCCTTACGAGTAGAAGCTCTGCTGTGCTACCCCGTGTGAGTGACAAGCAGACTCGTGTTGTGAACTCTCCGATGTATGTCCATAATGCGCCTTCTAAATAGCAGAGACAGACTGTGTCCTAGACTTTTGACTTTAGACAAGGTTTTTGTTGGTCTATAACGCAGTTGCTTTCTGTGTCCTCAAGACAGCAACGCACCACCTGTTTGCCGGACCACACCTCATTTTAAGACCAACACACTCATAGCCACTAACGGGGGTGCAATATCACTTGCTATTTACACAACATGGGTGCTGGGCGTGAAAATGACTGCGTCTGGTGGAAAATAGTGATGACACTTGCGCTGCGGCACTTTGTGTTGGGTGTACGATAGGGCCCCTAGAGTTGAGACAGTCTTGTCAAAGTTAACATTATTAAAAGGGGCATAATGAAAAAAGGACGAGTTTAAGATGGTGTAATGAGTGTGTAATGAGTGTAACATTATGAAAAAGGATAGCGTATTTTCAACATCAGTATCAATGAGGGAAACTTAGTTAATTCAACACACAGTCCACAACAAAACGACGTTCAGCCTTATGTGAGGTTCACTTTTGAGTCACTATTTGAAAAGCATGTGTATCACTTAGCCTTCGTTCTGTCAATAAATCCATAGTCACACCACTCCAGTGCTACTGTCTGTTGTCAGAGACAATGCCACGTCAGTCCAATACAGTAATTAGGATCTTATCCTGAACCTGCCAGTGATACCTGTTAGAGTGCCTCAGATTTACATGATGAAGGCCAGTACCTTGGGAACGTTAGGTTTTTATGGTGCTCTTTACCTTAACAAGGTCCAAATGGCAAGCTTAATGCTCTCAGTGGTCTCTTCTGCTGTCGAGGCAGGCCCGAAGATGTTTGCTTTAGGATAAATAAAAAAATCAGAAAAGGCAGTTTAATGGCACGTACCACTTAAGCCTTGTTTAATGTTAGGACTTCAGACTCCACCAAAGGAGCATGTCATTGAAGCAGTTTTCTTTGTCGACCCTCTGATCATCTTAGCCATCAGGACCTCGTCCACAGACTCGTCATGAATGTGGATGACTTTACCTGTATAGTGAGGAGTAACACCTAGATGGCATCGCTCACAAACATCAAAGCCTTGGGTTCTGACCCCAAACTGACATGGTAAAGACAGGGGACGAATTCTCGACTGCATGTCACTTTATCTTCTTTATGAAGCGTTATTATAAAAACCCACTCTTTTTCTCACCACTCGATCCCACAGGATCCGTCTCCGTCGCGTTTTGTCTGCGCTGCGTGTCTGGTCCATCAAAGTCGCGAGCCCTCACCCACAGGAAGCGTGTCTGGTCCACAGCGCAGCGGAGGGCTGGCCCAAGCAGCTGGATTCGCGAGATCACAAGATCGAGGGAGAACTACATTATTGCGTGAGAATTGAGAAATTACGCTTTCAATGGACATCAATGTTAGCAGAGCAACACACAAACTAAAGTTCAGTTTGCACATCCGAGGTTGATTATCCGCTCATTTGGAAATCATTGGAGGAGTACACTACTTAAATAAAAGTGTTTTTTTCGTGATTTCAGTGTGTTGATCTTAAAATAAACGGAAAAAAACGGGAGTCGGTACCAGTCTGAACATGGTGTATTCATTTGAAATGACTGTATGCTGCTTTCGTGTGTGACTTCCTGTTTGGAACGATCTGCTCTGCTGAGCTTGACACGAGTTTGAAGCGGCCTCCGTCAAAAATAGACCTTAGTCTACACCATCTTTGTAAGCCACTGGTGTGAAAAAGACAACTGCTGATGTGTGGTGCAGATGCATGAGTTAACAATTAAAGCTAGCTAGTAAGAGTTGTGGGCTTTTTATTACCTTGTTAGTTGTGTGCAAACTCATTGTAAAACACCCTTGTCCAGTCTATTTAGTTCTGTCGAGTCTTAACAACCTTCACAATATAACTAATGTTTAATTTCAAAGGGATCAAAAGAGAAGTAACAAACGTTTTAGCGCAAACATTTTGGGTTGTGCACCACCATCTTCCCCGGGCACTAATTTTCCTGTTTATGTGAAAAAGTTGTAAGTTTGTATTAGTTTTATTTTACAGCACATGCAACAAGCTGCAGCTCAGAGGAGAAACATAAAGAGGACAGAGACTTCAGAGTAAAATGTAAAAATAATTAAAATATGTGTTTGAAAAAATATTGAAAAAGATCCAACCTAATTTCCTTACTTTTCTGTTTGGTCTACGTAAAGTAAACTTCGCTTGGTCCTTTAATAATGGATTATGTGAGGAATCACCTCTTTCACTTCCTTTGCCCATCTGTAGTCATTTCCTCATCTATTTTAATGTCTGTCTCCCACTCACAGTCCATATTTAAAGTAATCGTCGCTGTCGTATGACTGTCTTCAAAATAAGTTAGAGATGAACAGAGAGGAAAGACAGGGAAGAGATAAAGTGAAGGGAATAGAAAAGAAGTGTTTGGCAGTGGTTGAGGAGGAATAGTCATCTGTGGAGGACCATGGGAGCAGGGCTGACAGGAGTCATTGAGGTTTAGCAGTGACACTGATTAACACACAAAACAGAAAGTGAGCTGGAGAAATGTTTATTTAAAGGCTTTAGCAATATGGTTCATGTAACATTCATGGATCCCTGTTGATTATCTGTTTGTTGATGGTCTATAGAGTCCCACTTATCATACTTAAAACCAGCATCAGGCTTTTCTTAATAGGCCCACAGAGAGAAGAAGGGAGATGGGTAGACATGTTGGGAAGGTATGTTGGGGTAAGGGTGGTGGAGTTTGTAAACAAGCCATTAAACTCCTTATCACATATGCATATGTAACACACTATACACATATATACATCAATCAACATCACGTATCAACCATAGACTGTATAAAAAGATGGACGACATGACAGCTCCCTAAAAGTGAAGCCAAACCCTCTCTATCGCCCCCTGCTGACTGGCTGCAGTATAGGTCATAAAGCCCGCCTCCTCCATGTTAACAGATGGGACATGAGTCAAACTATAAAATCAAAATACAAGTCAAATACATTTTTCTCAAACGTGGTTTCTGTCATTATAGTTAGTTCTTATCATGCTGATTTACGTCCAAGTGTTCATTTATCTGACAAGTTTATTTTTAATTAGTTATTTGATGCTGTCAAAATGATGCTTGACAGCTCTGTTGACAAATTCGGCTCCTGCAGCCGATCAGTTCCGGATTAGCAGAGTGGAGGACGAACAGTGAGAGGAGATGTAACTAAAACAATCACTACAGTCATTGAAGTTTCCATACCTGGGAACGTTAACCTCAGACCAACACAGAGAAGCTGTTCTGCTGTTGAACACGCTGGCGAGCGAGATCCTTGCTGTTCTTTCGATATGTTAAATGTACGTTTTGGTTAGCGGAATTGGCTACGTCGGCGCCACCCGCCGATTTCTACTGCGCAGACTCTGGCGCCAAATAACGTCACCATCGCAAGATGGCAGCGCCTATCACAGGGGCTGTTTTGGCATCACTTTCGTACAATGGGAGCAGATGGAGACGCATCGTCCATCTATATATTCCATTCCATCCATACAGCCATTGGTATCAACACAACTCTAGCTCTGCAGAGCTTTTGAACATTGTTAAGGTCATCGTTTTATATTTACAGCTTAAAACCATAGTGTCATGGTCTTTCACTGCTCTCATCAACCTTTATTCAGCCGTAACAGGCAGCTGATTTCAGTGAAACAACACCAATAAACCACTGTTACCTCACCAGTAGCAATCATTGGACAAAGTTGTACATAGTCAAGCATTCAGCTTCTAAAGAGCCAGATAATTATCTCAGGTTTTGGTGGTATCTACTAAAGGTGAGCTAAAATGGGACTGAATATTGGACTTGTATTCATCAGGTGTTCACAACACAACTTCAAAGAAAGGTTAAGGTCCCTCCTTCTTTTGTGCATTCTTACTGGCCTTTGTTATAACGTATTAAAAATTAAAGTTGTAAAAGAGACTGTAAATTGATTGTGTGGTCTAAGTTAAAGGACCTGTAGTTCACAGAAGATATTGAGATATTCATAAAAATTCAATGTTTTTCCTTTAAAATGGTATATATTTAATTGCAAGTATCCTCTCCCTTAATGTCCCCACCATTTGACAAATTCACTGCTTCATTATGAGTAAAGTGTTGCTAACCCTGTAAGAGTTTGTGTAGGTGTCGGTGCAGAATGTTTCACAGTCACTCCTTGCTAATATTATCTGAGCAATAGATGTAATTTGTTGCCATGAAAATGTTGAATGGAAACTTAGGTGACTCTGTAGTTTGTGTATTATGTAGTAATTGTCTTCATTGTCATGTACTCCTCTCTCATTTTCTCCTACTTTCCAACTGATGTCAGTGTTTGGAAACGCACAACAACCTGCTGGTTCTCATCTGCTGCAGTGTCCAATAGCAATAAACTACCCTCTGCTCATCACTGTACAACAAAGTGACCAGATATTTGCCTATCGTGTGAGCCCTCATGCAATTATGAAAGCAATTGCAACGGAAAATGAATCCTATGAAAAGTTCCACCCAGGCAGAGTAATGAGTAGTGACGACATAAACGCTGTCATGTTCTCTATGCAAACAAATCAATGTTACATGTGCCTCTGTCTGTCCAATGAGAGAAGACCCCACTATGTACATGATAATCCGTTTTTATTGGTGCCCGCCTGATCAGCCCCCACTGCCAAGTTATATATTGTATGTTCATTTATCTGGTGTTAAACTGGGAAGCATGTTTCCATGCTCGCCCTGGTGGTATACATGCAGTTTTATGGGTTTTTGCCCAGATTGTCTCTGTGATCATTGCTTCCAATAAGGTGGCGAATAAACCTGATTGTGGTGCTCAAAACAATAACATGTACATTTTGTCCCCACAAGTCATCACAATAAACTCAACATCTGTCCCTTGGCTCACAGTGTAACTTTGCACCAGATGCCATTCAAATCTGTTGGGTAGGTTTTGAAATAGAATAAAACACATGTCTTTGTCAAAGGCAATGATTTAAAATGTTGATCCAGAACCAGAAAAAAAAGTTCAAATTATGTAAATTACCTAAAAGTTCCAATAATCATGGCCCAGTTACAGATCCCTGGTATTCTGGCTCACTGAGTTACTTAAAGGAGCAGTTCTCCCCTGGAAAAAGCCACTGTCAGTCAAATCTGGTGTTCTCTGTAATCCATAGAAGCAGTAATATTTGAAATTGGCACCATAGCTGTGGAGAAAGTTGTACAAACAGCTTGTGGTTTCGCCAATTCTACATTCCTACAACACCCAGAGTGCATTGAGCCCCTCCCTCTGAAAGGAACGGCCCAGCGAGAGACACTGGAGTGAAATTCAATGTTACAATGTTACAGTGTTACAGCTTCATTTAGCACGCTTCTGTCCAAAGCGGCGTTCATCTGAGAGTTGATACAACACAAGCAACGATCAGGACAGGAGGGAACGAAGTCAGGAAGAGCCAACAAACAGCTTCGAGTGGATCAGACACTGGTTCTGACAGGCAGTGTGTAGGGCGTTAAATATTATTTTTTAAATAATAATAATCATCATCAGCAACATCAACAAGATCAGTATAGACATCATCATCATCATGAAAATTCTAATCAGCATAAACTACATCCTCGATGTCATCATTATCAATAGCATTAATATCATTAAGGTCAGAGGTCATAAAGAGCTGGGTCTTTAGCTTCTTCTTAAGGGTGAAAGGGACTCTGCGGACTGAATGGAGTTTGGTAGCTCATTCCACCACTTGGGGACTCCTGAGGAGAAGAGTCTAGTTAGAGACTTAGGGCCTGCAAATACTACAGTTTCCGCTGCTGGCAATGGCTCAGAGCGGTACAGAATCTGAAATACGACGAGAATATACCGATGGATCGTCTAAAGAATCTTCCAGTCTGCAGTCTACATTTTAAACCTGACGATTTTGAACCAGAGATGACAGCGGAGGCAGGCGTCCTAGATTGAGGAAGTGTAGTTTAGCGAGCTCCCTGGCCTCCACTAGATGATGTGTTTTACATAGTCTGGCGGAGGTTTTCCAGGGCCTGTTGGAGAAGCAGATAGCGTCCTCCAAAGACACAGAGTGAAATAGCATTTTTTCCCTTCCATAATGGCGTTAGCTCCCCATGATAGCATGATAGGACTGAGGTTGAAAATCGGCGAACTGGCCCTTGAATTGGTTATTCAAAGCTTCAGTGTTTTATTAAGTGAAGATGCATATTGTGAGAGGGGTTATATTGATAGAGAAACAACACAACACAGTTCAATCCAACTCAATAAAATTTTTTTTTTTTTTTTTTTACATCTTTCGACTCTTTTATGTCCAGTAACTTTGCTGTGGGATTAAGTCTTATCGCTCCTTCTTTTCAGCCACAGCATGCTGCTGTTTACCAATCATATGCTTCCTGGCTAGCACTTAATTGCAGACAGTTAGCAACTTGCTGAAGAACACAGTGGGACATGCAATGGCTAAAAATGGTGGATATCTCCTCTAAAGAAACATACTTCTAAATAGGTGCTAATGTTGTCATGTGCCTGCTGGTATTGATTTGCCAAAGTTTCAGAATATGACAATGTTTTCTTTATTGATTCTTCCTTTGTCCCCACAGCAAAAAAATTACTAAATCGTTAATACTGCCTAAATGGCGCTAAGTCATTATCAATGTTTGAAGCCATGTCTCATGCTTCCCATGCTATGACCAGTTACATTTCGGTTGAGAAAAGGACAAGCATATCTCCCGTGTGAATCAAGCCAGTCTGCAATTTAGAGTCAGTGGAGCAGCGTGGAAAAGTAACACACTGGAACCTCTGTGCTTGCTTGGGTTTGTAGTTTTGGGAGAGTTTTTCATGCTCAATAATACGGATTGTACTAAAGCCCATTGGAGAACATAGAATTGGGGGCGACAGGAGCAAAAGGCTAATCAGTTTTTCTTTTCTTTCCTTGCTGTTCTAGAAGAGCTAAGCGTGAAGGCCCGTAAGCTACAGCTGGCAGTGTGTTCTGTTAGCTCATATGAAATCCGCTTCAGGCTGTTTTTTCGCTTTAAGGTTATATTCTCTGCCGCTGAAATAAAACAGACTTATAGAGAGGTAAATTGCGAGCAGGCAAGGTGCTTGTTTTTTCAAATGCCACGCTCCTTTGGTCATATTATTTCATATCCTTTCACTTTCTCTGTGTGAGAGTGTTACAATTCCAACAGTGAAACACAAGACACACAAGAATACTCTTTCTCTCTCAAACACATACACACACACACACACACACTTCTCTCACATTCTTTCACACATAACCTTGTTGGTATGTTGGCCTTTTTGCGCTATAAAGATATTGCTTATTACATCCAGAGCCCATTGGGGCAGAGGAAAGGTTGAATTAAAGATTTGATGAGATAGGTTGTGACATGCTAGCATTTAGCTGAGTACCACCAGTCCCCGCGTCAGACCCGGCTGGCTCTGCCCAGCCATTGGGAAAGGTCAATGCTAATGCTGGCTGGTTAGCTCATATATGCCTCACTCTATCTCTGTTTGACTTACTCTTTCTCCCCTTCTAGTTCCTCAGTTATTGGCTTCAAAGTTGTCTCTCATTTACACACAATGTAAATGGGTGTGTGTAAAGGAAAAGATTTGCATTCCCTGCTTGTCTCTATAGGGAAGACAGAGGTCAAAAAAGTCCAGTTGGAGTACGTTATGACTCCCTATCTTGCTCAAGGACACTTTAGCAAGGCAGGTGTGTGCTGACACAGAGGTTTGAACCCCACTCATCCATTTGAAGAGTCTCTAAACCACTACAGTCCCAGTGTTAGGAGGCAAATTCATTAGTGTTTGCAGATTCCCTGTTTTTCTCCCTCACTAATGTTACTGCTGGTGATTAGGCTTTAGCGCTGCACTGCTGACAAGTCACTGCAGCCTGGCCACCTTGTTAGTGCATCCAGAAAGGTCACAACTAATACAGCTCAGTTAGTATCATATATTTCACTGGTATTTGACACATGCGGTATTTGGCATATATATATTCAAAGACTTCAATCAAATTGTTTGTGCTGTTATGGTTATTAAAAATGACGTCTACACCAGCTTTTACACTGCTGCCACCATGTAGAAAAAGAGTCTGCTGTCTGCTTCAACCAAAAAATTAAAGGCAAAGAAATTCATATAAAAAGACTTCATCCACAATGTAATCAAACACATTGGAAGTCGCATGAATTTGGATGAGACTGTGCTGACTTCACACAGCAGTGTCTGCTTCATTGCCAATATAAGGTCAGTCTGAGCAATAACCCACCTCTTGCACTGTCGACCTCCCGACTGTCGTTTTACTTCAAAAATGGAGAGATTTTCCTCTGCATCTTGACCTGGAGACGTCACAGGGAAATCAGTGTCTTTCCTAATATAACTTTAGATAGTGATGGTTAAAACTTTCAGCTTACTGCCCTGAGATTAAGCTCTTCTTTGCCAACATTAAGGATGCTTTGCGATGAGTCAAGACTAGTTAGCAAGCCAAAGGGCTTAAAAAAACAGAGACCTTTCAACTTCAGCTGATGCTAGCCAACTGGCTTTCAAAGCAAACAATTCCATGTATTTTACAAATGAAGTGTATAATTAATTATCTATGATTAATTCTTGCCTTCATCTTGTGATCCCCCTTGTCACCACTGCTGCACACACACAATCACCAGGCAGAGCCAAGGAGTGACAACTGTTAAGACCTCTGTATTGTATTCCTACTTTCTTTAGGTGATGCAATTCTGGATACATGAAAGTATGACCTCCACCACATGCTGGGATGATGCACTGTAAAGCTAAGCAGTTAGGTGGAGAGTAAGCACAGTGAATCCTGATGCCAGACTACAAGGGGAAAGCCCTTGAAGTACTGAAACCATTTTGCACATCAGAGTGTTTCTTCATGTCTTGTGAGGATACTCCTTTATATTTTTGTATAATGCTTTTGTGGCTTCAGAGAGCTGTCCCGAGTCTGGTAAATGTCCTTAAGTGATGTCACGAGAGTCAGCATTGATCGGGGCTGTTGAATACAACTCTGAGAATGGTCCAATTCTGAGGGTGTGGAGATACAAGGAAGTGAGTTCACCAGATATATATTAGGTGAGATGCATTGTGAGTAATGCACGCACCCAGTCAGTGTGTATAGAATGTGATGATGCAACAGAAGCTTTGAATAATGAAGGCTGTAGCTATTATAGTTTTTTCAAAGGATCAATTTTTGACAGGATCATAGAAAAAATGATCTTTTTTGACCAGTTTTCTTCGCCTTGTAACACAACATGCTTATTCTGTATCAGCTGAAAGCAACAAGAGTCGTACATTATATTTAGGTCTGGACACTTGAAGCCATTTTGCTTTGCCTCTGCTTCCACATCACTGTCAGCGTCCAATCAACGTGTTTATATTTTCAATCACAGCACGCATAACAAGATTTATGGGTCAAACATAGACTGTATAAAAAGATGGACAACATGACAGCTCCCAAAAGTGAAGCCAAACCCTCTCTGTCGCCCCCTGCTGACTGGCTGCAGTATAGCTCATAAAGCCCGCCTCCTCCATGTTAACAGATGGGACATGAGTCAAACTATAAAGTCAGAATACCAAAACACCAAATACATGACAGGTTTCTGTCATTATAGTTAGTTCTTATGCTGATTTAGGTCCAAGTTTATTTTTAATTAGTTATTTGATGCTGTCAAAATGATGATTGACAGCTCTGTTGACAAATACGGCTCCTGCAGCCGATCAGTTCCGGATGAGCAGAATGGAGGACGAACGGTGAAAGGAGACGTAACTAAAACAGTCACTACAGTCATTAAAGTTTACATGTCTGTGAACGTTAACCTCAGACCAACACAGAGAAGCTGGTCCAAACATGTTAGCCATCTCATTTATGAAACTGAATGTCTCAAAAAAAAGTATGATATTGATTTTGATCAAAGCAAAATGTGTATATCTCAGTAATAATTAGCAATGTGAAATGAATGTAAAAGCATTACGTTAAAATTTAAAAAGACGGTTCAGCTGAAGCTTACCACAGTTTTGGTCTGGACCCCGAACAAAAACAAACCTGTCACTTTAATTTCAGTTTGACTTGAGTTATAGCCTGTAGAAATAATTGAAAAAAAGACAAATTGATTAATTATTGTATTGAATATGCTTTTAAGCATCAGGGTGACATAAATGTTTCGTAGGTCATTGTCAAATAACAGACGTTGACGGTAAAAGTTTTTCTCCAGCTATAAAGCAGCAGCTGAGTGAGGGATGGAACTGTCTGCAGAGAGTGGGGTTCATTTGAACTGATGGAGCTCCAGCAATCACTTGGAGACAAATGGGACTTGTTCAGCACTTAAAGCAGCACCATTCAGAATCTTCTGATAGCACTGCATGATTCACCAAGCTAGTCTGTAGGTTACTCAGATGCCCTTCGACGAGAGTGTCCAAAAACCTCTTTAGAACAGTGCAGCATCGCTTGTGACGCATTTTCCTGGTAGAGACAAGAGAAGAACACTTCTTGGCAACAGTCTAAAAGTGCATCCATTTCTTGATTAATCTGTATTGTAATTATCTTGCAAAATCGTTATGCTAATACAACTTCTGGACATTTTTTATGAAAAATCAGGTGTTGGTTAATTCTAGGACTGCAAACAGATTCTCATTTATGCAAATAATTAATCTGGAGAATTGATTTGTGTTAATTTGGCCTGTTCCCTGTGTCTCCGGCCTTCACCTGCAACCTCTTTGTCTCTGACTTGCTTCCCTCCCTCTTTTGTGTGTCCTTCTTTATCTCGGTGAGCAGGGCAGTGCAACGTGAGTTGACTCTGTAAGAGGAGTGTCCTGGAGCACTTTTTTGGCAACAGGAAAATGGCTGAAAACGACTCCTTAATAGTTACAACAGATCCTGGATAATTCACAGAATAAAGTTCAAACTCTCCTTTGATAATATTTAATAATCTGTTGTCACGTTAGCGTGCCTTAATAATTGAACACAACAAAGGCTTGTATAAAAGTGTTAATTTCAACACAATCAGTGAAACACCCTCTTCTCTGTGCCCCTGATCATCAGCTAATAAATCATTAAAAACAGGCTTAAATGCGGACACACTCTGTGTAATGTTCATTCAGAAGTAACATTACAAATAGTGGTATTGATATCTCACACCAAACATATTGCATTACATATTTTTACTGTGCACAACAATGTGGATTTATTTTTCACTTCCATAAAACATTTTATAAAGAATATATGTAGCTTTGTGATACAAACATAAGCTTTGTATGAAATCCAGACAAAACATCAGCTGTGTTCCTCAACAATGTGGGAAAAGAGTAAATATAGCCGAAGCTCTAACATTGTTTTGTTCACATTTAAGGCTTTTAAAAAGAAATGTCACATTTGATTAATGACGACTGAAACTTTGGAGTTTTTCACATTTAACTTTGTGTTTGACTGAGGTTAGCCTCGCAAACATACTAAATGTGGAAATTCACTGCATCATAATTTCCCTTGAGAATTCGGACTATTTTCTGAAGCAGTCCATGAAACATCTGTTCTGCACTTACAGCAGCACGGTGAACCTTTTCCAAATCTAAACTAATCAAAATCTACTCATGCAGCAGCACGACATAGGAAAGATCACATCCACTGACCATTTCAGCTACTAAGAGAAATAGAAATACAGTGCCAGTGTAAAGAATGCTGTAAAGTGTTGTTTACCAGTGGTGAGCTCAGGGGATGCAGATTTACAAGACCTTTGTGTCTGTTTAACCAATTGAAAGAGGTTTGAGGCTTCTGATTGGTTGCTGTGTGAGAATGTGAAACTGTATTTATGATGCGTGCCTCAGTGCAAAGCAGAAGATAACAGTAAGCATACAAGATAATGTAAGCCATGGTTCAAATATCCTGCAAAGGTGTTGAGCTTTATTCATTGTGCTGTTGCAATCGACAAAGAAGTTACCACAATGTAAACATCCAAACAACACGCCTGGATAGGGACAGCAGCCTCAATTGAATTGATTAACTGCAAAATTGTGTGTTCAAACAAAATAAAGTCAATATCAATATTAGGGGCTAGTAGCATCTCCAATGGAAAGCACAGGGGTAGCATATTGTGGCACTTGGCTCTGCAGACACACATGAAGAGCAGACAACACAAACACACTTGATGTTCCCATCTAGCTGGTGGTGAACAAGAAAAATTAGCTTTTGAGAGACTCAAAGGATGGATGTGGAAGACAGAGCGATCCTGGGGCAGCTGGCAAGTCCCCAGGTCCAAAAGCCAGCTCTGTTGTCATCTCGCTCCACCTCTGTCTGCATCCAGTTCATTAGCAAGCCAAGAAATGAAGCACAGATCAAAGCACAGTGACAGTCCAAAAGAACCATCAAATTAGCTGGCAAACGCTCCAAGAAACAGTCCTGAAATCATGTCTCTGTCAGCCTTCCACTAGCCAGCCCTTTACCGTATCTCATGGAGTCAGGGCTTGCCAAACATCTTTGTCACCAGCTTTCTTTCCACAGACAGACAGAGCTGGCTGGAGTTAAACTCTTTCAACCTGGCTGCTGATGACCTGCAGCTGTCGCCTCTACACCTGCCAGATCAGGGAGGACACTGACCTACAGTCTGCTTACTTTATCTGTGCATCCTTCTGAACCCGACTGCCTCACCAGGTCAACCCAGAGTATGCTACAAAATCATGTTGGCACATCCTTTTAGGAGAAGTTGTTGCCTGGATTGTTGTCTACCTGTGTCACAAATAGATGATGTGAGGTGATAGGTTGGTAGGCCTGGGGTTTGGTCCCAAATTATATACTGAGTCACTACTCACTATTCACTATCCAAGAAGTTCTATTTAGAGGACTATAAAGTGAGCTCATTGGCAAATGTGAAAACACTTTCCAAAAGTGCTCCGATCATTTTCTCTGCGCTGTTATTTAAAGCTACTGTGAGGAAGGTGAATTTGGTTTGACCTTGGTGACCCCTGCGGACAAAGACAGATTTTGTCTTTCGTGTCTGGATTCTGTCTTGTTCATGCCTGAGTGTTTTGTTTTCTGACAAACAATCTTAAAAAAGTAAACAAATGTTGTTTCGGCAGCGTGCTGTTAATTGCTTGTGTGTCTCCGACTTAATGGCAGCAGTAACAGGCGTTAAAAATGACTACATAGAAATAATCAATCTCCTCGCTGTTCGCTTGTTTGCTTTTGTAGGTCACATAGATGCATCAGTATAAATTTCAGTCTGTTTCGTAACCAGCTAAAACTCCCACAGAAGCTCTAAGTACTTGCTGTTATTTTTCTTTTCTTGAATGCATTTGGGAGGCTTTGAGTCCACTTTATATGGTATAATAATTCTCACTTTACAGAAGGACAGCACTCCAAAATGCGGAGCTCACAAAAGAGTGGACTGTATCAAGAGAGGTGAGTGATTCAGCTTAAAGCCTCAGAAGGCTAAAGAAGAAAAAGACACTTTTGTTTAGTGTACCAAGCAATGCATTGGTAACAAGCTCTGAATGGAAACATTTTAATGAGTTACATTATGTATAGTTCTAATTTTTAATTATTGATTGTTTTGGTGACACCATGGCTTTAGGTTGGTCACACTGTGGGTCAAAACCTGCACAAACGCTCAATGAGCAGCAAACAGCCGAACACACTCACATCGCTTATTAAATAAATTGGTTCAAACTATTTGCACTCTGTCGCCTGCCGCTCTTCAGCTTACTCTCTCTCTCGATATTCTGATGTGTCAGTTGAATGTTTTTAAAGTTAAGCATCACCAGTGGAAAATGTTTGATGTGCAATAGCAATGTTGTTTAACAGCACCGATACAATGTAAAGACATGGCTGATATCAGTGAGATCAAATTGTTAACACCGAGGTTGGATTACACGTTGCACCATTTCCTGTGGCTCCCTCATGCATGTAAAGGCAATTTAAATCCAGCACAGGAATAACAGGAACCACGAACAGTACAAAGTAATTACAGAATGTAAATGCAGTGAAGGGCTACTGGTTAAAAATAGTAACAATAAATAGCACCACAAACAAGCTTTATTTAAATGTTTAAAAAAAAAAAATCAACTAATTAGAGCAAAAAGTCTATCTGAGTCTGGGGGCCATATTGATCCAGACATGCTTCTGAGCAGCTGATTGCAGTTTAAGAAGTGGTCAACATCGCCAGCAGAATTTAATAACCAGGATTAATGAACGAGCTGTGCTACGCATCAGATAACGTGTCGAGATAATATCTACAGCCAGGATCTCACTTATTAAGCTGAACATTAACGGACTCTGTAGGAGCCAATTAAGCATGTGTTTACTGTGTTCCACGTATTGATGGACTGATTTACCACTAGGGTGTATGTTGTGTTGGAGTAATTGGCCACATGACAAGGTCAGGTGTTTATAGGTCACAGGGAATAGGAAGTAGTTGGGCATAGGTGGAGGGAACAAGCTTGTTACTTTATCGTTATCATCATTCATCTCATCAAACGGTAATCATTCTGTCTGATTAATCATTTTTGCAATAAACGGGATCATCACCCAAAGTCACTTTCAATATGGACATTTCTTATTGGATACATGTCAAGACTTTCTCATACACCTATGCAAGTGACTTATGTTTGATCTAGTCACTACAGACTCGTGGTTGCCAGGTCTCCCACTGACAGCTGTACGAAAATACACTTTTTAGCTGACAAAGTTCCAAACTAAATGGATGATGAAACGATTCAGTCTCACTCCCAGTAAAATAACCATTGTGAATGTTGAGAACACATTTTGAGGCCAAACTTTTTCTATTTCTAGGTGTGGGATTCCAACACCTGTCCTCTTACTGCACCAATGCACCATAATGCTACCTAGGTTACAAGACACAGCAATTTCCAGCCACTAGGTTTCTCATTTTCTACTATTTGCTCCTGAGCATTAAGGTCAGCGTGCATCGGGCAGTGAACCTTTGGAACACAAGAGATGATTTGTTGTCGACATTCTGGGTTATTACCACCAGGCCAAGTTGTGTGATGAAGGCGAGAAGGGAGCGTCGTGGAGAGATAGGATGAGAGAGAGCCAGAGTGAGAGAGGGAGAGTAATAAAAAGGAGGAAACAGAGTGTATGAAATTGGACTCAAAGCTTTACAAGCCCCTCGAGAGGGAAGAGGGAAAAGACAGAAGGATAGTCGGAGTCAGATTAGGTATACTGAAAGGAACCCTTGTTAAAGAAGAATAAAACCCATTGCCTTAGCGGGCTACACATCTCTCTAACTTATGTAAGAAGTTGGGGAAAAGGTTTTCGTGCACTGCATGGTCCTCATAGGATAAAATATTCACATCACTGCACACTGAGACATGCAGAACTTATGTTACTCTTGTTCAGTCTTAGTACTTTCTACTGCTTCCACAAAGAATGTGAACTTATAACGAACTTGCACTACACAATGAAATTATCTTGGACTTAATATGACTGGCTGCAGATTATTATTAAGGAAAGTGTCTGACCAATGAGCCAACTGAAACCAAACGACCCAGTTAATGGCAGTTAATCATGAGGTAAGGCACACTTGAGCTGTGATATCTTGTTGAGAACCAGACCTTTTTACAGGCGTCTTCCTTCTACAAAGTTTGTAACAGACAAATTGCTCTTGGCATGTAGAGTGAATAAAATCAGTGTAAGTAGCTTCCTGGTTTCAAAAGTGAAGCCAATGCAGAACCAGTTCATCTAAAGGTGCTTTTCGACAGCAGGAACTTTCCCAAGGAACTAGGAACCTTTTCAGGAACTGTGCGTTTTGACACCAGGAACCAGGGTGTAACTTTAGTTCCAGGGTAGTTGACTTACCCCCTGAAAAGTCCCTGCTCAGGGAGTAGTACTTTCCAAAGGTTCAGACCCGGGAAGACCCGCCAATAAATGTCGATTGTCTCTTTTCCCATTGCCAGTGAAGTATACTCCTTTCAACCACTTCTGCTGCATCACAGTCTGACGTCAAAAACGTTCTGGAAACAGGGTTAATAAACAGTGAAGATGTTACGGTGGTTAGGTCTTTATTGTATCTATTACTCATTCAGTCTGTGTATTAAACTCAGCACAGACAAGTTTGGAACGATGTTCGAGCGCTGCTCCGACAGAGATGGGCGGAATTTGTAGCTGAGATGACGAGGAGTCGCAGAAGTTACCAATGGAGCATAGCATCGCGCCGGAAAGGGGGCGGAGATTAGCTTGTTGACACAGGTTTTGTGTTCTCATCAAGAGGCGATAATTACCCGGGTCTACTGCAGAGTCATTTGACCACGGTCTGAATGCCGATTGCAGCCTTTCCCACTAAGCAGAAAAGCCGAGTGTTAGCGGGTTTTTTGACCAGTGGGAAAGAGGCTTAAGTGACAGCCTCCGCCAGAAATGACATAAACCAAATACGTATAAGAAGCCAGAGAAATCAGAGATAGCTGCTTGAGATAGCCCCTTTCCAACCAAAAGTGTTTTTTGTAAGTGTTAAGTGCCGGCCGCTCTATTTGCTCTCTCTCTCCCTCTCTGGTTTTCCCTCTACCTGTCGGGTAACAGCAGAACACCTGATCATCAGCCATAGGACCACTTCCTCATCAGAGATGGTGGGGGGATAAGAGGACGCCAGTGGAGAAGGAGGGGAGAGAAGCTGAATCACACGCACATCTTTTTCCTAAATTCCTGTTTTTCTCTCTTTTTCCCATGCACGGGTTAGCGTGCTGGGTTTTGTTGTTCTAGTTTGAGTTGGAGCTCCCTGGTAGTTTAGTTTTCGAATTCCTATTTCGTTAGGTCGTGTGCTTTTAGGAAATAAAGGGGGATGGTCTGAGTGCGACGGCCAACTGCATGGCTGGCTCAGTCCTTCCCCATCTTTTGTTCTTTTTGGCCGGGCTCTCCAACCCTTTTTGGTTGTTATTTTTCAACTTTGAGGTATTTTGGTTTGGTTTGGTACATTTTAGTTGGGTATACCCACAAAACAGCAGTTCTATGTCAAAATTACATGTCAAGTACTTTATGTTAATGTAATTTACTAGCATGGGCCATAAACTCCAAGCTTACACTGAATACAAACACATCATACAGGATGATTTTGCCCAGGTTTAATGACAGGAAGTCTTGGCTTGTAAAAGTAAATTGTGCCTTCCTTGTAGGGAAATTACAAATACCAATACACAACATAAAAATAAGAACGAGTTATTTTATTAAGCAAATTGAGACACAAATTTCACAAGAACAATCTGGTTTGAACTCAGTGATCCATCATGAAACTGTGTGTCAGGAGGAAAGTCTTTGTCCTCGAGGAAATGGGTTTTAAACATTTAACAATAGAAATGGGAGAATCAATGCATTATTTACATGTAAGTCAAGGACAGTACTTCTGCGTTGTTGTCACTTCCATTAGTAAAGACATTAACAGGAGGCTGACAAAAAAGTTCTCTGAGGCTCTTTTGAGCTGAAAACAGAGGGACGTCTCACATTACAGTATAAAAATGTTGCGCTTGAATAATGAATAACATTGCTTTTCAAACAATAACTCTTACAGTCATTGAATGTAATGATATAACAATAACAATAACAATAACTTTATTGCTCCCCAAAGGGAAATTCACTTGTCTGGCATCTCATCTACTATTTACTGAAGAATTAAAAGTCTGATGGCTGTGGGTACAAAAGATCTTCTACATCTCTCCGTCCTGCAGCAGAGAGAGAGGAGCCGTCCACCACCGTTGTTTCTTTGGTCCATCAAGGTGTTATGAAGCGGATGATCTGTGTTGTTTAGAATGGCCTCAACCTTCTTCAGTGTGCATGTCTCCACCACATCCCCCAGTTAGTCCAACCGATATGGTATCATTTCAGCTTTATCTCTCTCCTCTGGAAAAAATCAATCAAGTAAATCCCTGAGAGAATCTAACATTCAGGCACTCAGGCTAAAGGTCCTCACCGCCCTGCCTCCATCTGAATATTAAAATGTTAAAATTAAAAAAGACATTCCTAATCCAATAAGGTCCCGATGATAATTAGACCTGCTAAGAATGCAGAGAACCAAAATACACCTAAACGCTGAGATGAACGCGTTTGGGCTCTATGCCGTCTTCAGCATACAAAGGAGAACAAAGGAATTGGTATATATGCCCAGGTGAGATTAGATGAGTGAGATTATACGCACTGTGTTATATGTATAATGTGACTAAATTATTCTATGTAAATGGGCTGTTGAAACCCCTATCTTATAACTGACTGTCTGTAGTGGCAAAGAAATTTTTGTTTATATTTTCTGCTATGTATTTGTTTTAGAAAGGGATTTGTCCATGTTATTTGCAGTAAGTGGAATGTTGTCTTGGTATGGACACACTTCCTGCGTTCCCTTCTTCCTTCCTGGGGGGCGGACCTCTCACTCATCTAATCTCACCTGGGCATATATACCAATTCCTTTGTTCACCAATGAACCTTACCAGCATGTCTTTGGACTGTGGGAGGAAGCCGGAGACCCCGGAGGGATCCCACGCATGCATGGGGAGAACATGCAAACTCCGCACAGAAAGGCCAACTTGCCCAAACCAGTGACCTTCTAGTTGTGAGGCAACAGCACTGAGCAGCTGCAGTTAATTTGTTAGTTGAACGTTCTCATCTCTGGTTTTTGTGGTGCTTGTATGACAGCTGTAAATACCTCATATTTTTTACTTCTATCTATTCTTACTTTTATTCTGTGCTTACTTGCTATTTTGTCTTTGTACTGCTGCAACACTTCCCCCCCTGGGGATCAATAAAGCATTATCTTATTATCTTATCTTAGAAAGAAGGACTGGTTCCCCAGAAGTCCTCTTATGGGGGGAGTCAAGAACATCACGAAAAGATTAAATATGCAGAAATCGTAGACACTAGAAAACTTGCACTTGTGGGTCTTTAAATGATGAAAATCATCATGTCACCTGGGTATGTATACAAGTTAATTATGAAGCTCTTCTTTTGTAAAAATGATGAGGAATCAGCCTGAGTCACAATCATCAGGAGGAACCATCTGCCACATAAACATCACTGTAGGCGAAATGCACGGGAGCTTCATTAGCAGCATTAGTGATGTTTCCAATGACCTTTTAAGTTAATTAAACGATCACACTTTATTATTGCTGCTAAATTAGAGGCAATTAAAAGGCCAGGGTCAATTATCCTCCCAAGGATTTATATGTTTTAAACCTTGTTACAGTGAACCATGTATACAGTATATGACCCATAGCAACATGAGGAAGGTTAATGAAGATTAATTATTTTTTATTAATAATTCAGATTAGACATGCAGCCCAAAAAGGAGTTGTAATTTTCATTCCTCTTTGATTGAATGAGCTGATTTCAGAGGCCTGCTACTGGGGGCAAAGCCTGATACAAGTCCCCCCTCGCCCTCCCCACTGTACTGGTATGAGGGCAATGCGCCAAGAAGGGTAATGAAGATACCGTGCCATCTGTCCTATATGTTGCTCGCCTGAAGCTTTACAGTACAGGAGCTGGCTCAGAGCCCAACGTAGGAGAGCACTGTAACACTCACAACAGAGAGCAGCACAATATGAAGCACGCAAAGTCAAACACAGTAATCACATTAGCTGTGCTTTTGAAAAGAAGGAGGAGGATACTTGTTACTCAATGGATTATACATGAAAGAGCATTCACAGTGCATGCAAGTGTTTTATTACAACTTGAAATGTTTTATTTCAGGCTTAAAGGTAATAAACATATGTGACTCTGCTTCACACTCTATATGCCCCCAGTGGGAGCGTTAGAATACTTGGCACATGGCCCATGCATGGATGATAAAGTAGCATATCCAGCACAGCAAGATCTGCGATGCGGGACGTCAGAGAGATTAAAGGAATAATGGAAAATATGAGAATTAATCAAGACACTCTAACCCAGTTTCAGCAGAAGGCCTAATTACAGAAAGCTAGTCTGCACATGGCACAAGTCCAGATGAGTATTTCTGTAGGACTTGTCTCCTCCCATCAGTCAACTTGACTCATTAAGCTATAGGGCCGGCACATAATCATAGTTAGTGGTTTAAAGAGTTCAGAGCAAAAAGTCAAAAATAATATTCCGTCATTGATCTACATATTTCACCTGTTTTTCCCTGTTAGAGTATGCATGGCCCCAGCTGGCCTGTGAGACACAGGGCAGGAAGTTCTGCATGAAAGTGATGGATATAACTAGCAGGCAGGATGGATGAGTCGAGGCATCCATGTGTGTGATTCATAGAGACATGATACAAATACAGCATAGTGGAGATTAGTCACGTCTAATCACGTCTTGTTACATGCAATGACTGAAACCGTCATGTTGGTCTTTCAGGCATCTTTGCGATTGAAGGATGACCAAATGGAAAGGAGATATGCATTCATATTTGATGAAATATTGGAATGAATTTTGTCTCAGGCTCATCTTAAAGGGCCAGTTCGCCGATTTTCAACCTCAGTCCAATCATGATATTTCGTGGAGCTAATGCCATTATGGTAGGAAAAAAATGCAATTTGGCTCTGTGCTTTTGGAGGACACTAGCTGCGTCTCCAACGGGCCCTGGAAAACCTCCGCCAGACTATGTCAGACATGTCATCTGGCAGGGCCAGGGAGCTCACTAAACTACACTTCCTCAATCGAGGACGCCGCCTCTGATGTCAAGTCTCGTTCAAAATCATCAGGTTTGTTCTTGTCGTATTCAGATTCTGTACTGCGCTGAGCCATTGCCTGCAGCAGTAGTATTTCACTCCAGCGTCTCTCGCTAGGCAGTTCCTTTCAGAGGGAGGGGCGCAATGCATGCTGGGTGTTGTAGGAATGTTAAATGGGTGAAACCACAAGCTGTTTGTACAACTTTCTCCACAGCTATGGCTCTAATTTCAAATATTATTGCTTCTATGGATTACAGAGAACACCAGCTTTGACTGACAGGCGCTCCCTTAATGATGGTTCCCTCTGCTAATTCAGACCTACAGGTTTCCACTCTAGTTTCTCTAGTTTGTGTCTAACCTGTTCCAATAATGGAGAAAACAAAATGCTAAGTAACCTCATGTCTGAATTACACTTGTTTTTAATATAACAATAAACTTCTTACCTTATACATTTTAAATATTTAAATACAGAAATTGTTCCATTAATGAAGCTCAGTGGTAGTTCAAGCAGGAAGACTGTGTCTTATTCTTCTGTTCATTCATTAATTCATCATTCATTCACATCACTCTCTCCCTCTGTTCATCTCTCTCTTCCTGCTTCTCTGATCAGCTGTTAAGTAATAAACCAGCCAGATTTTGCCATGACCATATTTAACCAATCATCCTGCTGCTGTCAGTTGTCATGTCAGCGGTGATTGTTGCGACCCTCCTCCTTCTCAGTAACCACCACCAGTGTCTAGACTCCATCGGGGGAATCCTATTCTGCTCTCGGCCTCACTACCCTTTTTGAATTCAAGAAGATGGTCGTCATAATCGCCATGATGACGTTTAATCGCCAAATACTTTTTTTAAACTGATAAAATAATTGTTCACTTACAATGAAGTCTCTGCTGATTAAAATGATTATTTTGAACCATGTGTTAACTACTGCAAATTACAACATGGATAGTTCTTAGGGCTGACCCCTTTAAGCCGATTCAAATCATCAGTTGATAAGACCCCTGCTGTCAAATACGTGCACTTTGTTATCGGCTGCTTCATTTAACACAGAAAACTGCAGAAGCAACAGCATGGCAGACGGTAAAAATTTACAAGCCAATTCTCAAAATGACCAATCAGTGTGCATCATTCATGAGGTTTTCACCGCAAGCCAAATTATCTGCCAAGGTCTCCTCCTCTCCAAAACAAACAGACCAGGTAATTAAAACATGCAAAAACAGCTCCAGGTATAAAACCAGTGGCTACAACTCTTTGAGGGACGAGCTCGGCTGCCAGCAGAGATTTCACTTCTGGCCAACAGCTTGCAGAGTGGTAATGCCATGAGAAGACTGCACACTTTGGTGTTGTGCTGAACTAAAACAAGTTGAAGCTTCGAACAGGCCGATCTGATTGAACTGACAACATTCAGAGTGGGACGCAGAACTAGCAGCTCTATAATGTTTAGTTTTTTCTCAATCTCAGGAATTATTTTAATACATTTTATAAATAATAAAAAAACAAGTAACTACTGTGTGTGGTCATCCTGCCATCAAACATGTCAGTGGATTCTTATTTTAATATCTCATATTTACATGGGTTTGGTGTTTTTGTAGCTTTTGAGGGGCTATGTGAACAGCTTTGATGATAAGGAACGTCTCTAGCTGTATACTATTAAAGCTCCTGTGAGGAGTTTTTCACTGGTTATGAAACAGACTGGAATTAATTCTGATTACTCTGTATGACCTACAAAGCAAAGCAGACCATCAGCGACAAGATTGAATATTTCTATATAGTTATTTTTAATGCCTGAAACTGCTGGTGGGGGGGTAGGTGTCAGACGAAGCGATTAACTGCACGCTGCCTTTGTTTATGTTTTCCAGGGCAAACATCTAAAGTGACTGATACATATGACTGTTAAACAAAGCAGGATGTTTTTCTTTTTTTTTTTAAACTACCACTTGAGCATGTACAGGACAAAATCAGCAAAGAGATAAGAGGTACGGCTTTGTCCACAGGGGGCACCAAAAGCAACACAAACCGAAAGTTCCTCAAGGGAGCTTTAAGTTACTATAAATACTTCAGTTATTTATTTTTTTTTTTTACTGAGTCGGTCAGCTGCTGGTAAATGTGATGGCCCGATGATGAAGTGATGTCGTTTGGGATGGACATGGACACTGAAAACAATCTGCAAAGACCGTACTCTCGGTCATTTAGAGAGAACCAACATGAATCCATCGCCGGAGTGCTTTAACATTGAACATGCTGTGTGTATTAAAAGGAGTGATGTCTGCTATAGAACTTAATATTCTCGGGGGTGCATACTTCGCTACTATTAGCACCAACTAATATCCTTGTCACATCTCTTCTGAGCGTCCTGCTTTGAAAGGAAACGCATATACAGAATGAAATGGGGCTCTGCCAGCTGTTTCATCGGAACTTTCTGTTTGTTTGCCATGCTGGTCTTCTGTGCTGCCTTACTCCGTCAGCTGCAAACTGTTGACACTGTGAAAACTTGTCAAAGAAGATTAAAACCACGAGTTGTTTTTACATTTAGGTAAGCAAAGTGTTGATTCGTGGGGTTTAGAGTTGCAGCACAGAGCCGGTCTAGCTCTTTCTGGACTAAAAGCTACACTACGCTAACTGGCTCATAGCTCCATTCCTAATGTTGACTGGACAGACAGGTATTGATATTTTTAGCTAACTCAGTAACAGTTTCCACTTCCCCAAATGTTGAACTTTTCCTTACCCTTAAAAACCAGTCTAGATCTGTATGACAAGCCTTTCCAAAGCAGATGCTTTTGTACACGGAGTCCCAGAGAGTTGGGAACGCTGTTTTGATGAAGCTGACAAAAAAAGCTCTGCCAGTAATGAGGACGTTGCATCGCTCTGACAGGTCGCTTTGGGGATCAAAAGTCGAGTTTGTTCCTGTTTGTTCTTAATAGACATCTGCCTTGCATGGTAGGAGAGGGGCTGCTTTGATGTACGGTTCAAGCTCTGTAACATTTAGCCATGCCAATATATACATTTACATATTTTACAGGAATAAAATGTATTTACAGGAATGTTGTTGACTATATGTCTCCAAATGCATATCTCTGTGACTAATGGAGTTATGTGTGTAGATGTATACTGTGCATTTCCCAAAACAATGATCCTATACTGCAAATTCATAAAGAACAGCAGGTGCATTAAAGATACAAAGAATGACTCATCTAAAAATATAAAAAAGGGAAAAAAAGATCAGACAGTGGGAGGGAAAAATGAGAAGACGAGGGGAGGCAAATGTCAAACGAGGAGCTGCTTAGTGCCAGCCAGCCTGGCTGTGATGGATGGACTGCGGTGGGAGGGCAACACTTCTTTTACACTGGCAGTATCTACCATCTAAAGAGCAGACAAAGAGAGGAGGAGGAGGGAGGACAGCTGAACTCCCATTGTAACTGGATAGACACAAAGGAAGTCAGTGTTTCCAACCACATCTTACTGTGGTAAGTTGTGATGAAACTTTCAGCACAGAGCTATGATATTCTGTTAGACTTTCTGCTCAGCGAGTTTGATTCCAAGCCTGATCACAGCAGCATTTATGATGCACCGAACGGAAAGTTTCAGAGCAAATGTGCTTCACCCAAACCATCAAATGAAGTAAATGCTGTCAAATAAAGGTCATAGTAGAACTTGTGTCTTGTAAATCCCACATTGTAAACTCACACATAAAAAGCAGCTGACGAAGAATTCAGATGCATTTTACTCATTATTTTATTCAGCAGTCAAATGAAAACACACGGCGCATGGTTTATATCAATGTAGGGTCAGGTCGATGCTGTGACTGGGTCTCTTAGCAACTTAGCAGCAAGCTTCTTAACTTATTCCTATTTTTTTTCAATCCAAAAGTACATAACTCTCACTGTGATCAACAGAATGACCCTGACTCAACAGTGGTTTGTTTATCTAGAGCTGTTATTGATTAGATCTCAACCCTGTTCAGACTTAAGATGAACTTCAGTTGAGCTAAAAAATATGAAAAAATTAAAATGCTCTTTAAAGGCTTTTTTTTGTGTGTGTGTGTGTGTGTGTGTGTGTGTGTGTGTGTGTGTGTGTGTGTGTGTGTGTGTGTGTGCGTGCGTGCGTGTGCGTGTGTGGTTTCCACTGACAAAAAGGTGATGGTTGCTTGCCAAAGAAATCCAGCCATGCACTAGCAGAAGCACTGGGAAAAAAAAGCTTGCTAGCTAGTAAGCATGGGTGTGATTATATCTCACGAAGCTGAAAAGATCCTTTGCATTTTAAGAAGAAGGGAATACATTCAACACATTTGTTAGACCTCATGGACGCACAGAATGCATTATTAACACTGATGTAAAAACTGATCAGGGATTGGTTTCCATTCAACTTTGATTCAGTTTGTATGCTCCGTATATGTGGAACAAACCCTCACAAACATGCAGGTCTGCTGAAACACTCACTTCTTTGAAATCAAGCCTGAAGACTCACCTGTTCACAGCTGCCTTTTATTCAACTATTTTAATACATTTTTTCAAATAACTGTTCTAATTAATTATATCTGCACTTTTTTAAAATGTATTTTGGCTTCTGTTTTAGCTGTTTTTATTGTATCTTCACTTTGCTTTTTTAGGGCCTGTTTTATGATTTGTTTCTTTGCTTGTGTTGTTCTGTGTAAAGCGCTTTGAATTGTCTTGTTGCTGAAACTATATAAATAAACTTGCCTTGCCTCCCATGGTTATGGTCTTTAACAAAACGAATGCAGATCAATAATAAAATCTTATCTTTTAATTGTAACTGCACAAACCAAACTATTAAAAGAAAGTTAGAGTAAAATTATTAATACAATTCTGTTAAAGGGGCCCACCTGAGGCCTATAAAGCAACAGTATACAGTATATACAGTAGGGGAAATATTAGAACTTGTGAATTGTTACTTCACTTTCACAGTGAAAAAGAAAACACTTACTGAATGGTTGATTAATGCTCAGAGCATGTTAGTGAAGCACACAGGAGTTTTAAACCTCGAAACACTCGACCTGCTCTCTGTATACATCCTTATCTGGTCTCGCCTCCACAGACGGTATTGTTACAGCTTGCTGCCCTCCATCACGCTTCCATGACTACATATGTTGTGACAGCATTTTCAAATATGCATTAAAGATATATAAACATGTCAAGGGTAAAACATGTGTAATTACTAGGGCTGTCAAAGTTATATTCAAATTAATAACGCGTTAATGCACATGTCCTTTAACGCCACTAATTATTTTGACGTGCAATTAACGCGCACGCGTTCCATTATTATGACCCTCCGTCCGCCCCGTAGTTTGAGAAGTCAGGAAGCGATGCAGCGGCAATGTTGTGGATAGCAAGCAGAAACAAACAGCTAAAATGGATAAAGAAAAGGTCCTTTCAAATGACAAGTTCAGCCTCAAAGCTCTGCTAGATGCTTCTCTGGACAAGACAAAAGTTATTTGTTTTTACTGTCGATGTGAACGGAGTTACCACCGGCAGTGTTTCTGCTACATACATTTTGCCGGTCGTTCGCTCGCTCTCCTTGTTGAGGAAGAGCACCAAAACAGTGACAGGAGTCACAGGACATCAGGACGCTCTCTGTCCGCACACAATCATATGCAGTTCTGTAACGCAATGTAAACATTCCTACTGTGTATCCCCGTATGTCCCTATTGTAAATGCATTGATTGTCGCTGTTTATAAAGCTTATTAAAGGTGCAGATGTCATTCAGTAACGATCGATCGTTTTGATCGCTACGTCAGTAATAAAGTTCCTCATGCACACGCGGATCACGTGCTGTGAGAACTGAATTGCGAGACAAAAGATTTAACTTTTGTGACTTAATTAAACAGACTGCTGATGAAGACAGTCAACACAGCAGACAGAGAGACAGACAGGAAGAGGGGGCGGGGCCAGCAGCTGTGCAGAGAGCAGAGGTGCAGGTGTGTTGGGGGGACTGAGGGAAAGAAAGAAATAAGCATCTAGAAAGAGGTTAATCCAGACTGAGTAAGTCTACATGTGATGTGCTTCTCACAGAAATAGAGATATATGCCATGATTGCCATGTTCTGCTTTCAGCATATTTTCTGAGTGTTCAGTACCTTTGAGGTTATTCTGTAGAATATTCTGGACAGTATTTGTCATTTTTTTTAATGTTGCAATAATAATAAACATACATTTGCATAAAGGAAGCATATTTGTCTATTCCCATGTTGATAAGAGGATTATAAACTTTAAAAAATATCTCTTTAAGGTACATTTACAACAGATAAAAAATGTGCGACTAATTTGTGATTAATCACGAGTTAACCATGGACAACCATGCGATTAATCGCGATTACATTTTTTAATGGATTGACAGCTCTAGTAATTACCCTTGCAGACAGCAGGTCCTCCTCTTTCTCTCTCTTTCTCTTTGTTCTAATACAAATAATAATAATAATAACTTATATTTATATCGTACCTTTCAAGAAACCCAAGGACGCTGTACATGGGAGAAACAAATAAACACAAGTACAAGGAAAAGAAGCAAGGTGAGCTGGGTAACGGATGTTATGACTGTAGATCTTGTTGAAAAGGACGTTTTTGAGCAGTTTTTAATGAGTGACTGGTCGTTGCGTTACGTATCTCAATAGTGAGAGACTTCCAGAGGGTGGGGGCTGCCACACTGGAAGGCTCTCTCCCCAAAAGTCCACAGGCGGGTGTTAGGACCGGTGAACAGGCCTATGGATGAGGACCGCAGATTACGGGACGGGGTACAGGGGTGGAGGAGGTCAGAAAAGTACTGTGGGGCCAGGGCATGGAGGGATTTGAAGGTGAGTAAATCTCTCTCTTATTCTTATCATTAATCCCTAACACACTGCTGTGTCCGTTGTTGGCAGTATGTTCCACCAAGTAGGACACTAGTATCCCAACCACAGCATCCATCAGACACCTTTCTGTCTGTCCTTACCTTTATTCTTTCGCCCTCAGTCTCGTCTGCCCTCTCTCCTCGCCTTCCTCGCTGTCTCCCACACCGCGCTCTTCTCTGGTAAAACACATGAATAATGGATTAAACTGGAAGAAGAATACCTCGTCTGCCTGATGAAGTGGCACTTTAGTTGTTTCATGTAAACAAACTGGATTAATGGTGATTAATCGAGGCTCTTTTATTCTGAAAGCATTTTAGATCTCTCTCATCCTGTATGTGTGCTGTGCCTGTGTGTGTGAGTCAAGTTACTCCATTACCACCCATCACTGCTTTTATCTCGTTTTTATTGTCTCTGTGGAACTGCTGATAAAACCCCCTCAGTGTGTGTGTGTGTGTGTGTGTGTGTGTGTGTGTGTGTGTGTGTGTGTGCGTGTGTGTGTGTGTGTGCGTACACTGTGAGGTGTGTAACCTAACGCAGCGGCCTAGATGTGTGTCTTTGTATTTATATTTTGAACTGCTACCTACCTTATCCACACATCTCTCCATATTGAGAAGACATTGAAATACTTGTGAAACAGAAGTGAGTAGAGTGTGCGAGAAGGGAAGACCAAAAAAACAACAGAATGAAAAAGAGATTGACATCGAGGAATACTCTCGAGAGCAGGCAGATGCTTTCATGAGGGGAAACCATTCAGCTCCTTTGTTCTGATCTGATGATTGAGGAAATCTGAGTTTAAAAAAGGAGAGGAAGAGCAAATACTCTGAAATGAGCAGACTGAGGGATAATGGAGCAACAAAATCAGATGGAGTGACCCAGAAGGGAGGGGTGTCAGGAGTCACAATATGCCAGGAAGCAAAAATCATGAATAATGAGCAGCACTTATGTTTCATTCAGTAGGAACATATTGCTGTGTTTTATTACCTCCAATGTCTTCAGGTTTAAGCCAAGGCTTGATATTTATTCAGCCGAAGCACAACTTGAACTTAAAATGACTTAAAATGAAGCAGCAGCTTTTTACCAAATATCTTTTTAAAATTCTGATCTCATCTTTCAGTGTTAGTTCTCACAGGTTCAGTGCCTGCTCACGAACACCAGGTTCAGATTAAAACAAAGGTTCAAACAAATAGAGTGCAGTGAATTAAGAGCAAGCTAAATGTCTTGTCACATCTGTAAAAACATTTGGATTCCTTAAGGCTGCCGCGAGGGTGATGTCAAACTTTCCCCCAGTGTCTCACACTAACAACAGGATTCCTCAGGACAAGTTGTCAGGCCTGATGGCATCTTTAAAAAGGCAGCAACAACCACAGGGCCGTACCATAATGTAGTGCTGAAAGCTGACTGGAGATTGAAAATGTGATGATGTAATGTGTTTTTATAAAGAAGTACAACGCAACACACTTGTTTTTTTAATGAACAAACATATCAGATTCTCAAAGAAGTTATTGTTCTACAGTCTTGCTGTGATTTCAACAACAAACATACATTTTAATTTTAATTGTAATAAGATTATCAACATGTTTGCAACTGATTGGCTGCTGATGTGTACCGCCCTGAAATGTTGAGCCCATAGCAACAAAAATAGAAAAAATAAAAATTCTGTTAAAATGTTTGCAGTTTTAATAAGAGGTAAAATTGTTCTCGGGTACTTTTTGGCTGCTGTCCTCGATCAGCTAGGAGATCCAAACCTATTACTCTAAGGCATATGCAGTATGCAGTTTGCTCTTTTTTTAAGTTGTGCATTTCATATCTTTATAACTCAATCAAGAAAGACAAGTAAATAAAGTGAGGAAGAACATTTATTTCACAATGATGATGTGATAATGAATCATGGTCACAAGTCTTTGGTCTTTATAGGCGTAAACGTTCTAAAACTGGGCTGTTCACATCAACGCACACAGACACAGCTGACCGTCTCCATAGCAACGATGCACTTACCCCACTACTTCTGCGTTAATACTATAACATAAGAATTAGGCCCAGGTAACATGAATGATCTAGCTGGATTTCGTCTTTGGCTACTGCAGCTTCAGAGACAGGGCGCCTACGCCAATTTATGCTGTTTCCTGATTGGCTGAATGAAACAGCTCATTCAGTTCTAAAACTGCATTTGGAGATTTGACAAGTCAAATCTTCTGCAACTCCAACGGCTTCAGACGCTCTGCAACTAACCAGCTCACACCGCTGCAGTTTTCTCTGCAACATTCTCAAACTGTTTTGTTGCGTTGTGAATCATTGATCTGAACTGGGCTTAACATTACCTTTAAGTTGTAATTACGTTTGAAAGAAAGCGTTTAAATCTAATATTCAAAGAACGTTTTTAGGATGTTTATCATTTCAAAAAAAGTTCTTGTAACGCTAAAACTTAAACTGAGACAAAACGTTTTAATGTCAACATTGTGAAGATCTTTTCAGGATGTTATTGAGGCCTGGGACGTCAGAACGCCTTTTATAAAACATTTGCTCAATGTTACATAAAAACAAAGGTAGATCATGCTCACTGCAACATGCTGAGGATCCTTTCAGGATGTTAGTACAGCCTGAACTATCAGAACGTGGTTTATAAAATGCTCCTGAAATGTGATTTGAACATTCTCACTGCAAGGTTCTGAAAACGACCCGCTCAAAACATTACCAGAACATCGCACATAACATTCTCAAAACGTTCTTAGAACAAAACATTTCCAGCTGGGTGGTCGGTGATGGGGAGGTGGAGGGTCGCGCATAAGGACAGCATGAATGAACTGGAGGCAGAGAAGAGCCGTATTTAAAAAGACAGCAACAATATGATGGCTAACAATGAGGGGGTGCTGCAGTGCTATTGGACAGATGAGACCAGGTGATGAGAACTGCTGATGAGTGCAGGGAAATAAGAGCGAGCATGTGCGCATGTTATGAGATATGAACAATAAAACCATCCACCATCATGCACAATATAGTCCTCTTGACTGAACTTATGCTTCATTTGTGTCTTCATGAGAACTCAAGTCAAACAACAGCATGAAAAGACTGCTCATGAAGGAGAAGACTAGTTTATTGAATGTGGCCTTACCTTTAGTAATATTTAACTGATGCTTGTCCTCATCATGTTACCAAGGCCCAGGTGTTGCCAGCTGCACACTGTCAGCCCAAGGCGGGGCTTGTAGCTATTTTACACAGTGGAGCCATAAATGGTCTTTTCCACATTGCCATCACTTTCCCTGCCAGACGGCATTAAGAGCTCCACTACCATCTGTAGCTTTAAAGTCCAACTATGAAATTTGCTAAAAATCACAATGCATATTGAGTTAACTAGTGAACTCAGCTACAATAAAACAAAGGGTAACTTTTTGGTGTATTTTTGTGCATTGTCCCCCTACAGATAAACAATGTGATCCCATATTTGCACACATCTAATCACATCACCAAAATTAAGACTGAGTACAAAATATTGAAACACTTACATGCCATGCCACCAAGTGTTGAGTGTTAAACTCACAGAAACACTGAAAGAGAAGCAATCACTGAAAACAACGAAAGAGGTTCATCAATACATTTGCCCCCTCCATCAGGAGCTTTCCTAATAAAGGGTGTAATGACTTTCACAGTCTTCATAACTTCAGATTTTTAGACTTACCAAATGAAAATCAGACAGTGGCCTCATTACAGCGTTTGGGGCGGTTAAACAGGCCAGCTGTGTCGTCTGACTCTACACACTGGAGGCAGAGCAGAGTAATAATAGAGAGCATGTCCGGCACTTAAAACTGAGATCAACAGTCAGCACAATGTAGCTCTCTCTCCCTTTCTCTGTGACTTACTCACTCCCTTCCTCACTCACCCCATCACAAATCCTACTGAGTTGAATTAAAACATGCTATCCCGGCATGGCATGAAGAAGATGAAGACTGTAGAACCAGCCAAAGTAACATTATACAAGTGTTGGAGGTTACCCGTTTTACCAAGGAAAGTCATAAATACCATAATAGTAATCATACTATCATAGTATTATACATGATGTCATGTTCACAGGAGTGAACCAGTTGTGCATGTATAGGGAAATAGGTGAAAGAGAAAAAGAGAGAAAGAGAGAAATACAATACAATTAAATACATACAAGAAAGACAAGGCACAGACATGCTGAGGCATTATGCTTGGGGTGATCATTTACCACACTGTGTGCCAAATTCACTAAAAGATTGTGTAGCCCAGACTAGTTAAATCAGCAATTAAAAAAATAAATCTCTGTATTAACATTTAGGAAATCATATATTTCCTCTTGAAATAAAGCTCTTACTGAATATTATACATGTTTGAGAGTTAGATGGAGAGAAAGAAAATACTTTGTTGATGAGCTTGGCTCCTAGCCAATAAATTCAAGTTTACTTTCACTTCAGCCCACCTCCCGTCTGTTCACTGACTGGTCACGTCAGTGAATGTGAAAGGGCAGAGTGCAGAGTGCAAAGCATTTCTATCAAAGTGTGTGGATAAAAAAAACAAAGAGAACGCCGTTCCATTGCAGTCTGTGCACTGAAGCCTTATTCATCGCACTGGTCAGGTTTTTTGAGTTGGAGTCCTCTCAAGGCAGTCCAGGATTTCAGAGGAGATTTCAGAGCCATCAGGGAAGACTCGAGATTCCAGAGAAACCCTTTTTCCAGTACTGGATGGCGAGCCCAGCCCACGAGATACAGAACCTGAGGCCTGCAGCAAGAAGGCTGTGAACTTAACTCCTGCGTCAAGGGCGGTAGGATTGAACTGTGCACATACATACAGCTCCGGAGACAGAGACCTATACCTTTCTTCATACTGGTCCTAGAGGGGTTGGAGTGAGAACTGACTCTTACAAAGACTTGGAAAAGAAATAGCCGGGTCTTTATTGTTTTATGTGAGCACAGTTTGTTTTTTTAGTTTGTAATTTTGAATTGAATCTGATCTGAATCTGTGGATATGTGTACATTATAATGGGAACTTTGGGTCCCACCTGTTTATTACCTGATCCACTGTACAATATATATGCAGTTAAAATCTACAGCCGTGTCCTGTGCATCTATTTCACTGTGGTCATCCTCTTAGCTCCAGCCGTTCCTAAATTCTTCTGAGTCTGGTCCAATCTTTACAGTTACTTTTATTCGTAGTTTTCACACTGTACTTCTCCAAACAGCATCTCTGTGCTCTTGGCGTTGAATAATATGTAATAATTTGACATTAAACTGTGTTGGACGTTTTCTTTCTTTCCAATGAGCTTTTAGTTAATCCAGGAAATTTTAGTTGTTTCTTTTACAGACTGCAAGGCAGGACCATAGACTGGATTAAAGAAGTGAACATGCACTGATGTCACCCATTGTTTTGAAGCCCAATGTTTGGCAACTTAGCGGTCGCCATCTTGGATTTTTCGGAGCGGGTGGTGACCATATTAGGATGAGAGGATGGATACACATTGCTATTGCTGTGTTTGAAATCGGATACTGCATACTACATACTACATACTGCATACTGCATACTGCACGCTGCGTTCGGCGGTAGTATGTTGTACGGAGCTTTTCAAATTAATTTTGCCGTATGCTACGCCAGGTGTCAGTTTCCGGTTTTGGAAAGTGGAAGTGAACAATAGCCAGACAAAAGCAAATCACCGCTTCTTTAGCTATAGCGCCCCCTTCTGCTCTTCGGGAATGCTGCTGCCGTCCACCATTTCAACTGCCGTTGTGATCTTCCAGCGCTTTGCATTGTGGGATACAGTAGGCGAGGTAGACTGGTCCGATAAATACTTGAGATTTTTTTCGTATCAGTACAACATCCGGGTATTTTGGCATACTGTAAATTTTGCTTTTGTTTGCATACTACATACTACATTTAGGCCAGATCAGTATGCTCTGCTAGTATAGTATGGCATTTCGAATACAGCCCATGTGTGTGTAACATGAGTCTGGTTCTGCTCGAGGTTTCTGCCTGTTAAAAGGAAGTTTTTCTGCCAATGTGCCGAATTGCTAAGTGCTACTCATGGTGGATTCATGTCGGGCCTCTCTTTAAATAACTTAACAAAGAGTCGGTCTAGACCTGCTCTTTCTGTAAAGTGTCTCGAGATAACCCTGGTTATGATTTGGCGCTATACAAATAAAATTTGATTTGATTGATTGATTGATTGATTGATTGTATCCTTGTTGACAGGATGAGCTGGATCATAGATTCACTGTAAAAAAGGATTTTTGAGGGTAGTAAATAAAATCCATGCAAATTGTGTAAATATACTAAAGTATATATGTCAGCAAGTGAAATAATTGAAATGAGTAAAGTTTACCTGCATCACCTAATTTTCAACAGTAACAATTGCAGCCCAAAATAATGTAATAAAATCTACCCAAAGATAACGGGCCTGTTCTGCAGAGTGCGCATGCATCAATGTTTGCTCCTGGCTGCAGACCAGGGTTGGATTAATCGGAGTATTGCCAGTGTCAGTGTTGAAATATTTTTTAGTTAGATATACCAGATTTGAAGTTGCCATGTTTGTATATGACAAGAAATTAAATTGTCAGAAGGCTGCACAGTGGTGCAGTGGTTAGTGCTCTCGCCTCACAGCTAGAAGGTTTCTAGTTCAAATCCCAGTTTGGACAAAGTGGGCCTTTCTGTGTGGAGTTTGCATGTTCTCCCCGCATGTTCCCCGTGCTCCGGCGTCCTCCCACAGTCCAAATACATGCTCGTCAAGTTCATTGGTGACCCTAAATTGCCTGTGAGTGTCAGTGTGAAAAGTTGTCTGTGTCAAGAGTTATTATTACTCCTTTTTAAGTAATCAGTTGTGTAATCTAATGAGAAATGTTAAGTAAAATGTTTTCAATTTATTTTAGTGTATCATAGTTGTTAAATGTAGGTTCTCTTCACTCAAAACAGGGTACATTTTACTTTAAAAAAGTGCACATTGTTGCCTCATTTTGTTTGAGTAGATTCTCTTGGTAGCTTTTTATAGTGTAGCTATGCCCTAATGCAAACTGATTTATCATCTATTTGAACCAAAATGGAACCATCATTTACATAATGTTGTTTTGAAGGAGACTTAAAACTAACAATTGAGACTATAGACTCAACAGGGGAATCTTAGGATAGGTGATAAATGAACTAAGGAGAATTTGTTAGACCTTCATACAATCAGACTTCTTGCAACCAGGAACTTTGCTCCCTGCTGGCCATTGGAAATAATTCATCTTTTGAAACACTTCACAATGGTTTCACAAGAGGCTTCATCACTTTTATAGTGTCTGAATGCATCAGAGAGTCATAGATGTGTTCTCCTCACGCATGTCCTTTTGTTGCACTATGGATCTGTGTCCAAACGGCTGGAAAAGAGGAAGGGTCTCACCTCGTTCTCTCGTTATTCTCCTCCTGCCCTTTGAAATGTGTGTTTCCTCTCACTCCCTCCATCTCTCCCTCACTCTCTCTCCTATGTCGGGGAAGAAAATGGAGTTGCTGGCCCGACGCCACACCTGACACTCCTGCCTTAATCTGATTAATGTTTTTAATTTATATAAGTGAGGGGCGAAGGAGAAAAAAGGGGCTGTTTTTGATGCTCGGTCCAACACACACACACACACACACACACACACACACACACACACTCACTTATTTGCAGGCTTTGTGTGACGGGTGTCATATAGGCCAAGTCGTGAAAGGGCACAAAGTGTGTGTGTGTGTGTGTGTGTGTGTGTGTGGAGAGAAAATGGAGGGATAAGGGGGACTTGAAAAGACACAGAAAGAGAGACAGGAACAAAGACACTGAGTGAAGTAAAAAAGGAGGCACGCATGAAAAAGATAAGAGGAAAGAAGAGAGTGAAACGGAGAAAGAGTGAACGACAGAGGGAAAAATAAGAGAAAGGGGGCTTTAAGGCAAGAGAGCTGGTGCAGAGGGAGAGATAAATGGGTTAGAGAAGAAAAGTAAAGGAAAAGCAAGATGTGACAGACTAACGGGACAAAACCACACGAGAGCGAGAGAATGCAGACCAAATGAAAATCCAAGAGAGAGAAGGCCGGAGAGTTAGAGAGATGGTAATTATAAGAGATGAGGGACGATGAAAAGGCCAGCTTGGGACAATCTAATTGGAAAATCCTTCCCTTTTATTTTAAACTATTCATCATAATGAATTAAAAAAAATCACATCTACATGAAATTCCCCTGATGAAGGGATGAAAAAGTCATATCCATGGGTTTAGTCTGCCTCGGAATGTGTCCTTTGTCATTATGTGTGCCACTACCATTGTTATACTGTAGAAAACACGCCTCTCTCTCTCTGTGTTTGTCTCTGTGTGTTGGTTAAAATAACAACCTGGGACACATAACTATCTATTAGTGTTCAGTCCAATCAATAGTGCCATTGGTTGCAGAACAAGATGCTGTGATAGGGAGGGCATCAAACACACCCACATACACACAACATATTGCATCGACAAAAAGGGCCTTGGTTGTTTTCAGTGAGTCAGCACAGGACAGAGAAAAGACGGCCGAATGGTGACAGGATGGAAAGAGTTATTTTAAACGTCTTTGTTCAAATCAGAGAAGGTTCAGCCTCTAATATCTCAAACTCAAGTAGGAACTCGCTTTTTAAAGAATGTGGGAAGTAAAACCTCAACGAGAACCCTCTACATCAGAGTCACAGAAGTGAAGCTAGCCTGGAGGATTTCATGTTTCCATTACGTTTTTTTTTTCCTAAAAACACATTTGTTGAAAGTCAGCTAGATGTGTTCTGAAAGAGTTGTCTTACTCTATCCTTGTTTTGTCCTCTTCAAGTACATTCTCTTTATCCCTCGGTATCTGCTGTTTTTCTTCTCCCTTCTCCCTTATCTTCACCTTTATTCCTGTGGCATCTTGTTGTATTTTCTCACCTTTTGACTTATTCTATATAACAAGACAACAAGCACTCATGAGTCTTTGTCTCTGCAGCATATACCAAAGCTCAAGGACAGCAAATGTCATGTCAGTGTGTGTCTCAACAAGGTCTACTAGCCACCCTCTCACGTTTCATTCCACATAACAGATGTTTCTTTTCTGTCCCTGGAGAAATCTAAACAAGTCAACCCTATTTGCAGTCCAAATCTCTGTGAATTCTGACCATCCTCCCCACACATCCAACATGTAGGACGTCAGGATGCCCACAGAGGTTACCTCTGAGCTTCCTGTGGTCAGAGCAAATCATCACATTAGGCTTGTTACATTATGAGTATGACCAGTGTTAAACTTTCTGCCGGCTGCTGCCTTTCAAACCGAACTCCATTACTTAAAGAAGATGAGGAGGAAAAGTGTAGACACATGTAAACGTGTCAACACTGTAAATTCAGACTCCCTCAGAGATCATCAGAGTCCCTAACAGAAGGGATACACATTTACAGGAATCCCCTGAGGCCTAAGTTGGAACCAGCAAAGACAGGTGAGGTGCATTTTTGCTGCAGCTTTTGTTAAGGGCTGCTCACACAGAGAACAACTGTCAGAATAACTAGTGTTAAAAATTGTTCTCAACTCAAGAGGATGGTGGATTCCCGATGCTGGATGGCAGAATGAGTCGATCAAAATCAACTTACCTTTATTACTTGCTGATTGATGACATTTAAGAAACATGTTTTAAATAGTAACCCCAAAAGCATCAAGTTCTGTATTCAGAGGGTCTATGATGTCCTCCCCAGCCCATCCGACCTGTTACATGGGTCAACCTTCATGTACCTTGTGTTCCAAGATAGGGCCCCTTGAACACAAACTAAGTAGCTGCTCCAAGGCCTCAGACAAGTGTTGTATTGCTGGTAACATGATCAGGTCCTGGAGTCATTTGCTGAGGCGATCAACAAGGGCATTAATGACAGCCGATCATGTTCGTCATGGAGGGACAGCAAGGCCGATGAACCACTTGGCATTACCGGAGCGAGTAGGAGAAGGGCCATCAGAAGCAGTGAAGAGATGGCAGAGAAGTCATCCGGATGGCTCGAGCTGAGAAGTGGTGTCAAGTGGTGTCAGGAGAGTTCCACACGTACATAGGCATGGGATGCAACACGGAGTGTGGACATCAGGAGATGCAAGTCAATCTAATCGCTTATTTAACACTTAGCAAATTACACAATAAAAAACATGTTTTCCTGAGACATACTGCCAGAGGCTTTGTTTCTCAACATAACATACAGCAGTAACAGGTCTTTATTACACTGCACATAGTTTTAAGCTGCCGACACAGACACAGTGTTTGCTAAGCGATGCAGTTTACAGAATTGTGTCATTTATCATTGTTGTTACTCACATCGTTATCTTTATAGTTATAGCTATTGTTTTTGCAGTTTGTGGTGTACTCTATTCGATGGAGATGTCCAAGTTAACTGAGGTCAAAACCAGCATAGGAGCTCCTGGAGCTGCATGTTGGCCGTAAGCGAGCACCTCAGTGTTTTATTACCAACAAATCCTTTAACAAGTGCTTTTCTTCACATGAACATTTTTAGGGAACTTTTTAAAGGAACTTTGCCTGCATTTAGACTGGGGGGCCCAGGTTCTACTTTTAGATAAGCAGCCAAAGCCTCCCTAATTCAGCTAGAATGCAGAAGCTTTATTTGAGAGAGACTTTGATGTTGATCCCACTGATGGAATAGATTAAAAGACAGTATGCGGCTTTGATGCGGTGGTGGAGGAGCAGCGTAAACATCAATGGAAGCAGAGAGACAGTTAATTTGGTTGAAATATTTCTCAGTTAAATTGCATATTAGACAACCTGCAAACAAACATCAATGGAATAACTGGACAATAACGGAGAGGTGCAATCTGTGATGAATAGACAGTATCTACAATAACATCTGCTGAAGGATGACAACAGGACAATTGCAATTTGTAGTTGTTTTCGCACAGCTCAGGCCACAGGTTCCATCATGCTGCTCTGGTCCGGTGCTGCAGGGAAACTCTTGGGCCAGGTGGTGCTGATGGATCCAACAACATCTTCACTGACACACAGGGTTCAGCACTAAGTGTTGGGTATGTAAAACACAATGAAAAAGAGCTCTGTGTGTTAGTAAGAGCTTTCTTTCTATCATGCATCTAATTTATATTATCTTCACAATTCTTCTGGATCTGTAAGAATCTTGAGAATGTGGAAAAATAAACTTTTAGTTTATGAATTAGGTTCCGTGGGGATCTCAGTTTCTGGGACTGATGGATGATATGCTGACGTCAGTGAGTGAAAATGATGGATTTATCTTCTTTGAAAATACTTTTTATAAGGTTTTCTCCTCTAATGATGCCACTTGGCTCAGCAGGGTGAATTTCTGGGGAACTTTATCCTACGCATATACGAGTCATTTATAATCATGGGTATTTTAGATAAAATATAACAGGCAGTTTGGTCGGGCTTATGTAACATTTCAGTTAAACGTGAGGCTTAAGACTGGATTCACTATGTGTAGAGTCAATAACAGCAGTTAATGCAAATAGTAAAGGGGTTAGTGTTAAACAAAGTGTAGGTACAAAACAAAAGGTAATAGTTCATCCATATTATTTTCCTGGTCTCTCCCTCAGTACTTTGCTGTTTGTCTTCATGTTTCTGATTTCCTTTTGCAGATGTTCCCTTTCCTCAGCCGTGTTTCTTGTCTTCTCTAAACAAATCCCCTTCAACTTCGATTGCACCCAATCCTCTATACACCCTCAAACAGCACTTTCTGTTGTTCTGAGTTTGATTAAGCACCAGAGAGTCTGCAAAGTGGATCTGAAATACCAATGAGATGTACTTGTAAGAGTATGCAACCTCTTGAAATCAATCAATCTGGCTACCTAAGTGTTAACATTCAAATACATCATGCATAACAGTGAACTGAATGTTTTTATGTGTTTATCTCGGACCAGTGTCAAAAGTCTTACATTGGTTTAGGCTCGAAAGGGTCAACCTCTTTAAAGTGTAACTGCACCCACAGGTCTGACCATAACTCCACCCACTGCACAGTTTTGAAAAATGCTCAAAGTGGGCAAGAGGCTGAGAGGGGGGTGGGCGTGTGCGGCAGCTCAGTGACGTCCCCTCCCCTTGCCAGAGACAAATGTAGGTCGACACAGAGTCACGAGGCACAGAGGGCTCTTTAGAGGCGGAGGACTTCTCCCCTCCACAGTCCCCTGAAGAGCACAGTGGTGGAGGGCCGTGGTGGTGGAGCACTATCAGTCCGAGCTGAAGTTATTTCTGATTCTGATTCTGAAGAGAGAATGGGCGCAGTCTCTGAGTGGTAACGTAACGTTAGCTAGAAGGCTAATGTACAGTGTGCTAGCAAACATAGTGTAAACGCTAGTGATGATGCGTCTCGATCAGGATATATTTGTAAATGAGCGCAGTTTCACAGACTCCCTCTCAAAGACGGGGCCGGGGGGATGTACCGCCCACCTCTGATTGACAGGCGTTAACATTCTTTTTATTAAAATAGATTTCATGATGTCGTTTTGTCCCAAACAGTCGTCTCTGCGTCACCATCAGCCGGCAAGCTCCAGGGCTGATTTGAAGCAGTAGATGGCGTGTTTGAGCCATCTCCAACTCATGAAATGCAGATTTATAAATCTGGTAAGAATTGTCAATATTAACACCAGCATTGATGCTTTTCATCACAGAACAGCAATATCATTTAGATTACCACGGCAGATAACAATTATTTTGTCCCATACCCCCCCCTCCCCCTAATTTTAGAACATATTGGGGTTCCAAAATCAGTTTTGGAGCTTATTGCATTTGCATTGTAAGAAGATAAATGATGTCTTTCTAGAAAGAGTCCTTGAGGCTCCAGACTGGAATAAAAGGTTTGGTGAGACAAATGCGTTCTGCTGTGAAAGCTTCAAGGTATTTAAAGCCATTGTTTTCTTTGTGTCTAGCTCAGTCTTCCTCTCAGAATAATCAAAAAGTCTGTTTATTCTTGTTGCTAGTTTTGGAGAAATGGCTGGAATACATTGCGTACCCTCCACCCCCCCACGCTGTTCCAGGCTTCACTCTCATGGAAAGGCCTGCTGCCTTGCTTCCTCTTTCTGTCATCCCTGCTTCACCCTGTTTTAAATCAAAGTTTATGCTGCTTGTTCCTTGAGGGGTTTGTGAGGAGGTATTTCCCTTTTCCACTCGTGTTGAGGTGCAATGATATTGCCTCTCATCCCCTACCTTTTCCTCTTCCCTTCTGTCTCATGTATGCTCATTCTCTCCTCCTCCTCCTCCTCCTCCTCGCTCCTGCTCTTACTTCAAGCTGATGCCATTATACATGCAGTAGGGAGTCTGTTGCACATTGCTGTGCCTCTGCCTCTTCTCTGCAAATATTTAGGCCTTTGAGCTGAGAGCAGGAGACCTTGAGGTGAGCAGATGAGGGGAAGTGAGAAAAGAAAAGCGGGAGCGATCAGGCTGGTGAGTGGTGGTTTCGGGACGGAGTGAATGGAATAAAAAAATAGACAGAAGGGAGAAATCTTATTTTTAGGGTTTAAAGCTGCTGAAAAGAGAGGAAGAGCGAATAGAAGAGGGGAACGAGGGAAATCAGCCTTCTTCCTTTCGTCTTCCTCTTCCTGTGAATCACCATGTTAGGCTGCAGCATCAGTGATTGTCCAGGATGTCAACCATACAGTGTAGCTCAGTGAGCTCCCATATCATCGTCTATAGCAGTAGAGGTCTGGCACTTTGTAGTGGGAGTCCGGATGAGTTCGTATCTCACATCCCGAAATGTGTGGTCAGTTGTAATATTGTTGTTTAATAAGAGTTGATTGCTGGTATTGCCATAGACAGTGTCATGATTTATTATACAACATCCTGAGTCAGGTAACTGGCCGTTACAATCTGAGGTTTTGTAGTGAGTGAAAGACGGCAAGAATTTCAGGAATGAAGACTTAAGTCAACACTCTGATGCTAAGCTTTTTCAAACTTTAGCTCAGCCTGTTAGCATGGAAGCGTATGCTAATTAGCACTAAATAGGTAAAGTGAGGTTGATGCAACTCTCATTGGTTTTGCTGTTTTTGGAACATAAACCAAAATATTGGACTAATTGAAAAATGGTGAGAGCAAAGTTAAAACAGCTAATATTGAAGGGGACATGAATGTTTGTACCAGATTTTATGATAATCAATCAAAAATATTCATCATCAAATGACCAACGGATCATTAAAGTCGGGGCAAAGTCTCTGGGCACTATGGTTAGTAGAAAAGTTCAAGGCAATCTGTTCAGTAGTTGTTCAGATACTTCAGCCTGTAACAAAGTGGTGGAACAACATTGCCATCCCAAGAGCCACACAGCTAGCAAGGCAAAAAAAAGGGAATTCTCAAAGTCACTATTACCTTTTGGTGGCAACAAGTAACAAACCAAGCAACTGAAGTGTAGTTCCAGTCTCATTGTACTTATAATTGGGCTCACTGGGACCTTATAATCATGTCCCCTTGAAAGCAAGAGGAGAAAATGACAAAAAATACTTTATGCAGGGAGAGAAAACAGATGCTGCTTTAAATATAAAACAACTTCAATACATTTTACCTCAAAGAGTATTATTTTTTAAGTTCAAACAAAGCAAAATCTCTTGTGTGACCACGTCTTCTCTTTCTCTCCAGAACTCTTATAACAGTACTTTAATTTGGAACAAAATAAGACAATGAGCTTCCCAGTGTAGTGTTGACAGTGAGTATACATATAATTCAAGTCACTCTGCAACTGAATATTGATAACATACCATGAATGTCCATGAACTGGTGCAGCTTTGAGTTTTGCAAATGCACCACTTCAGTTAATTTGAACCAACATTAGACAACAAGACTGAAATTCTTAGATGCAATTTTGGAATTATTTCTTGCTGGGAAACAAATTTTGAACTAATATTCATAATGGCATAATATTTGGTCAAAATTGTTATTGCCCACAGAAAGAAATGTACTGCATTGTAATGTGATATTTGAAGTGTCCTCCAGGCATCTTAATATGGGCCCTCAGTAGGTGTTAACATGGACAGATATCAACAGCTAGCCAGAATAACTCTCTCCTACTTTACGAGTGGAAGTGAATAAGTAATGCGCGCACACACCAGATGTTGTGTCAGGAAATAGGTAAACTCAGAAACTTGAAGCTTATTCCAATGGAAGATGAAAAAACACACAAAAGCTGCATTTATAGTTACTATATTGCTCCTAACATTTAGGAGGACATGTATGTATGGCAGTGCTCATGTTTTACTGCCTGACATCTTTGGTCTATAAAGAGTATAAGGAAATGAGCCTTGACAATATACCATGAGATCAACCGAGAGAGAGAGAATCAGGGGGTTTGAATGTCTCCCTCACTTTCCATATTTCCATTCTATAAATGGAATCACGGAAATAGGAAATGACTTACAGTCAAGCCAACCTGTCATTAGTCTGATACCTATGGACAGCCCATTAGACAAAGAGCAGGACAGTAAAAGTTAAAAGTGAATTTATGCAGCCCGCCACCACCAGGGAACTTTTCCTCCAAGATGCTACAAATACAAAATCAATGTTCATATAAAATCAGTTGTTTCTTAGGAAAAAAGCAGTGACAGTTGTCTATACATCCATGGGTGAATTTCCACAATGTTAACACATATAGGGCTGAAGTTTTAGCCAATAGCACAACTGTTCAAAACCATAGAAATGTCAGAGGGCCCACAGTGGCATATTCAACCGTTAGTGCAGGTGATTGCTGTTTTACTTCTTTGATGTTGAAGTTAAGGATGCGGACACAGAGTCATTGATCAGTGCTTGTGAAGAGAAGTTGAAACTAAACCGCAATGTAAACTCTTTATCTTCAGAAATCACACTTCTCAAACCCATAACAGTTTGAGACACTTACATTTAGGAGTCTTCTCTATATATAACAAATCTGCATTCACAAGTTCTCTCATTAGGATTAGGGTCTTAGTATGAGTTTTAACTTGGAAAAGTATCTCTAACAGATGATGAGCAATGTTTTAAAGTTTGAGCCCACATTTGTCAAAACTTCAGTCATTATTATAACTCCGTACATAAGGGATCAAACCTGCTACTGTCTAATTATGGGACTGCCTCCCTACCCACCAGGCTAATCTGAGGGCTGATGCATTAAACATGGCCAGCAGGTCTAGAAATTAATATGACAGAGCTACTGACAGAAAGTTTGAGCACTCATTTTGGAAACAGTTTGGAATCTTTTCATATGTCCGTAAATGTCTGTGTGTGTGAGTGTGTGTGAGCATGTCTCGGCCACTAAAGGTTATATTTACCATTTGTCTGGGTTTCAGGAGAGGCAGAGGGCAACTAGGGACAACAGCGTGGACCACCAGAATTCTGATGACGATTGTGGATGATCAGACCCACACACACGCCAAAAAAGGGTGTTTATTGGGGATTTAATCAAATGTCATGGCTGCTGTTTTCACGCTATGAATACAGAGTGTAAGAGGCTTGGAAAGGATGGGAATGATTGGTAACGGATGGCTAAAGAAGGTGGATCGATAAGATGAATGTGTGTTGGATGGGAATCGATGGGAATGAATGGAGACATATGAGGACCTGTCCCAAAAATATATCACAGTTTAATGCGAAGAAAGAGGAGAAAAGGATACATGAATCATCAGCAGTTTCAGAACATCAAATTGTTAGAGAGGAATCTTTGGTTGTAGAAGACCTCTATAGGAACCAATGGGATCTGAGGACACACACAAACTGTCTGTTCCCTACACTTGTTTTATCTGAAACCATAGCGTGACAATATAGTGATGAATTATTAGAGATTATAACCTGATTCTACATTTCTCCTGAGGTCAGTAGAAACAACTCCAAATGAATGATAAAGTCACTGTAACACTGTTTGGTAACAACTTTGGAACACTACTTTTACAAGCAATGAATACATTTTCTTTAACTTGTTCATCTGAGTCCTGTAATGCTGCTTTAAAGCACAACTACAATATTTCTATGAAGACAATAAATAAAATGATTACATGACATATGAAATATCTCATTTGTTACAAATCAGCTGTAACTTACCACCAAAGCCCTACAGGACTCGCAGGAAAAAAGTTACCTACAAGGTGGTAAATAAAGTTGAACATGTAAATGGACTGTAGCACTTTTCTAGTCTTCCGACCGCTCAAAGCTGCTTTTACACGACACGTCACATTCACACACTGATGGCAAAGGCCTAAGTGCCAATCTTCCACAGCCGCCCATGTAGAGGCTAAATATCCACAAAGAGGAATGAGATTGGACTTACTTCCCTCATTTTTGCACAAAGAAAACTTCAAATGAATTCTAATGGTGTGCTGTGTCCCCTGGAAGCTTTTCTTATTCATGAATGTCACTGCAACAGTTTTGGCAACAGAGACGTGAGAACAAATGAAACACAAGATCCGAACAGGACAATTCACACAAAACAATTACGACACATGCAGGGTAGCACTATTAAAAAAAAAATCCCAAATATGAAAAAAAAGATATGAAAAGCTTATGAGTGTGGAGATGAAAGGAACTGTTTGCCAACAACCGGACCAAAACTATGGAAGCCCCAAGGGGACGTGCATCCATTTTATTAACTCCGTTTTCCCGTGCTAACGAGTTATTTCTTGAGATAACAATGCTGCACCATGACGTCAGATGATAATAACTCCCCACAGTCCAAAAGCACAAAACAAACATAGAAACAGGCGTCACTTACCTCATTAATGTGGGCATTGGCAGCATGGCATGATGTGGTCTGGCCGATCACAGTGACCAGCTTTTTTTGTAGCTCGCCAGAAAATTATCCTGCGGTCATGAGAAACAAGGTCTGTGATCTCAAGATGAGATACATTAATCTGCTATAATAGGTAAATCAGCGCTGTTATACCGAGATAATGAGAAAATAAACCGAGATCTCAGGTAATGGGTAAATGGATAAAATGTATGGATGCATGTCCACTTAGGGCTTCTGTACAAAACAGCTTTAGGAGGGGATATGCATTAGGGTATATTTGCTTATGAAAGTTGTTCATCATTTAGGGGTCAGATTATAATGAATGCATATCTAAATTAAAAATACTGTTTGAATTTTTATTCACTGTAACCAACAATACATTTGGAAAAGAAGTGTTTGTAGTTGATTTATCCAGTGAATGCTGAGTAGCTAAGTGAGAAAACAAACTACTGCCAACAGTCAAATAGAACATGTTAAAATGAGTTGATAGGGTAGATTTAATCTGCTCAAAGGTAAAAGGGTCATTAAAATACTGATGTCATGAAGCATGCATACAAAAGCACAGGATAATTGTCTGCTGTGGTCGCTTCCACCTCTGCCCTCATGCCATGACTCAGGTAAATAAAAACCCTGAGTAAGCCTACAGTCAGCTGACTTTAGTGACACAGCTATAATTGGTACATTTAGTATGATTAATCACCCCCTAATCAGATTTGCATAAATAATGGCTTGGGGTCAACCTGATGTGAGTGTGTGCGCTGTCCAAAATTTCCAGAGAAACACGCTGGGTCTTAATGATCATCAGTCTACCCCGGTCACCATGATAAATGTGTCAGCCCAAATGTCAGCTTACAGAGGACACTTTCACAAAACTGAAATTGACCACAAGCATGAAATCAATAAAGTGTTTTCAGAGTGTTCGCCATTGTCCACACCTGACGAGTAATTACTCATGTCCAATTGAGAAGAAAGACACACGGCCTCTTGTGTCTGTCTTTGAAATTCACAGATTGAGTTAGAAATCTTGGTGTAAGGGGGGGATGTACTTATGCCAGATTCTGATTACACAATATAAAGTACCCCACCCCCCACCCCAAAACCACAACACAACCACAACACATGGACTCCTAACAATTTAATCCTATAAAAAAGGATTAATTATAATGCAATTCTATAATGTATTTGTTTAGTTGTTGCTAATATATTAGTTACCTAATGTGGCACATTACAAAACTTAAAGCTAGCACATACTGTCAGCATTAGTAAGTTAGACGATATTCATTTGTATGGCGAAGAGTTTAAAATCTGCTCCTTTGTCAGTTGTCTAGATTGTGCATGCATAAAGCAGTTACACAGAACATAAATACACCAATGTAAATGGGAACATCAATAAAGACAAGTATAATTAAACTTCAGTTATTGTTTCCTTTCATTTTACTTGTTCCATTTGTTTTCATAAAATATCTTCTTTAGATGCTCAGAGAAACATTGATAAATGTGATTCAGACTTGATGTTTTGTTTTTTGGGTTTGCGAGATTAAATGAAATATTAGGATGGATGGATTGCACTCCCGGACCTTTGACTATTATTACAATGCAAGCTGTTGTTAGTGAATTTAACAGTCATTGTTGACTTTGTGTTACTGTCAGCAGACAAATATCAGTGTTTTGGTACAAGAGGTGATCTTAAAATATGAAGTGTGTAGTGTAGTTCTCTTGATTATAACATAACATTAATGTTCTAATGTATAGATCAGAAAGCTGAGGTTTAGTCTGTTTATTTAATTATTCCATACTATTATGTTAAATGTTATTACTGTATATACAGAAAAATATGTTATATATAATATATATATTCTTTAGTACCACACATACATACACATCCAAACCCTTACTAAAGTGCTTCTGCATTCAACTCTCCGTGCCCTACTCTCCTACCACAGTCCCTGTTCTTAAAGGAGCTATCAAACCAGCATCCCAGAGGCATCACCTCTATAACAAAGTGTGTTGGTTACATTAGTGTGTTTTTGATGTGAGTTTAACGGCTGTGCTCAGCTTCATGTTGACAAAGAAAACAGTGAAGGGCTTTAAAAAAGCAAGCATGGATTTAAAATAAAATTTTTACATAAAAAACAAAACAGAAAGAAAACATTCAGGAAGAACTCGGGACATTTAACTGAGGTTGAGGTCAACTTAAGACTACCTTTCAAATATCGGATCTATAATTACTAGGGCTGTCAAAGTTAACGCGATAATAACAAGTTAACGCACATTCCCTTTAGTGCCACTATTTATTTTGACGAGCGATTAACGCACATGCGTTCTCTTATTATGACCCTCCACCCGACCGTAGTTTGGGAAAGCAGGAAGCGATGCAGCCGTAACGTTGTGGATAGCGAGCAGAAACAAACCTCGGTATTTGTCATTGTTCTGGAATGTTGCAATAATAATAATATATATATATAACATACATTTGCATAAAGAAGGCATATTTGTCCATTCCCATGTTGATAAGAGTATTAAAAACACATCTCTTTAAGATACATTTACAACAGGTAAAAAATTGGCAATGAAGTTGGGATTAATCGTGAGTTAACTAAGGACAACCATGCCATTAATCATGATTAAATATTGTAATCGATTGACTGCCCTAATAATTACTCAAAGAGAGGGTTGATACAGGGAAGTCTAGCCTACACACACATACACACATAGGCGGGCAGTCGCACACAACCAACCCTGAGGTTAAAATGAACCTTTTTCCATCACAGATTCAAATAAAGAAAGTCCCAAAATAATGACATTTACAAGGAAGTGGCAAACTCCCCCCTGGCACACCCACTTGGCCTTTCACTGTCTGCTCGTCTCAGTATGAGAGGCCATCTTTACTGCAGCATACGGCCACATGCAGTGCTTGTCATATTAGCAAATCATTAGAGCAGACCAGACGGAGGTCTCTATTGTGTCTTAACGATGATGTCACTTCTCTAAGTGTTAGGCTTTCTGATGAAGATCAATTAATACATCCTAGTATCTTCACAGTGATCCCACACTTTCATAGTGTGATGATAAAAGCCTTTCTATTGTATCGCACCACACTCACACACACGAGAATATATACTGTAAAGCTCTGAAACATAATGCAGATCATATCTTGACAGAATTCAATTTCCCATCTGAAATTAAAACCCTTTGCAGGCCGTAATTGCTCTGAAATTGATAGCAGGAAGTGAAGTGGGAGCTGGTGCTGCGTGTTCTTTCCCTCACTGATGTGGTTGTCTTATTTAGCTGTAATATGAACTTTATGGATGTTTAAAAAAAGAGCCATACACTACAAAGAGAGAGAGAGAGGTGCAGTGGAGCTAAAGCCTTATTAGCTTTTCCTTGAGATTACAGGCAGAAAATCAGAGTGTTTGGCTGAGGCTGTAGTCAATTAAAAATCTGCCATGGAGGAGGGGAGGGGGAGACGATGCAGAGGAAATGGAGCAGGGCAGAGCAAATAAGGCTCGGAAGGATTAGCCAAAATGACAATGTCAGAGGGCTAAAGAGTGGACAGGTAGACGTCCTGCTTCTGCTCATGACTCGTCTGGGCAGGTAACAGCAGTTTTAAGGCCACTGGCAACCCAAATACACAATATCCTTATTATGTAATACGGGGTCTTATGTACATAATAGTAAGAATATGAAAGATTTGTAAATTAATTTCAATTCATAATTAATACATAATCACAAAAGTCATAGGCTGCACTGCAGCCATAGCAGCATCCCAGCTAAGCTTGCGTGTGTATGTGTGTGAAGGCTCTCAGTCATCCAGGTCGTGATAAGTCTTCATCCAATGCCAACTGGACTTGGTTGAAGTTCTTGAAGAGGTTTCATCTCTCATCTGAAGGGCCATCAGTTCCAAACTGACTGGGGGACGATATGCTAACTGCTACCTATGATGTGGTTAGCAAAGCTTTTGGTGAGCAATTTAATATTAGATATTAGATAGCAGGGCTTCTGCCTTCTCTTATAATTCTGACTCAATTTGCTGATTGTCACATGTATTATTGCTGTACAGATCAGCCAGGCAGGTGTCAATCAGCATGTCATCAGCCGCAGTCTTAAGAAATGGTCTGAACAGGAAATTAGCTGTTTTTATAATTAGGTTTTCTAATGTTTCTGATGATTGTTTTTCACTATAACTTTGATGCAATGACTCCCAAAGTGGGGGGCGTGTCCCCTAGGGGGGGGCCTGGAGTAATGACAGAGGGGCGCGGCAAGGCTCAATAAAATGCACGCTGTCCTGCACTGTTAGCAAAGCATGACCAGTTTTGTGAAAGGACTTCCAGGTAAACGTAAGGTTGACGATGATTCTATACATCACAACTACTAGATCTCTCGCTTGGCTTCACCTGTACAACGGTGAGTAATCAAGAGACCACAGTCATGTGTGCCTCAAAGTAGCGATCATCCAGCCGACATTGCGTGTGACAGCAGCAGCGTCAGGTGCTTGTTTACATTTCACAGACAGGTGACACTGCTGCACAGCGTTCAGTATTGAAATTATTTTCATCCACCAAAGGGGGGCCCTGCAGAAAACGTTTGGGAACCACTGCTTTAGCAGATGCTTAATGAGTCTCTTTGATATCATATATGCATTTTTACCATGTCAAGCTACATTTTCGGAGGCTTTAAAGTGAAAACAACAACATGAAAGACCTGAACACTCTCAGATATTCCCATTCAAAGTCCTGAAATAGATCGATATGATATGCACTTTTACTATGTTGATGTTATAAAAGTTTAATTCCCATCTATGGTTATCTCATTGGTAACGTTCAAGGTGACAGTTTGTAGCTGTTCTGTTGTGTAATGGATAATAAAGAGTTAATGACAGTGTGCCTACCTCACACATCCCAAGGACACTTCCACTCAGGTCATTTAATAAAGTGCAGTGATTAGTCTCCTATTCAGTCTTAAAATCTTCATTTACTTAATTAAAACAGGAGGAGAATAGCCGGGCCATGATGTGAGAAAACGTTACTTGTTTCCAATACAGATCAACTCGTTTAAACAACCTGCTTGAATAAGATGTTCTTTTAATATCCTGAATACTGATGTGATCAGCAGAGTTCTGCCGTGTTACGAGATCCGAAGACTCTGAACACCTTCCTGGAATGACATCAGAAACAAGTTAACGTTTTTATGCCAAATTGGCACAATATCCACATACTGTGATTGTATTGTGCCTTCCATAAACAAATGCAATTCAGACTTTTAAGAAGACTACATGAAAATTTTACAATGCATTAAAAATGTTTTAACGAAAAATCAATTGCAGAGAGTGCAAGATGCACCTGCAGGGTGGAAAATGGTGTGATGTCAGTTTACCAAAGCTTCTGTAAAAACGATTGTGCAACAGCTGAATGCACTGGTACACTGCACTATGGTGTTCAGAAGCAATGTCCTCTTTGATGCCCCTCCGGTAGATAACATTTCAAAAAGGAGAAAAACCTGCTTCAGTTCACTGTACGCTACTTTAAATGCTACACAGTTAGTTTGCCTCTATTGTTGAATATTTTCTTAAGTTTGATTTTGATAACAGAGTTTTAGTACTAATACTGTACTATATAGTATTTAGTAGTTATGTAATCTGAGTCACATGGGGAACAATTTCAAAATGGGGAAGGGTAGGTCATTTATCATGGATCTTTTGATATATTTGTTGAAATTATCCTCACTTCCCAACACCAATGAATACATTAAAAAAAGAGAAAAAAAGTTGTCTGTGACCGTTAAAGGTGTGTAATAAGTCCCAATATTAGTAGCCAATATTTTCATTCAGACCCAATGGATGGCCTATCTACAAAACAGTCACAGGAGACTGGCAGAGAAAGGTTTGTTTCATAGGCTTTATGATGACGCTTCGCTCCTCTAGCAGCTCCTGCTGTAAAAAACTCAATGTATGTTGTGTAATGTAGTGAAAGGTACATTGTTGCTGGTGTTATATCAGTATGACTCCACATATCATTTCACAGTCTATTCACGTTTCTCATGATTTCTTGTGATTCATGATTCTCTAGATTTTCTGCTGTTCTATCCCGATAGCATGCACGCCAAATAAAACGAGGCTCCACGACAGACACACACTGCTCAGTCTGGAAGCACGAATCAGCAGAGACTCTTTTAGGTTGTTTTTGTTGTTTTTTACATCTTTGTTCTTAACCATATTTTTTCACCATTCTTGCACTACAGGTTCCAGTGTGCTGGTGCCTCATGTCTGGCAGGTAGTGCTCCTCAGATTTTTGTCACTGATTAAATTGGTGTTGTAAGGGTTGAATATATGTTTGTCCTACGCTGCTAGCAAAACCAGGAGGTGATGTAAAGCACATGATCAACACTGTTTGTTCCAAACAGCTGCTACACAGCCACGACCAACTCTCAGAGATGTTTTCACGTCTGTTGCCTGATAACACCTGGTCTCAAGAGTGTTTGGGCGTGAAGACATTGTGCTTGATTGACATCTCCTCCACTTTTCATGTATGTGTTGGCGTAGTCTAATTTGTGCCTTTAATGCTCTACTTCAGTTTAGGTTTTTGTTTTTTTTCCACAAATGGTAACTCTGTCTTCACACAGTCTGCACAAAATGCATCACACGGTGCATTCACTGACAACATCCAACACACAAAGGGGGGCAGTTAAGAACAATAAACTCTGCAAGGCAAGACTAAAATAATTTAGTTTCATTTAAAACATTTAAAAAATATGTAACACAAAAAAAACGTTAAATATTTAAGAGGCAGACTCCCCTCTGGCACACCCACTTGCTTTCTTCCACTTCCTTGGTGTCTAAGTATCAGAGGCAATTGTAGCCATGACTGAAATGTGTGCATATATTACTGCAGGAAATGTTTGTACCTCAACTGTCCTAGCAAGAAAGAAAAACAGTGTGTGTGTGTGCGTGTGTGTGTGTGTGTGTGTGTGCGTGTGCGTGTGCGAAGGGCCCTTCAGACATCTATGAGTGTATCTTCCACCTGCATCATCTCTTAAACTGGGCCCTCAATTAGTTTCCAAAGTTGTTTTAATGTGAGATTTTACTGCACATTATGCTGCTGTGAACATTTTGCAGTTGTTTGCCTCGATGTTTAACTCTCATTCCTCATCTATTACAGAGACACCCATAAACAACAGCAAACATTCAGTCCCATCTGCTCTGTAGCAGAGTTGCTCAGCAGCCAACAAAGAGAAACTTTGTGCACGCCAAATCCCTGGTGAGACACTTTTAGGTTTCTTTGCTGCAAAACAAGCCTGCATATTCAGCAAAAATACACCGTCATAGATCAGGTAACCTCTGCTTTTCTGTTGTTATAATGAAGCTACTGAAATCCTATTGTACAAAGTGCCTTAAGCTGTGTTCTTGTGTATCAGACGGAGGAGCGTTCCCATTACTAGTAATGGATTACCCATTTATGCTTAGCTCTGCGTGTGCCCTGCAGGGTTTCCCCTTAAAGATCTCTGTTTAACAAGACAACCGTGTTTAATAAAGGTGAGGGGTTCAATGTCATCTTAATGTGCGTCACCCTCCGGCTTTGCTATTGGGGGTTTTAAAATGCATCAAATTGTCGCTACAGGAAACCTCATTACTCCAGAAAAGTCTGTTTTTTTTCTCCACGTGCGGGTTAAATTTCTCCTTGCCTCCTATCTGCAGTGTAATTTAATACACAGTACTTCTTGAATCTGTTATCAATATTTGCACGCTCCCAGGGTCATGAAGCGTTATCTGCTCCAGGGAAACAGTAATAAGGTAGATATTATTAAAGGCGGCTGTTTTTAGCTGTGGAGTATACAGTCATCATATAAAATAGCGCTTCAGGCTTTTCAATATGTAATGCTCAACTTTTCTCAGCACTTAAGCAGAAATGACTGCTGCTGATTCAGAGAGATGATATTTGTGTGTGTGTGTGTGTGTGTGTGTGTGTGTGTGTGTGTGTGTGTGTATGTGTGAGAGAGAGAGCTATTTGGCATCTGCACACCAAGATATTTTGTGTGTGTGTGTGTGTGTGTGTGTAATATGCTGGTGTTTGTGTGTATAAGCCAATTGGGTTTTAGCTGCTTTACAATGCTGATCCCCACCTGAGTAATGATTTTCTTAATGCATGTTAAAGCCACAGGTCTCCAACAAATTATCCACAGTCGGCACAAACAAACACAATGCCTTAACAAGTCAGCAGCTGAATGACTATAAATCAGCTCTTTTTTATATGCACAGCATTATGGAAGCTGCTTATCATCTCAAAATAGCTCACAGACAGAAAATAACAGGACAAAAAGGCAATTAAAACAGTTTCTGTTAATAAACCAGCAGCTTCAATCACTGATTTATAGGTTCATTACTGTGTTAGTGAATAAATAAAAATGACAGGGTGTGCTTCAGTCTGGATTCTTTAGACTTGGAAATGTCAATAAGGATGTGAGCCAAGAAAACATTTCATAATATAGAATAAAAAATAACCTTAATATTTACTGTGAACCCAAACAAGTGGTGCATTTGATTAAATCAGTGAATGGTAACATGCAGCATCAGGACTGATGTTTGTTAATCTTCCACAAACACATGATGATGCAGTTACAGTGGATTTAAGTCTTGGTATGTAAACATGACCCTGTGATTTCCCTGTGTGTCCCTGTTTCCCTTGTGTCTCCTCCCCCCATCTGTCTTTGTGAGTGTATGGCTGTGTTTGAAATGCCATACTATACTAGCAGTACGTACTGATTTGGCCAAAATGGAATATGTAGTATGCAGTATGCAAACAAAAGCAAAATATGCAGTATGCCAAAAAATGCCTGGATGACGTACTGATTCTGAGAAAATCTCCAGTATATACTATGTTGTATGTAGTATGTAGTATATAGTATGTTGTATGTAGTATATAATATGTAGTACATAGTATGTAGTGTATACTATGTTGTATGTAGTATATAGTATGTAGTACATAGTATGTAGTATATCGTATGTTGTATGTAGTACATAGTATGTAGTATGTAGTGTATACTATGTTGTATGTAGTATGTAGTAAATAGTATGTAGTATATAGTATGTTGTATGTAGTATATAGAATGTTGTATGTAGTATATACTATGTTGTATGTAGTATGTAGTATATAGTATGTTGTATGTAGTATATAGTATGTAATACATAGTATGTAGTATATACTATGTTGTATGTAGTATGTAGTATATAGTAGGTTGTATGTAGTATATAGAATGTTGTATGTAGTATATAGTATGTAGTATATAGTATGTTGTATGTAGTATTTTTTATGTAGTATGTAGTATATAGTGCGGAATTTCGAACCCGGCCTGTGTCTCTTTGCAGGTCACTAACTGGAGCAACTTCACCTGGCCCGCTCCCTCTCTGCTCTGGCCCTCTCCACAGGCACACTGCATGTTGGGGTGATGATGTTGCTCTGAGTTTACTTTACCTGAGCCGGGTCATGACACACCTTACTGCATATCATGTTTAATAATATTTCATTATGTTTCAGATGTCTTCTCTATGACACATTTTGTCAAAAGGATACAGCAGCCAAAATGACAAACGTATTCTACGAAACAATGGGCGAAGTCACGGAGGCTATGGTCTTCACAGAGTCTGTGGCGTACCAAAGTTTGCCAAAATAAACACGTGTTTCGGGCCTCTGCATTTTCTTGTCTTTAGAATGTGTTTGATTCTCCACAGCTGAGAGGTGAGGAACAGCATTATCCCGTAACCCCACAGGCTGTATGTGAAAATGTCTCCTGTACAACTACATTAACTTTCTGCCATTCTCACCAAAATCAGTTTTGGTGGTCTGTTGAAACATTTACAATGACCTATGTTTCTTTCCCTTACAAGACTACATTAGTGCCAAGAGGTGGAACTAATGTGACATTTTCCCTGTGTTTCCAAACCTTGTACGTCTGGGCTGCACAGGAAGCGTCTGGGCCGTATTTTGTGGCTCATCTCTTCATAAAGGCCATTTTTCCGAGGCAGAGAAAATGACCTTTTTGTTGTTTTTGTATAAGGCTTTGGCTCATATTACAGTTGTTAAAGCTTACCTATGGTGATTAAACATGACACATCTTAGAACATATTGATTGTACCAATGACAGGCAGTGGTTTGTAATTAAGACACTTACGATCCTGAAAAGTTTGCATAAGAAGCGCACACATTTAATGTCTTTTCAAGCTGCTTTAGATTTTTTAGAGACATTATACGGGCTTTTTCTGTTTGTTTTTTCTCTTCTGTTTTAATTTGTCTAATCGCCGTGTCATCTTGAGAATGAGTACACAAATATAGTTGTTATTATGAAGGCCTGTTTTTCGTTCAGATGTAACAGAAGAGCACAAAAACAAATCATTTTCCTCCCTGATGAAGTGGATCCAAACACAAATTTAGATAGAGACATGAATTTATTAACAGGCAGACAGCTGAATATAAATTCACTCAGTGCACGAACTGGAGATAAAATTCATTTTCTTTCTCCACTAACACAAACTTGTCATGCATCCAAAAATAATGTGAAACAAACAGCACGCTTTATCAATTTTCTACTGATACATGCAGATTTAATGGAAAGTGAAACCCTTGACTACACTGGGAAACATCAGAAAGGGAATATCTATGTATATTCTCTGATTCAACTTCAGTTTTTATGTGGTGCGAATATGTATTTATTACCTCAATGGCAGTCTGTAATGATCCTGAGAGGTCTGACGCTGAGGCTCAGAAGCTGTTCCCGGACACACACACATGGATCTGTTAGTGTCATAAAGTAGTTCAGTTTCTGTGGAAGGTTTTCTGCAGAGGAGATGAGCTTCTACTTTTTTGAGGTCATTTCTTCCTCTGACGCTCAGGTTTCCAAAGCAGCAAAAGAAATGAAAAGTTAAAAGCTACCTGCTCTTTTTTTGCAGGTTTTTCTAACACCTCTATAAATAAGTGTGCTCATCTGTGATTGAATTCAATTCAGCTCCGCTCAATCAAAAACCTTTCTTAAACACGGTTAACCCTCGGAGGAGTCGCTCACACTGGGTATGAAGTATGAAATTAAATGCAAATAAATTAAATGAGATCTCACATGAAGTTTCATGAAAACCAAACATTATTTTTTTCCACTTTTTGCTCCTGTTTTATAACTTCTCTGCTGTCTTTCTTTTGTGGAATATCTGAGAATTGTAACTTTCTTTAGTCCCCCCCAAAACTTCTGAATCCCATGCCTGCAAGCAGAATAACAGGCAGTGTAACTAACTCGCTCAATTCAAAGTACAGTCAAAATAATTAACCAGATGCTAATACCTGTACGCAGAGAGAAAGTTTAAAGTGTCCTCCCTGAGCTCATATTTTGTTTTTATGCCTGACTGAAACCAGACGTTCCTTTGCTTTGTGGATTGTTTCAGGACACCTTCCTTTGCATAGCCCAGAGTCAGTTCTTAATTCAAGAAGCTCAAAATTAACTATGTATGTTAATCACCATTACAGGTACATATTTAAAGAGTCCCTTTGAAGATTCAGAGACCACACTGTCAAGGAAGCTAAGTTCAGGAAACTTCTGGAACTTAAATAAGTTAATGGAAAATAAGTAGAAAAAAGTTATTATTTATACCTACGAAAAGTAAAGTCCTATAATTTGTACGGAACCCACTGTGTCATTAATTTGCAGATATTACCTGAGGCAAACAGAGGTGACATAGAGAAACAAGGACAACGTCCACTTGGCAGAACGTGTTGATGGACAGATAAAATGTCAGGACGTTCACAGAGGAGACAGTGTCCTATGTGAAACACAAAAGTCCTTGTTGAGGACTAGGAAGAAAGAACAGAAGACAAAGAACAGGTGCTAAGTGGATCTAAACAGAGCGGATCCAGACAGAGCATACTTTGTCCATTTCACAATGGACGCTGTGACAAAGTCTCTGAGTACATGTTGAGAACATGTTGGACATTTGTAGCATCATGAACAGACACTGTTGTGTGAAGATACATTGACCTGTAGCACACAATCAAACAACCTTGTTACAGTTCAAACTCAAAGTGCAGTTCTTACACAGAGACTTGAATAGTGCCATAATATATTTATTACATTCATTCTTATTATTATATAATGCAGGCTGCATGGTGGTGCAGAGGTTAGCGCTGTTGCCTCACGGCTAGAAGGTTCCTAGTTTGAGACCCTTAGGTGTAAGCGTCAAAGGTTGTTCTTAAACCACACTTTTGCATATTAATATAAGAAACTAAAAAGTTGTGTGGACCCTTTAAAACCAACTTTTACCAACAAACATTTTGGAAATAAGAATATATTGATAATCTGACACAGGTTCTACATTTCAAATTCATGCATACAAATGCTGCAAAGTGATTTTCCCAAATGATACGGACAAAGAGCTAATGGCCTACAGAAAGCACATGTGTGGTTGGAAAATATCTCTAAAATGTAGTTATAAAATCCAGCGTGTGGGGTCCTGCTGGCTTTGGTGTGCAGTGATGTTGTTGCTCTGCAGGTTACCAAGCCCCAGTCTTTGTTTTTGCTCCGTTTCCTTGAAGCCTGTGTGCTAACAGTGTAGAAGGGGGCACTTTGTGTTGGTGAGGGCAAAAGGGCAGCGGTTCAAACCTGCTTTGAACTCTGACTTGTTCATTTGTAGCGCAGCTCTGTTATGTTCATGTGTTCTGTGGTCATGCTCGGAGACATGCAGAGCGATCTCACTGCTACATCTGTGATAAGCGCCTTTGATGGCTCAGTGTGTGATTAAAGACCACCAAAGGTCCGTGCTAAAGACCTGCAGAGCTCGGCCTCCACAAGCTGCCTGCACCCCCTTAAGCAAGGCTCTGTTTCTCTCTCTGTCTCTCTCCCATCTGTCTCTCATCTGAGCACTCTTTCAAGCTCTTGTCTCTTTCTCATATTGTTTTGAAACATCAGCAGCTGGATGTTTGATCTCTCCTCTATGCCAGTCTGACACACACACACACGCTCCTCTGTCTTTTGATGACATAAGGATGCGACGCCCAAAGTTGGATCTACCAGAACACCAGGGGCCCTATGAGCATGTCTCATATAGTACAAGAAAAGGTCAGTTCTGTATGGTAAGAGCACCAAAACATATCAAAAGCATGTGCATGTGACCACAGGCTGCTGGGAGAATTCCATTGCCCGTGTTGCCTTTCAAACAGCTTCAAAAGTTGCCCAGTGTATCCTTCTAATGAGTCACTGAACAGTGGTATAATATGGCTGTCTTACAAATCCTTCCTCCCTGCACACTGATCCAGCATGCAGGGCTTTGAGCTATTATTGCATTCAATCATATTCTGCCCAAGGCCTGAGCTTTAAGACCGACTGGAGAATATATTTAAGAAACTCCAGCATTTGGTATCCAGCCTCTGGACAGGCTGAAAGTCATGAAGCCTGTGACGAGAGAGAGCTCTCGCTCCCTCTGCCACTGCAAACCCTGTTCTCACAGCAAAATGATGAAGTGATTTCATTATTTCTGCATTTTTGCATGGTGATGTAGATGTGACTCACTTGGATCTGTCCTCCATCAAACAAAAACCCTTCAGAAATGTGGGACTTTATCTTTATATAGATGAAGTTTGAGAAGATCCAACACGCTCTCATTTCAAGGTTGTCAAATAAAAATGCTCTGTCACAGAGCTTTGCGTTTCATACATGCACACAAAGTAGACTGCCCTTTAGCATCTGCATGAGACACGCCGGGCTTTCAACTAACACCAGTGTGAACCCATCAGTGGCAACATAAGAACACATTCTAATCCCGGGTCATAAAACACATACACACACACAAGGTAGCAAATGTTTCCTTCATTTCTTATAGTAATGCTAACATGGTTAGCATTAAACAGTCTTTTTGGTTAGTTTTAGGCATAAAAATGGTAAAATAATAACTTAGTTTTGACTTGTGGTTACCCACAGGACTCAAAGCCTGCTCTCATGGTGAAAATCCTGCTTTGATTTACCTGTACGTCGTCCCCAACCGCCTGCCCAATCCGATTATATCTGTCTTTATAAACAACTAAGAGCATTGCTCGTGGTCCCCAGAAGCCCTCTGACTTTACTCATCCTCTTACTTTTCCTTTAGCACCACCGATAAGGTGACATTTTTGGTTTGAAGTAAGATGCTTTAAGAATTTCTGGAGGGCCACAAAATGTGGTCTAGACTTTTAAAAGTCCCAACAGGAGAAAATGTCTTTGTTCGTTTTCTGACTTCTCCTCTTGCACTAGGTTGGGCAAAGTTTCCCCCCAATCCCACTGAAACATTCGAACATCTGCTGAATAGAATTGTACAGTTTGGTACAGCTATAGGAAGTGGTTTTAAATAAGGACCATTATCAGTTCAAGTATTTTCATGAAATAGTGAGCATGGTTCACAATACCTGCTAACCATGTTCCTATTTTCATCATGAGCATGTTAACACGCTGACTCGGCTGCTGAGGAAAGTGCTGTCGATATGTTTGATATGTTCTTTTGTTGATCAGTAACATGCCATAGTGCTACTAGCATAGCTGGTGATGATATCCAGTAAATCTAACTGTATCTGTGACTCAGAGCCTGTATCAGTGCACACTTCATCTTTATTAGGGTTACATTAAAAACTAAACTAAATCACTGCTCGCTCCAGTCTACTAATTAGCATTTTGTGGGCCAACGCTCTTCATAACAGAATTTTACTTCCAAAAAAATAAAACCACAATAATTATATTCCAGCTTTAATCATCCCTACAAATGAAGACGAGTTGAGGTGCAACCTTGAGCAACAAAACATCAAAACTAACAGAAGAAAACAGTTGTTCACGCAACTTTTATTACCTGCCCCTGAACGAGGTGGAGGAGGAAATTATATAAGTGAGGTGTTTGAAACCATGTTTATGCAGAGGCATTTGTAGGCTGTCACTTTTCTTCAAAGGAATGGGGAAACTTCAAAGAAGCTGCAGATAGTGAATGGGTCATTTCACAAACAAGAGACAAGCAGAGGATATCAGTGTTTGAGCGAAGCCTTCTAACAGCAAATCCTCAGCTAATGATTAGTGTGAATACAAAGATGCAAATGCTCTTCTCGTATCGTCTGCTTAGTGAGGCTTTGATGAATATTTACAACTAATGATTCATCCACTGCTACTGCTGTCAGTGGATATATCCAAATACTGTAAGGGAGATACAGTCAGCAGTATTCCTGCAGAATGATCATCAGTAAGCTAGCCAGTTTACAAAACTATACCTTTGTTCCCCTCAGACATATAGTTAGTAGGGACATGTCCCAACCAAGAAGTGTCTACATAACAACCTACACTACAGTCAAAAGTTTGGACACACTTTGTCATTCACTTGGATGACAACTCTGACAACTCTGATGTTGTTTTGAGCCGAAATCCTCTCCACTATGATATCTGCACACCACCACAAATAGATGTAGTTTATTATTTTGGCCAAACAAAGACACATCTTGGATGAAAAACCTACAACAGACTGCAATAGAAGAAGAAGAAGAATCATTTGTCTGAGACCTCTTTAAAACTCAGGCCACTGTTCATGTTTGTGATGGTCCATTTTTTGATAGTTAATTGGATTTGTAAATTGCTTATTTATCTTATTTAGAAGTTAAGAAGAAAAAGGTTCTTTTGCAGAACAAAACACATAAAAATTGAAGAACTCGATGTGCTTAACAGCAGTGTCTTGTTAAAAAGATACAAACTATCTCCTAGAAACATAAAAGCACTGCTGGTGGAGCCACAAGGCAGCAGAGGTTATGTCTACAGGTCTAAAGTTACGAGGAATGAGTCAGTTTAAAACAATATGGCCGAATTCCAGTTTAAAATCCTTCCAAAATAAAAGAACCTAATAATACAAAAGGGGGAACTCATTTACTAAACCTGAAAGCATAACAAGAGTAAAATGGATAAAGCAGGGTATGCTTTAGGGTGAGGCCACCTTTGATTGACAAGCCCTTACCAGCGTAGAAGCACATCAATGCATATCCACCCTCTTGTCCACACAAGGTCATTTCTGGCTTCAGAATAGAAAGATGGCAACAGCCGAAAAGCTGAACTGGAGGCCTTTAAATGGTAGTCCAACGAGCAATGGGCAAGATCACGGTGATTAAGTCTGCTAACATACTGTATGGTCTGGGCAGATTGTTTCTCTATCAGAATGTATTTGCTGTAGTTTATCACTAGTCTAAGTAAATTGGTCATTGTTTATGATCTCTACTGATTTGGTTCTTGCCTGTGTCAATTTGTTCCTCCATTTTACATTCAAACTGATTCAAACCCAAATACGACCCTGCTTCTGTGTCCCATAAGTTGATCGTTTCCGATGTAAAGAGACACTGACAGAAAAAGAAAGATGCTTTTGTGTAGTACAACAAAATATTCATCATTGTACATTATATCGATCGTCTCCTGTTTATGTGCAACAGAAACAATCTCCAGTCCAGTGGCAGTGTTGGCTGTCCTCCGCTCTGTTCTGGGCAGAGTGGGCATAATGACGAGGGAAGAGCAGGGCGCGATGCCAGGCAACAAATCAATACCTCAGGAAATAAGATGCAAACCCAGCAGCTGCTGCAGAGAAGCTGATTTGGTGTGTGTTTGTGTGCGTGAGTGAGTAGGTGAGTAAGTGAGAGCAAGAGAGTGTGTGCGTGTGTGATTCTGCAATTGAAGTGCAACTCAACAGTCCTGCAGAGGAGGGCAAGCTGAAACAAAGAGCATTTCTAACAAGGTCAGTGTTTAAATATATTTGTGTGACAGGAGAGGAAGAGTAAGAAGATGATGTCATCACAATCAGCTCATGTAGCTACATGTAACTTAACCCTGCATCCATAGCTTTCCTAGTTGTAAACAAGCATGCTGGCAGACTGCTCTGTGCTGGACACTGACTGGGCAACGATCGTTTTGTATACAACAACTCAGTACTGTGGAAATAAAATAGGGCTGATGGTGAGGAGGACTTAAGTCTCCAATCCCGTGCCATGACAAAGAGATGTGACATTTCTTTGAAACTGTTAAAACAGACATCGTGTATAATGTGCTAACAGGAGGCAGCCATGATTTTTCATGGCACATTGTTTTGCTCCATAATGTTACAGTAACAAAACTCTGATTTTGAGTAAATGGTAAATGTACTGTACTTATATAGCAATGTTCTAGTCGTGCGACCACTCAAAGCTGCTTTTATACTACAGGTCACATTCACCCTCTCACACACACATTCACACACTGATGGCAGAGGCCTAACCCTCAAATTCCAGAGTCGATCGCGGCCATTCAAGTCAATGCTTGTGATTCCACAGCACGCGCCGCGGTCCGTCTCCGGCGCGTCCCAGAAGCATCTCTCCGTTCTGCGCCGCTAAAGATACGCGGCAGGTATATTTTTGACGGAGGCCGCTTCAAGCACGCGTCAAGCTGAACAGAGCAGATCGTTCCAACAGGAAGTCACACACGAAAATAGCGAACAGCATCCGCTCATTTCAAAATAAAACACCATGTACAGACCGGTACAGATGTTTTTTTCCGTTTTCATAACAGCAACACACTGAAATCTTGGAAAAAGAACACTTTTAATGAAGTAGTGTACTCAGCCATGGTAGAAGCACAAAAATCACAGAATGATCTCCAAATGAGCAGATAATCAACCTCGAGGTGCAAACTGAACTGTAGTTTGTGTGTTGCTCTGTTTAACATCGATGTTGTCGCGTGATTTCGCAATTCTCGCGCGATCTTGTGATCTTGCAAATCCAGCTGCTTGGGCCATCGCTTCCTGTGGGCGAGGGCTTGCACCGTCTGACAGACCAGAACCGCAGCGCAGTCGGAAATCTCCAATCAGATCTATGCCCGATGGCTGGGATTGAACCCCCAACCTTCCGATAGAGAGACGACCGACTCTACCAACAACCAGAAAAGAGTCATAATAATTGATAAGGCCACTGGAAGATTTTGTCACATAAAGACAGGCACTCATCAACATTTAAAACAAGTAACTTTACTCAGACTGTTTGTCTTGGGCCTCCTGAAACCTTGGGTCCCTTGGCCTGTGGGCCTGTAATCAGTCATTGTGTGGGACATCATATACATTACCACCACAGTAAATAATCTAGAAAAGACGCTATGCATTCTTGCATTTCATTTATTAATGTATACACTTTTGAAACATGCATTAATAAGTGTTTTATCGTCATTTTCTTTCTCTTGCCTGTGATTCTTCTGATACTTGCTTTGACCCAGATTCTGTAGCATTTATCTTTTCATTCAGTGAAGCTTCCAGTGAGCAACGATGTCTCAAAGCTACTGAGGAAAGTATAAAGCCAGTAAAACAATAGATTTTTCTTTTGTTGTTTTTTGCTACACTGACGTCAAGCATGACAACAGCAACATGTTAACAGGTCTGAATGAGTCTACATGAATATTCCAGAGGGAGAGGGGATGTGGATCAAAATGTGTCACAGAAGGGCTTCTCATCCAATTATTGCGTTACTCTTTAATGAATTCAATAAGGTTAGGTTGATTGACAGCTCCGACAGTTCTCCCAGTGCACCCGCTGATGTACTTACTACACTCTGACGTATAAATAGGCCTGAGTCAGACAGACTCCCTCTGTACCTCTTCATTCACTGTTTCTCAGCTAATCAGCTAACTCAAGGGCATCTTTGTTCACAAATCATCCATCTGCCGTTTGGTTCACAACTAATGATGCAATCATTTCAATTATTGGAGATGCAGATTCACATCTTCCGTTCTAACAGCAGACATCTGCAGTATTTCAATTAATGCATTCTTATTTCCACCTGTTTGCTGGAGTGTGGAAAATATTACAAATGAAGGGTTTGACACTCCGCAGCTTCTCTCAGAGCTCTGTGTGGCTTCTTGAAGTTTTGTAAGAAGTAAATATGATCTTAAAATGTTTAAGGGCATTATTTAGATTGTATTAACTATTTTTATGTGTCTCCTTCAGGATTGTATGCAGGGAAAACGTGCTAACTTTGACCTGAAAGGGTAAGCATTCACTCTTCTTGTTGGATCAGACAAGGGGCCTCATCATGCATGCATGTGTTAGCTAAGTAGCTAGCTACAGCTTATAAAGAGGGGGAAAAATACCAGGCAGCAGAAAGTGCCAGTCACTGACATATAATTGACGAACCACTTTTCTCTGTGAGTTAATGACAGCTGATCAGGTAATCTCCCTACATAGCTAGCTCGCTTGCTTCCTTTAAGAATCACAGCAGAGAAATGAAAACAAGCAAACAGCTCAAAACAGATTGTTTTAATATACTTTCATTAAAAACATTTTTTTTTCTTACATAAATGAGAGAAACAGAGTTAGCAACTGCTACCAAAGCTTCACTCAAAGCTAAAAATGACATCAACTGAAAGTTATGTCCGAGCTGGAAATGTTTTGTTCTAAGAACGTTCTGAGAATGTTACGTGCGATGTTCTGGTAATGTTTTGAGTCGGACGTTTGTATTTGGTTCCCAGAATGTTCCTTTTAATAGTAGGAGAACGTTCTCTGAAAACGTTTTATAAACCACGTTCTGACAGTTCAGGCCGTACTGACATCCTGAAAGGATCCTCAGCATGTTGCAGTGAGCATGTTCTACCTTTGTTGTTATGTAACATTGAGCAAATGTTTTATAAAAGACGTTCCAGGCCTCAATAACATCCTGAAAAGATCTTCAGAACAGTTAAATCGTTTTGTCTTTAAGTTTTAACGTTACAAGAACTTTATTTGAAATGAGAAACATCCTTAAAACGTTTTTTGAATATTACATTAAAATGTTTTCTTTCAAACAGAACTTGTAGGTAATGTCAGCTCATACTTATTGTTTAAGGCACAAACAATACAATGTCAGGTTACATAAATGTAGTAAAACAAAATGGCAGTTTGATAATGAGGCAAAAGGTACACAGTTGATTCCAACTGTAGCTGGATCCATGTGTCCATGATGTGTTTAGGGCCTGACAGGGTCCAGATGGCTACAGCCCTTTAGCAGTGACTGTTAATGGTCGATCAATCAATCAATCAATCAAATTTTATTTGTATAGCGCCAAATCATAACCAGGGTTATCTCGAGACACTTTACAGAAAGAGCAGGTCTAGACCGACTCTTTGTTAAGTTATTTAAAGAGAGGCCCAACATCAATCCACCATGAGTAGCACTTAGCAATTCGGCACATTGGCAAGGAAAAACTTCCCTCCAATGTTTTGGTCAGGCTGTGTTTGTTTAACACATGTGAGCTCTGTGGCAGCAGGCATGTTGTTTACGCATCCAAGCACTCAGGCGTCTTGTGGTTTCATGACTATAAGCCTGGATAGTACGTCAAGGCTTCTGCAGCACTGAGTTTTATAAGCAGCGAACCACTCACAGTCTTCATGAGGGTAAAATTGTAGCATTGAAAAGTGTAACCTCATATTAGCTAATCTTTAGTGCCACTCACAGCTTTTCATGACATTCGCCCTTCATATAAGCAAGTGCATGATGTTTATATATAACAGCGTCGAGTCCTCTTATGTGACATCATTTGACACTTTTATTATGCTGCTTTTAATCAATCTACAGTTATGCCAAGCAGAAAATACAGCCTCTCTCCTTGTCTGCAATTATTTTCATGTGCATGAATAAAAACGTCTATTTATTATTTACATTAGATAAACATTGATCACCTGGCCGGTAGTTGCTGAGGATGTATTGATGAATATAACTATGTAGCTTTGTACCTTAGCTAGATTATATCAGATTTGCTAGGTGATGAATGTTGGTCATTTTAGGTTTCCTTATCCAGTGAGAGACACGACAGCTGAGAAAGTATCATCTTGATCATCTTCCTATAAGGTTTCAGATATGCAGCTTCGACTAAAATGTAAGTGACAAAACACATGAGGAATCGACCTGAAGGCTGCCACCAGCTATCAACCCCATCACTGAATACATGGAGAGATGATGGATGCCATGTAAGAAAAACAAGCAGGTCGAATGACAAGGCAGATCTAATCCAGGTAAACACTTACACACACACACATGTGTAAAATGCAATACGACAGTGTGCAATGATCACAAACAGAAATTATTATTATTATTTTTTGTGTTAACTTTTTAAAATAAGTTAACAAAGATTTACACTTATGAATGATTCCAATAAACTGACCACATAAGTACACATTCACAACAATAAATAAACAAATAAATCAATAAAAATCCTACATATGAGAAAGTCCTGGAGTGTGTAGCCAGGGCCAGTCTGACTGTAGCTGTGGGCTAAATGTGCTCTTGAAAAAAACAGTGAACTGCAGCAGATGAATGTGACAGTGATGTCCTGTGGCTTCGCCTTGATTCATGCTGGTATGAACACAGAAGTCTCTGGCCTGCCCACCCAGCCGGCCTTCCCTCCCCAGTGCTGGGTGCTGTCCAGAGTTGTACGTGACTCTGTGCCAGCTGGCCGCTGCCTGTCGCTCAGGGCAGAATCTCCACTTGCAGATGGACTCCACCTTCTACTGGCCATGGACACACACGCTATTAATCATACATACCACACTTTGTCTGGTGAGTATCAGTAGAATGATAAATCATACTCCAGCAATTGAGGAGCAGTTATTGTTATCACTGTTTGCTTTAACATTCTGCAAGTAATTCTGCGGGAGTCTCTCTGTGCCTTTACTTTGCTGTGTGAATTTACCTTTACATGACGGTGCATACTTTATGTATACTGTGTGTGTATATGTGTGTGTGAGCGTGTTTAAAACTGTATATGGGGCAGGATGTACTCTGTGCTCTGCTTTAAAACATAAAGTTATCCGTCGTACTTCCTGCTTTCCTACTTTTTGTCAAACATCTTTTTGAACTTTTCTTTAAGTTGAGCTTCAGGCTTTGTAGTGAGAAAGCCGTCTTTATTCACAGGCCTGTTCATCACACACATGCACGTGAAAGCAAACACAATGAGTGAAATTAATGAAAAGTTTAAGGCATTAACCGAGAGTCAGCAGGCTTACATTTATCAGGAGTACTGCAAAGAAGAAATGTTTGATTAAAATAGTAAAGGAACACATTACACATGTCAGGTGGTGAGTGTAACATGACTGTTTTGTTATGCAGATGGAATTAGTGTAGTGGAAATGAATAATATGACCAAGTCTTTTATATGCTAATTTAAAGTTTGATTCCATTAATTGTTCATATTAATTGAAACTAGCGAAACTTGGCCTATTCTCGCTAATAATATGGAGATGCTAATGCTAACTGTTGCACGTTCACCATAGTCACACATGGTTAGGATGTTAACATTTGCAGGTATTCAGCATGAACCAAAGTATTGGACAAATCAAAAATGTGAGTGGATGATGGTGCCAGAGGAAGATTCAGTGAATCACCAAAGTCAGTGAGATTGTTGTTGATGTATGGTTTATATAAAAGGGACAGTAAGACAAATAGTGAACAAGTTAATGATGCATTTAACACAGTGTTAATAGTGGATGCATATTTGCAACGCCTTTCCATAGAAGGTATAAACACAAAGCACACACACACAAAAGATACAGCAAGATACCTGTTGAACAACATTATGTTTTAAAGTGAGGCATGTTGCTGAGTTTGGTAGCTCGCTCTTAAAAGTTGTGAAGTTTGCAGCAACTTTCAAGTGATCAGGATGTGACTTCCAGGACTTTGCTCCTTTCACACACACACACGCACACACACACACACATACACACACACACACACACACACACACACACACACACACACACAAAAACTGAGCCTGACAATTGCCACTTGAAGCTGCTCTAGTGGATCTGCTGCAGCTCTGTAATCTCTTGATGTATTTGCAGAAAGGCTGAGGAGCTGAAGGGTAAATCAAATGTGCAAAACTGGAAATATTGTTTGTACTTAAAATGTGCCAATGAGAGCCTCTGGAGACCTTAAATATTTGTACCTAATATCACACCAATCTGTTTGGCAGCTGCTCAGATAGTCCGCTGTGGATTCAAATAGTCGTCCAGCCACCTTTGCCATCTATGCAGCCAAGCAGATAGTGTGGTTAAAACATAATGTAGTGCAATGCCAACACTTTAAACATCCATACAGCTCATTGCCTTACGTTAGCACACATGTGATGTGACAGTTTGGCTATTTAGTCAATAATCTTAACAAGAATTACTTAAAGTTAGTAAAAAGTAGAAACAAGCATCAATTCAAAAGATCCGGAGTGAAGATGTCGGAGTGAAAAAATAGCTCAGGAGTTAAATAAATAGAAGGTTTCTTTCTGTGTCTGCTGTTCTTGTTACTTCATTGAGGATCTATTATACAGTATGCCTCAGTATACAACTCCCGTTTGGGACGATTACATTGTTTGATCAGTTGTGACAAAACAGTTTACATAAAGGTCTAAAGTTTGAAAGATTTCCCGCACAGACACAAACTTTCTGTGAAGTCAAAGCGTGTGTGGGAGTCAGAAAGTCAGAGATTTGGGATGTTAAGCCTGTGGCTGTGGCACATTATCTTTGTTCAACTATTTGGGATCCTTTCTGTGCCTTCATTAGGCCTCCACTGTGATTTCTTTCAGCGTTGGATCTAGCAGTGGGTGGGAGCCTGGGAATAACATTAAAACAGGTACATTCATACAAACAAATGTGAGAGGGAGCTCTGAGTGCTTGTTTGCTGCTAATAACAAAGAAAAACAACTTGTCATTGGAGATAAACCCCGCCTCCAAAACAAGTTCATTAGTTTGTGTTTGTGTGTCATTGATATTCTTCCACATAATCCTTTAAAAAATGTGTATAATATGGTGTGCATTATTGAAACCTGTGAGTGTCTGTGTTTCAGCACAGTCTGGCATACACAAACAAGCATATGTATGGCACAGTCATATTTCAGCCTCGTCAACAGGTAACAATTTGGCACCTGATGCTGCCAAACACACACACACACACACACACACACACACACACACACACACACACCACACACGCTCCCACATATATGCACATATGTGAGCACAATGTATAGCAAATGCAGAGTGAAAAATGACCCCCCAGCCCAGCTGTCAAACATTCCTTGGTGTTAAATCGATGAGAGGAGCGGCAGAATGGAGGTTTGTCTCTGTAGATAATAAGATTTGCTGCTATTTTTAGAGACAACAGGAAGGTGGAAGAAGGAGAGAGAGGGAGAGAGAGAGAGGGAGAGAGAGGCTCAGATGACTGCAGTGCGTTGGCAGCCAGGACACAAAAATGCACACATCAGTTGTGAACACATGCTGATGGGAAAACGCTTTGTTTCTTACTTTCATCCTCTTCTCCCTCTGCCTCTCGACCCTTCATCATCTCTTCTCTTTCCGGTCTTTCTCGTGAATGCAGATCAGGTGGTTCAAAACTGCATTTGAGTATTTCTGTTCGTGCTGGAGAGGCCGTCTGAAAAAGGATACAAACTTTTGTACCACAACAGACCAATACAGACAAGCAACTAAAGGAGACTATACAAAATGTGACTGGATACCATCTGGAAAGCTTGTGTTGTGCTAGATAATTAAAGATGATAAAAAATACAGAAGTGAAAGACGGGATACGACAGAAACACCAACAAATAACAAACAATCCAAATATTTAAATGGTTTTACTGTAGTTACAGTTCAGAAGTATTATCAGAAAACGTATAGAATTACCGTTACACAATAGATTACATTGTTGGATAATTGTTGACACATCATCATCTAAGCAGTATGACGTTGATGCTAGTTGATGCTATATAAATACTTTTCTCTTCTAGCGGTTCAGAGAATATTATTAATCTCTTTATTTCCTCATCCCTGCACAGTCTTAAAGCCTTGTTAACCTGCCTCAGTGTCGGAGCTGCAGCCAAACTTCAGACTGTGTAGAGCTCTGCAGCCAGACTCCTGTCACAAACCAAACGCCTGTGACACATCGCCGCAGCCGCAGCCTCCCTGCACTGGTTACCAGTTACTTTTATAATCCTTTATAAAATCTGACTAATCACTTACAATGCTTCTCATGTCCAGGTGTCAGAGCACATCAGTGAACTCTTAACTCCTCACTGTCCTAAAAGGCCTCTCACATCCGCTGAGTTAGGCCTGCTGGATGTTCTGGATGTAAAAATCTTCATCTGCAAAGTGGTTTGAGACTAAAACAGTGAAATAAATGGTGTGCAGTAACAAGTGCTATATTTCCCTGAAATGCAGTGAAGAGGAACAATGAATTGGCATAAAAAACAAAGACGTGAGTACTTAAGTAAATGAAATATACATAATGTACTTGGTTTATTTCCTCCACTGCTTGACTGGCATAAGAAACATCTTGCATAAGTCTTATAGGACATTTTGTTTTTAATCTGGGTAAATGAGTCTGCGACTTCTACCAGAGATAATTTGGGCAGTGTCTGCAGGCATCTTGGGTGCATTTCAGTCTGTATTTGATGTGTTTGCGCGCTGTCTGAACACAGTCCTAACACCCAGGATACTTGTTAATGCCAGATGCCAGCATGTAGACAGAGGGTCTATTCCTCTCAGTAGATCTGGGACAGGGAGAGATACTTCCTCTCAGGGCTGTAAGCCATGTAGTAAAAACACTGGCACAGGCAGATGTCTCCAATTTTGTACCCAATTTAACAATCCCTGTGATGCAAATGAGGTCAGCACAATCCAGACGCTCTCTGAGACTTCATCATAAGGTAAACGAAAATAAAAATTAAAATGGAGAACATTATAATTTGCCGTTTTTGATCTTAGTTTCATTTAATAAAACACCGGGCTACTTCTTTTCAAGGTTGTTTCACGAGCTGTATAAAAACAAAGTGATGTGGAACTGGCTCTGAAACATTGGCTGAGGTTGTAAATATGGGCCATGATTAATTAGGCCTTAAAATTAAGCTTATCTTATTTATAGAGCGTTAAGCCAATAAGTTTCCTAAAGGCTTGCTCAGCTGTAATGAGCAATGGGCAGACTATTTACTGGAAAATCTATGTTTGGACATGTCCCACTTCTACTTAAAAGAGCTCTGGCTATCTTTCCAGCTTTAGAAAAGAAACATTACATCTATTTTTCTTTCTTTCTTCTTTATTTAAAATCAGACCATTAAAGGAAAAGTGGTAATGAGAAAAAATGGAGCCATACATCCCCAGGAGGCTCTCTGATGCAGCTGAATACTGATTTTGTTGAAAGTCAGAGGCAGTTAATGTCACTGAGGGTGTTATTTGGTTCATACTGTCCTGTTTCCATATCATTGCATCCGTCACACTTCAGAATAAACACTAATTAAGTTAAAAATAACAGGACTTGGGTTCATTTCAACGCCAGGCAAATCTCTGCATTACTGATTATGAAATGAGAATCACTTGAAATAAACCTATACTTACTTTATGCATTGCTATGTTTTTCATTGATTTAACATTATTAAATAACATTACATAACATTATGACCACTTGCCTGTTTGGACGCCAAAACAGCTCTGACCCGCCGAGGCATGGCCTCCACTAGAGCTCTGAAGGTGTGCTGAGGCATCTGGCACCAAGACCTGAGCAGCAGATCCTCTAAGTCCTGTAAGCTGTGAGGTGTTGCCTCCATGGATCGGTCTTGTTTGTCCAGCACATCCCAAAGACGCTCGGTTGGATTGAGCTTGAACTAATCGTGTTCCTCAAACCATTCCTGAACCATGTCTGCAGTGTGGCAGGGCGCTTTATCCAGCTGGAAGAGGCCACTGCCATTAGGTAATACTGTTTCCATGAAGGGGTGTACTTGGTCTGCAACAATGTTCAGGTAGCTGGTACTTGTCAAAGTAACATCCACATGAGTGGCAGGACCCAAGGTTTCCCAGCAGAACTTCGCCCAAAGCATCACACTGCCTCCGCCGGCTCACCTTCTTCCCAGAGTGCATCCTGGTACCATGTGTTCCCCAGGTAAACGACACGCGCACCCAGCGGTGGACAGGGGTCAGCATGGGCACCCTGACCAGTCAGCCCCATACTCAACGAACTGTGATAATGGTATGGCTGATCAGTGTGTATTGTAATTATTTATTTTAGTTTATGTTGACCATATTTTATTTTTTATCCTGGTAAGGGGCTAGAGTCACTTGTAATATCTAATAATGATAAATTACATATTAACAAAAATTGCACACGTGCATTAATGCCCAGATCAGGATGTAGTAATGATGGTATCGCACATAAGATAACAACCCTGCGTTATCTGTGAAGAAAATTAATGAAGTTTTTAATGAATTAGTGACACTAAGGAGCTCTGTGAGGCACAAGATTACAGAACATCTGCATGCTAACATGCTCACAATGACAGTGCTAACATGGGGATGATAAGCAGCTAACATGAAATTAATGTTAATTAAGTTAATTTATAAAATCTTATTAGCAATAACGAAAGAACATATTTCAGTCTGAAGGAATTTTCACCACATAAATGGGATTCAGACTATTGAGACCGTATATGTCAAATATCCATGGTGGTCCTGTCTATAACCGTTCAGATGTCAGTCTGGACCCAAAAGGTGGACTGGCTGTCTAACTGATCAAAATTGCCACCTTTATAGAACAGAGACACAGGCCCAATAATAATAATATTATTATTATTATTATTATTATTATTATCAGATAATTTAATCAGATTGTTGACTTAAACCAATATTTAAATCAAGACTTGATATAGTTAGTACTGATAATATAATAACAAGGTATTCATATGCCAGACAACAGGCTTGTTAACACTGGTAAATAAATGTACTCCATTACAGTTAATAACTCTGTTGATGATGTCTGGAACTGACAGGAAGAGTGCGAAGTAGTGCACATGTGCACACGCAGTCACACACAAAGAGTCTTTGAGACATGAGGCAGACAGTGTGTCAGAGTGGTGAGCAGACAGCAGCCTGTTAGACCAGGAGATCAAAGAGCCATCCAGCCCCATAATAAATACATTCAGCTCTTCTACATGGTCAATCAAGAGACAGGCAGCGAGAGAGAGAGAGAGAGAGAGAGAGAGAGAGAGAGAGAGGGGATGAAAAAGTTTGATCTGTGTGTGTTAGAGATGGCCTTGCAGATAAACATGTATGATGCTATAAGAATATTGTATTATATTTATATTGAAAATGATGTCAAATAAATGTGGTTAGACATAGCCCCTCTATTCAGTCTAACATATTATCTCTACTAGCCAACAAAGTGTTGTGACACTGTCATTAAAGCTCTCAGTGTATGAAGTCGGCCCCTGTCGAGTAATAATATGAAAACTCTGGCTACAAAACTTTGCATAACTTTGGCTCTGTGAGGGGGTGAAGTGTGGGCTAGAGTGTTGAAAACAGCACGCACACTAAAAATGTTGCGTGTAAAATTGATTTATTGAATAAAAGATTTTTACCAAAGACACAAGCTAAAAGGTTATATCAATTCAAAGAGTCTCTGTTGTCCAGAGAAATACATTAGCAATAAATAATTTTTGGGTGGGTGGTTGAACATTTTTAAGATATTAGCAGAAAAATAATCTGCAAAAGAAGAAGGCCGTACTTCAAAACACAACGAATGTGAATGCAAGCCAAGAAGAGTTTTATAAGCACAAAAAGACACACACAACCCACCAACACACACACACACTCACACACACTCAGATTTGTTAAAGTCGACAGGGAATGATTTGCAACAGGCAACAATATGTATTTGCAAAACTAAACGCATATGCTGCTGACAGCAGACAGCTTACACACATATTTAGAAGCAAGTAGAAATAACTCCGCTGCAATAATGTTTGCAACAATAACGTGTGCTACAGCTCTGTTGGCCAACTCACTGTCATAGTCCTGCACAGTCACAGTTTTTGATTTTCGATCCTGGTTTGTGTGTAAGAAGACAAGGGCATCAAAGTGAGCTGGATGAGGGCTCGCCCGCTGACGCCTGATGGTATTCCCAGCCAGAGAAAAAATCCTCCTGCTTGGGATGCCTGTGGCTGGGACAGCCAAGTAGCTTTTTCATAGCTTGGCTAAACGGGGAGATCTGTCCTGGTTGCAGGCCTGCCACTGCAGCAGGTTGTCCATGTTGGGAATTTGCAATGTTAATAAATAGTCACAGATTTCTTTGGCTGCAGTTGAGTAGTGCCCTATTTTCCTAGTGGGAGGAAAACGGAGCAGCAGCTCAAAATCCTGCTTTTTTTCCCTGTAGCAGGCTCACCTTCATTATCAGCCACGTCCCTGCTTTGGACACCCAAATTTGTCATTCAAAATTGTAAAACTTCTGCAGTTTGAGCAAAGCCAGAACCAGAGCCATCCAGCCCCATAATAAATACATTCAGTAAATAGTAAAGTGAAACAGTATTTAAAAATACCCAGTGGAGGCTTCAACTAGAAGTTCTCTAAACGGACCTCAGTTTACCTCTACTGTTTCAAGTGGAGTTTCACTACTTTGTCATTGCCAAGAGCCTTTACTGGCCATACTTCGATCAGAGAGTGGAGCTGGAGAGGATCACGGGGTTAGCGAATGCTAACTTATCAAATAATTGTAGCCCAAGCTTGGCCAGCAAGATGCATCTGTAATTCACGGTACCTGTTATAGACTGAGATGAGAATATTGGCATGCAAAACATTAAAAATGTACTGTACTAGTAAGGAACATGTTTCCCAAGTAATAACAGGGTCATTTTCCCATTTACTTCAGTTCAATCAGACTTCCATTTGCATTCAGCAGAAGCAGCCCCTGCTGGACATAAGAAAGAATGCAGGTTTAAGGCACTTCAGTATTGGCTTCACTTTTTAAACCATGAGGTTAGATCTACCTCTTATCCAATTCACATACGTACCGGTTGGTAGAGTTGACACACCATGAAGCCTAACATTGCGTCAACAAAGGCAGAGACTGTCAGCTGGCAAGCATAGATGTAAACAATGCAACATTTAAAATATTTAAAAATACATATTTGAGGCAAGAAATCCATCCAGCATGTTTGTTACAAGTCTGCAATACACTGACTGTTGTTTACAAGAAAACTCCAGCTTTAACTGAAGGGAGTCTTCAGTGTGCATTCACCCATCCAAAAATCCCATCACCCTTTTCTCCCCCACGTGTTGGCTCCAACACGGCATAAAAAGTGAAACACCAGTTTCCCCCTGCAGGGCCATGTGGCGTGGCTGCTGTCCCTGCAGGATGTCGTTCTGACTGGCTGCAACTCAAACATGATGTGTTGGGCTCCTTTTGGTGTCCTAGTTCCATTGTTCTCTACACCAGTCAGATCTCACCACACATCAGCCCTGCACCTTTAATCAATCAATCAATCAATCAATAGCGCCAAATCATTTTCAACACTTTACAAAAAGAGCAGGTGTAGAGCATACTCTTTGTTATATTCTTTACAAAGACCCAACATGATCCATCATGAGCAGCAAGAAAAAAACGTCCTTCTAACAGGCAGAAACATGAGCAGAACCAGCAGCTGGAGTCAAGGAGGTCCACAGCAGCAGGCGGTCCACAGCAACGATCCACAGGAACCCCTGAGTCATGTAAAAAAGTAAAAGGCACCCAAGCACACAATCATGGTGAACAATAAACAACGTCCTGGTGTCTGAGCGATGTTAATATTTTTAGGCTGAAAAACATGTGTGCTTGCATTATGGTGTTTGTCAAAAACCTTTACACATGAAAAACTGAGAAAGTCTCCGTTCTTCCTGAAGCCAAAATGACTTCTAGCGTCCATCTGTAATATCATGGAGCGATTGTTGTTGTAAGAGGCCATGAAAGATTCCTTTCCACTCAAAGGAACAGAAATTGTTATGCTAAACTAGTTATTTTCAAATGTTTCATATCCCTAAAATAAACTGTATAAAAATGATTAAGCATTTAAATTGTGTCATAAATAAAGACTTTTTTTTGGTTTATCAAGCACACAAAACAATTGATCCAACGCAATTCTAAACACGTAAGAGTTCATTTAAACTACACTCACTAGTTTTTGAAAAATGCTTATGAGCAGAGTGCAAAGGCACTGCAGGTCCGTCATTAGTGTTATTTATTGGAGTATTTTCAAATGACCCCTAAAATCTGTGCGTCCTAAAGGTTATGAAAGTTATGCCTGCAATTGCAGTGTGTCATTTAGAGTGATGTAAGCAGGGTTGTGTAAAAGAAAATGTTGGGCTGTGGGTGTGTGTCTGATTGTGGAGAGAAGCTGTCTGCACCTCCTCTCTGCTGCGCCGTGCTGCGCTCTCAGGCATCAGCTGAGCGCACACTAACAGATCTTAACTCCATGCACAGATCGATGATGAGCAGGGAGAGGAGGGGGCAGCTCTTTAACAGTTTATTGTAAAGTCCAGACTCGACGGGTGTTTACTATTTTAACTGTCTGTAACGCAGCTTCATGTTTATAATTGAGCGTGCAACAGCAGCTCGTCCAGATAATAATCCCCATCATGCATAACGCCTCTAGCCCGTCTGCCCATGTCTGTGCCCATGTGCCGGGGTTGAGCCTCGAACAGCCTCAGACTGATTTGTCTTCCGATTATAATAATAATGACAATATATTATTAACAGATTGTTTTTGCAGACAAATACATTTTTTGGTCACACAAAAGGTGGAAGTGTCGTCATGATCAGCGTAAACTCAGAGTGTGACAGCCCTTAAAATTCTGCGACACAGATCCCACCGGCTCTCTGCAGGCGGTATATTTTCACTCTAACTGCGCGATGCTGTTAGCGCTGCTGTTTGTGAATTAGACGCTTTTTGCCACGAGGCTCATTTACATAGAAAGGGGCTGGATTTGCCCCGAATGTCTGCATAATGACGCGATTATATACACGCAAATGGCACTGGAGCACAGAGACGCTGTTTGCTCTGCAGCGCACATTGGGGTGCATTCAACCCTCTGCGTGTGCGTGGAGAATGAGGCGGAGTCTTTTTGTGTCATTTGCACAAGTTTAGCGGGCGCAAAAGCCACGCTAACCTTTAGTGAATTCATCCCAAACTTCACATTCTGACCAGGTGCAAGAGATGTATTTATAAGAAATAAATGTATAAGAGGAAACACATAAAAGTTATACTCTGCATGCACATTACATCATAAAAGATCACATAATATGGGATTCCAGCAATCTCAATTACAACCCTAAGCAAACACACATTACATCATTGATTACAAATGAATGTAGGGCATCAGTCATTTGGAAAGATCTGTGTTATTCAATCTGATGTTTAATTTTGTGGAGAGCTGAGATCAGAGTGAAGGAATGTCTTCACTGCTCCAGCTCTGTGTGTGTCTGTGAGTGTGAGTGGCGTCTGGAGAATGCAGAGTTCATCCCCCCAGCTGTTATTTGGTGCTAAAATTAGCTGCATGGTTCCAACAACAGCAAACACTAAGAATGAAAAGGAAAAGGGATCAGAGAGGAGAGAGAAAAGGAAGGCAGTCAGAGGGAAAAATTGAGAGAATGAAAGGAGGATGGTGAAAGAGGAAGAGGATAAATTACAGAGGAGAGAAAAGAAATGTGGATAGTAGCAGACAGATGGAGGGAACAAACGAAGGGGACAGGGGGAGAGGAACCAGTGTGTGATGCATAATGCAACAGTCTGCTTTCCAGTCTTAATGTTGCCCGGAGTGTTTCACAACAAGACCACCAGCTCAGCATGGCACACACACACACACACACACACACACACACACACACACACACACACTCACACACACTCACACACTTACATAAAAACCGCAGAAACCCAAAATACTTTTTTAGTTCATGAGGCTGCAATTTATAAAAAACAAGGTAAACTTGTAATGAAGTCACTCAGAGACACAAAGTCTCTTTATGTGCATTTGTAGAAAAAGGTCATGGTTCAGGTTTTGATAAATGGTCTTCAGTATCAGGGCCGGCTCTGGCTGTTTTAGTGCCCTAGGCTAGTTGAGAATTTGGCGCCCCACAGTTGAAAAGGTTCAATATCATTTTTTTAATGTTGCATACCCCTGTGCAACACAGATATCCAGAAGAGACCTGATTATTACATCTGATATTGCAGTAAAGACTGAGCTTTCAACAATGTGTTAGGACATTGTGGGGCCTCAGACCCCAGTAGGGGGTCTGTGTGATTCTCCCACAGGACTTGTTTATAAAATCTCTAATTTGAAGCACTCTTTATGATCATTCAAAGTAATACTTGGAAATGTAAAAATGTGCTCCTCACCCGCTATCATTTAACATGTTAAATGTATTTGTTACCATTAGTTTATTGTAATATTAAAAGGGTTTTTCTTAAACACAAGACACATTTTCAGATATAATTAATGCAGTGTGCTGTTCCTGTCATCATCTGCTACTCTCTCTTCTCTCTTTTTCTCTCCATCATTTGAGCTTTCACTCTTTCCTTTTCCGCTTGGACCTGAACGCATCTCTCCTCACGTGTAACTAATGTCAGGAAGTGCGCAGTGAGTGAATGGTCAAGCAAGTAAGAGAGAGAGAAAGGTTGGGAGTGAAGGTGTCAATCCGGCAGTAGGCTTGTATTTAACATCGTATTCAGGGCTACATTCAAAACATTTGAGGCTCAAGCCAGCGCCCTCCAGAGCGTGGTGCCCTAACCAATACCGCCCATATCGCCTGTGCCATGAATCGGCCCTGTTAAGTATAACTTCTCCAACAATGATTGCTAATTGAAGGACTGTTCTTTGCTTCATTTTGAGTTGATAATGTAAAACCAAAAAGAAGATGAGATAAACAGTGTGGCATTCCAACCCTCAACCATGGCTGTGAGCTCTGGGTAGTGACAGGTAGTGACAGCAGCTGGAGGGATGTTGGCAACTGATGAGGATTCCTCCTGGGCACATCCATTTGAAGGTTTTACAAGCACGCTAAGGGCCGGGAAGTCTGGACCAATTTGTTTAGCCCTCTGCCAACGCTTCCCAGTGGAGGAAAAGAGAAAACGCTCCAGAATAGAAGTGGATGCTTCTACTGTTTGCTTGGGTAGATATAACATTGCCTTCTATTGTAATCTTGATCTTCGTTTGTCTATGTACATAATATTTGCTGGTTTTTGACCTTGTTTTCTGTTCATATGTCTGCACTTGGTTAGCTTACGTATTTTGTAATGTGCCATGGAAAACTTTACTGTCAGGGATGCAAACTCCCGTTTGGAGATCAAAATAGGTCACCTACGAGATTCGGGGGGAGGGGGACCTGCCGGGTTGATCGCATTAACTGCAGTATTGGTTAGGGCACAGAATTGCGAGGACCATTTGAGGTGCTTATTGATATGCATGTAGTTTTCCCGCGGAATTGGGCAACTTTTGAAGTGTTGCTGCGGACCCATGCAAGGTACTGTGCGGTTGCACACTTTACACAGCCCATGCAACGGCTCTGCATGTATTATATTTCCTTAAACAAGAACAGGTAATCGCACCATTACATTTTAAACTGCATGGCCCCTTCCATAGTACTACCACGCATAGCAGATTCACATAACACTACATAGCTACATGGGATGGGTGTTACACTTCTTTAAAATCTTGTTGTCTTCTTGTTTTTGTCTTGCTGATGTGTTCCAACATCTACTGATTCCTCTTATGTGCTTTATGCAGGGCTGTTTTACCCCACAATGTTAGAATTAGTTTTCAGGCAGATGTAAATATACTTAAAAGAAATGAGCATGTAACGTAAAATCGTTCAAATGTTCTCCTGGGGGAACATGCCCCTAGCGATCGAAACGATTGATCGTTACTGAATGACATCATCTTTTATAAGCTCCAAAGAGTTGTTTGTTTACAACTTCTGAAGCAGCGGCTGCAACAATTCACTAAATGTATGTGGCGGAAACACTGAAGACTGACACGTCATCTCAAATGGTAGATGTGCACCCGGGGACAGCACACAGGCATGATGGGAAAAAGGGATCGTTAGGTAATTGCAGTAGGTATGTGCAGAGACGTTCAGAGTATGTGGACAGGAGTTAGCTCAGACACAGAGAGGAAGATTGATCGCGAGCCGAGAAGTGTTATTGCACCTGTGAGGGCGGGGTTCAAGGGAATTTATGACGTTATAAATATCATACATAACCACGCCCAATTTAACCCCAGCGTCAGGGAAGTTAGAATGGCAATAACTCCAGTTTGGATTAAAACTAATTTGTAAAACTTTTAAGATGCTTACTAGTATGTACATAAGACCCTAAATTAGACAGTTGGAAGGATTTTGTGGATTTGGGTTTACAGGGGCTTTAAGTTAAAAAAACACTCCTTGAATTAAGCAAATTACAATTACAACTGTGTTCAGCCGTATGGATACAATCCAGAAATCGAAAGAAACACGCAATTTTAAAAGAAAATAACTTCTGTGTGGTTCTTAGTTAAAATTCTGATCACACACTTCATCAGCACCTTTATTTAATCAGAATGTTTTAAAACTTACACATGGAGACTGGGGAGAAAGAAAGCTGAGGGTTGAGTCATTGTTAAGGATAAACTAGGTTGGATAAGCAATGACGAGGAGGAGGGGGATAAGAAGAGAGGAGCTGGGAGGGGACGGGTGTCGGTAAGAGTGTTTATCAGCAGGAAGTCCCAGGTACAGACTCTAGGGCTAAACACACTCTCTCACACACAGGCTCCCCCTCAGGCTCTCCCAAACACAAACGCAAGCAAGCAAAAAATATATCCAGACTTTGACAAACAAACACACAAAGACGCTACAAGGAGGCAGTCTCAGGTACACACAAACACACGGACACACATACACGGCTATACGTACATAGGCTTTGGTTCCAAGGTGGAATACAGGTGTTCGTGTGTCTGTGTGCATGCTTGTGCTGATTCTGGGAAGGAGGGAGGATGTTGGGTTTCTACAAAAAAAAATCCCTTCTCTTCATACCTGAATTGGCTTCCCCACAGGACAAATTATACAACACACACACACACACACACACACACACACACACACACGGATGCCTCGTGCTGTCTCTCACAACCACACAATCTCATAGAGATAATACAAGTCTTTGGCTCCTACTGCTCAACTGATAGACTATTACAATACAACAGTGTATCCCTCTCAAACTCAAGTGACTGTAAAAGAACCAAATACTGCTTCCATCTAAATAATGTCTCCTATCATCCTATTTTTCTCCTCACCACCCTCAGATAATACAGACAGGGCTCGACACCTGATGGTTACATTTCCCTGAAAGTTTGAGTTTTGTCCGCGGGGGAAAAAGTGAAATTTACCCAGTTTGAATCCCGGCACAGCACTATCACTGAGGGCGAGACTGAATTTACTCAATTACTTATTTATTGCTCTCTGCTTCCTTTCCATTTCCTCTCTCAAAACTATTGCATACTCCAGGCCAGAGGCATCTGTCTAGAAATAGATCTACCAGTGAAATCTGCAAAGCCTTTGGTCTCCGGTGTGTCCTGATAGAATGTTCAATGAGATAATGCTGCCAGACGACAAATACAATACTATCCGGTAAGCAGTCTGTGCAGGCTAATCCTCTGCAGATGCAGAAGTAAAAAACATACACAGAGATGTTTTATAATATGTTGTGATATCGCTTTTTGAAGCCACACTTCAAAAGATATTTCGATTTTTAACATCTAGTCAAGTTCTCATGTGAGAGGTGTCCCTTCTGGTGGAATCATAGAGAACTAGCATCAGAGTCTGCTGCTCCCAGTTGCCGAAAACATGCCTATGAATAATCCAGGGATTTAAGCCAACCTCTTTGCGCCTTGCACCTCGGTTTGCGCCCAGATTGCGCGCCGTCTAACTAGCAAAAGCGCGTCAGACATGCCCTAAATCACTGAACGCCATGTGCTTCAGACCGTGCACCTTCCGCCGTCTAAACAGGGCCCAAAAACTGTCAACGCTGGACAGTTCCACTGACAGTGGCTACATGGATTCCCGTGAATAAAATAAAAGCTTCCCACTCCCGGGAGAGTTCACTAACCCATATGGTTGTGTTTGCTTCACTTCACCAGCTTCCAGTGATATCCATCAATGTCTGTACAATATTAAAATCAACTAGGACCTTCAACAACAACAACAACAACAACATGGCATCTAAATACTTGATTTTATTTTTAATTTATTTTTTATTTTTATACTTGATTTTTGAGACCATATTTGATATCAGAGACAAATAGCTGGATGTTTATGATGTTGTCAATGTATTTAACCTGCTGACCATTCGGGGTTGTGAGGCTTTATATTTGGGACTGACAAGCCAGCCATTGGAAAACTTTTTTGCCCGTTATAGCAATTCAGTCCAAACTCCTCCTGGATGACATTTCACTGTCAAATATCTCGGCCCCAAAGAGGATGTCAACTAACCTGTGCTCCCTAAACTTTATTTCCCCTAAATATATTGAATACATTATATTTTCTTATTGTTGACTCTTTATTTTTTGTCTCTGTTATGAATAAGAACCAAACTTGGGTTGAAAAAGTCAAATAATTATATTCTGACTTGGTCTGTGCGGCCTTGTTTTGACATTGCGTCCATGGAAAGAAAGAAAAAACCCTTAATTAAGAAAACACGGTCTGTTTACTTTGTGAGAAGTAATTCACTGTTTCACTTATAAATGCTGGACAAGCTTGTTAAGTGTTTGTTTGGGATGCTGTATAAAACTGAAGAAAAACAGAAAAGGTTCTCTGGAAACAAATGTTAATCATCTCTTTTCTTCTTTCCACACTCGTCCAGACCTGTGAATGACTGAAACCACTTTCACTTCTGTTCAGCACTGTGTGAAAAGCCTGCTGTGCTTTGGGCTGTTTCAGGTCAGACTCAGCAAATGGATTCTTAGGACATATGGAATTTAAAGGAGGTCAATGTCTGCTTTGAATTGTTGGTACATTTACATTTCTGAGTAATATGGTTTAGCTTTGATGTCAATTAAACGTGAAGGCATAAATCATGCAAACATTGGTACAGTTCTTTAAGACCGAGTTTCCCATCACTTCCTCTTCCCGGCATCTTTGGCTTCGCTTCCACTAACGGTCATTAGGAGGACCTCTGTTAGCTGCAGCTCTCCTGTTGTTCGGTGCCGTAGAGCTTTTCAAATGATTTCCTGCCAAAGCCAACCTGGTGGGACACTGTAAAATATGGTGCAGAAGTAGAGGCTGCCAATCTTCCTGGTAACTAATTTGTGCTAAAACTGTTTACCGATATCTCCAAATTGAATGTGGTAATGATTTATGAACGTCACATAGCAATGAATGGCACTTTGAGGTTTAAGGAGCGGGCCCAAAATGAGCTGTGCTGGCCCTGCTGGCGTGATAAATGATGTGTTTAAATTAGCCCTGGTTGAGAGGATATGTTCGTCTTGTTGTCTTTGGCTCAAAGTTTGAGAGGCCCTCTTGTATTGCATTTTGTTTTCATCCCATTTCCCCTTCACGATTGTTAGCCGTTATAGCCTGAGCACAGCTCCCTGGTGCACCAGCAATAACAAAATCATGCATGCCTTAATGTTTACTTTCTGTTTCTGCTGACCTTGGACTGTTCTGCTGATATTGTTACATTTTATTCAGCTCTGTGGAACAGAATTGAAAAAAATAAAAACACAGAGCATTGAGTCTGATAAATATGCATTTCCCTGCTATGTTGCTGCAGAAAAGGAGCAGCAGAACAAACAAAGCATGATGAGTTGCCAGCTCTTTTAATTAGCACAGGCTCACCTCACAGTAGTGCTGCAGTGTTGCCAAACTACAGGATGTTAAAGGATGAACGATCATGATAAACTGTGAGGCTTCTTTGCACATGGAGCATCACATATACCAGCACAACAACAAAAGTCACAACCCCCCACCGTACTCTGCATAAGCAGTTAATTAGTAGATAATTGTTCGTGTATATGTTATGAAAACAACACACCGAGCAGAGGTCTCAAAGAAAGGAAGGGAACCGTGATGAGCTTTGTTTACGCAGTAAATAAAACACAACCTGAAGTAACACATCTCACACAGCCATATCCTGCTTCCTATAAACTCATTTACTTCATGTGTATACAAGCGCCAGTGCTGTGGATTTCCTTTATTTCTCAAAGAGTCTTTGGGAAATTTAACGTCAATTCATAGATTTTATGATTTGCTCTTTTTTTGTTTGCCAATTCTTTTCCACAACACAGCTGGAGCAGTCAAAATAATAAAAAAGCACATTACCCTTAATGATGGGTCTTTTCTCTAAGGGCGGGTTCACACCAGCCTCGTTCAGTCCGATTGAACCGAACCCCGGAGTGTTTGTCCCCTCGGTGCGGTTCGTTTCGGGGGTGAACGTCGGAATGAAACTCTGGTGCGGACTTAACAACCGGACCATCGTCCGCTAGAAAAGACGAGTCTCGGTCCTTTTCCAAGCGAACCGCGGTCCACTTGATTCTGGTGAGAAGTAAACAGACTTAAAGTAGGACCAAATACAGGAAACAAACCATGAAACAGTGCATTGTAGTTTACAGGGGCTGACATTTACAGAGACACGCAGCGAGATGAGTAGAGGACAGACGAGGGGGAGCAATGAGGAAATATAGGCTGACCAAACAATTTCACAAATGCTTGTGGAAACGCACGAGAACACGGAGGTGTTCAAACTGTTCAGTGAAAAAACTAAGGGGGGGAACTGATCAAACTGTGGAACGGTGTTGGTTAAAAGTAAAAAAAAAAAAACTCAACAACAAACATTAAAGTCTGCAATCATGTTGAGTGTGATTGATCAGTGTGCTCTCTTGCTTTGTTTACTTCAGGGAGTTTTACCACGTGGAAATTCTGACCAATGAGAGAGCGGTTTCCTCGCACATCAAAGCTATTGGTCCGCTGGTAAAAGCTGCCGTGTGAACACAAACCAGACTCGAGGCAAAATGCAACTTTGTAACAATTTGGTCTTTGATTAGGACCAAACAAACAGACTTTAGGTGTGAATGCGTCCTGAGTCTCTTAGTGAACCATGACACTAAGCAAGCATACCAGTTTCAACTTGGTAAACTTGACGGGAAATTGGTTTTGCAGCACAGACACAGACTCGGTTACAGAAAACATTGAAACACACAAGAAAACAAGAATCAAGTGACAACAGGATGCAGAGAGCATGTAAAACCATTCAAACCAGGAGTGAACACGCTCATTCTATTGGGTCATCATTGGAATTTAGTAATTTTATGGCCTGAGTGATAAAATAATCTCTCATCTTGGTGGACTTCAGCTTTGGTAATCTAGAGCTGAGCTGAGCTGCCAGAGGGCAGGAGGTCAAATTTGATGATCCACCTGTTCCTGTCTCCTAATGAAATTACCAAACCAGGAGATTCTACCACAGAGGAGTAGAAGAGAGTTGGAGACGTGCAGTCTGCTTTGTGTTTATCTTTGAATGGTAACTTGTTATCAATAACAACTTGTGACACTGGACTTGTTCGACTTTCTCACCCTTAATTGGTAAATATGACTGCCTTCTAAAATGAATACACGTCTGTAGTTTTACTTACACTTACTTTTAAAAAGGAGTTATCACACCACTCGTCCACCACTGGACCGGGGGCTATGTCCCTCCCCAGCAACAGGCAGACTGTGTTGTCTGAAAACTTCAGAATATGTCTTCCTAGCTGGGAACTTTTGCAGTCGTCAGTTTACAAAATGTACAAGACAGGTGAAAGGACACAGCCCTGCTGCGAACCAGTGGAGGAGAACAACACGTCAGACAAAGAGCCATTAACCCTGAGACACCGATCTGTCCACAAGAAAGTCGATCCATCCAGCAATGCCGGGACACAGGTTAAAAGCATAAAGCAGTTTGCTAAAATGTGGGTCTGAATTGTGTGAAAAGCAGAAGAGAAATCTCAAAACAACGAGTGCATGTGTCTCTGGACCTTTAAGGTCTTTAAAAAGTATAGTAAGAAGAGCAAGAAGCATCAACCCCTTTTTTGCTGCTGTTCTTTCTTTTACCAGTTTTTTCCCCACATTTAGACTCCTCATATACTTACAATTGAGATAATGTATGCGTATAACGTACTGCTCTGCCTTGATTTATACTTTTACTAAGCTTCAAATTTTTCACTTGACAGCTTACACTGTTAGAAATAATGTTCTAAAATAATTACATCATTTAGCTTACATGTTTAGTACGGAGGTTGTAGTGGAGTATAAAATATTGAAAGACATATGAACTACTCTGCTGTTCTCATGGATGTAAAAGGAGTGGCTCAGGAAGTTTCTATGACAACAAGAAGATGAAAATATCGGACGTTTGTCACAGTTATAGTTAAAACAAAAAGGGAGAGGACCCAGATACAGACTAAGAAATCAAAGGTTTATTTAACAAAAGGCAAAATCCAAAATAGCAGAATCAGTCTTAAACAAAAGGACAAAAAAGGCAAAATCCAAAATGCTTACTGAGAAAACCAGGGAAGTCCAACAAAAAAAGGTACAACAAAACTCCAAAGGAAATGGGAAACACAGGGAGCCACAAGAAAACCCACGCTGGAAACAAGGAACAAAGTTTCAGCAGGAAGGATGACAACAAACTCGTAAACTAACAGGGGGAAGACAGGGACTGGTGAAACTAATTAACATGGGTGACAGGTAATGAGGGCAGGGCACACAATCAGAAAGGAGGGAAAACACACAAAGGCAGGAAGTAAAACAAGACATGACACACAGGGGGCCAGGACTACAAAATAAAACAGGAAACACTAAAAACCAAACTCAGGAGTGTGACAGTGAACTCCAGTAACGATCTCTAAACAATAAAACACAAATGAATTACTTCACTAATTACTAATGAACTAAACAAGACTGAATCAAGACAAGAACACAGAATACATTAAATACAGTTTGTTTTCTATCATCACAGTCTTTAATATGGGAGTTTGGGGTAAAAGCACAGAGATGCAGGTGCTTTGTTTAGCCATGCACTGCTGTCTTGTGAAGCTGATCACATCACTGCAGCTTACCTGTGTATTTCATGCGGTGCTTTCCAGGTGGTAATCCTAAAGCTAAAGTCCTCGATACAAATCTCCTCTGTCTACGTTAACAAGTTTACTTGCAGTAGTTTCCTTAAAACAATGCTCACTGATAAGTTTGTTACCACCGTGATGTGCCAGTGCAGAGCATATGTGACATGGACCGAGTAAAACAGAAGATAAACTTCAAAACCTTTACAACTTACATTGTTCATTAAGCAGATTCCTGCTGTTTCCTGACAGGCCTTCACTGGAACACAGGTTTTGACTCCAGGACTGAAACTGCAGAGAACGAATGTGCAAACACACACACACACACACACAGAGAGAGAGAAACTGTAAGACTTACTAATGCTTTTTGGCAGTTTTTCAGGCGCACAAGTTAAAAATTAAGCCATAAACACAAATTATGAAATAATCAAACTGATGCACAGGATGGACTCAGAGATCGCCCAAAAATGGGGTAAAGAAAGCTTCCAATATGTCGCCTAATGGAGCTCATCCAGGTCAATGGTTTTGATCATTTGAAAAACAAAAGTTAAGTTTGATCTTGAACTTTGAAAAACACAAAAATGCATTCAAAATAAAAAGACGTGTATGATTTTTTTTTTTTCCCCGAGTTAAATTAAATTTTCTTATTCTTCAATTAGTACCATGCACGGTCTCAAGCAGCTTGCTAAAGGGAATTTTGTCACTGCTGTCATTTTTCACTGCAAATAACGCAAATATGCTGTATAGAAAGTATCGTGTCATACTTCTCAAGGTACCCACGTTCCCTGAAGGCAACATGATTGAGGGAGGTCCCCAGGCTTCTTTGTTATGCTGTCACTCATGATTCCATGCCCCTCTCAGTTGCTGCCACTCCCCACAAGGCAGATCCAGGCCAAAAGTCTGAACCCGAAAAAATACGATCTGAAACTGAAAAAAGACCTCAAATATCAAAATACATATGGAGGTGAAAAATGGAAATAAATAATTTATTCAAAATAATTCAATAACTGAATCAATGTTATATTTTACCTCGAATGCATGTTTGTATTTTTCAATAATCAAAACTATTGGCCTGGATTGAGCTCCATATTGCCTGTGCTATTTTCATTGAACCAAACGAAGCCTGCATGTTGCTGCCCCAGTTTGTCATTTTACACAGCGAGTGTAGTGGCTTGTCAATCAAATGTAGCCACGTCCTAAAGCATACCCTGCTTGATACTCTATAACAGGGAACCATCATTTAGAACCTAAACATCATGCTTTATCAAAAAAGACCTTCAACTGGAAAGTGAGACCATGTTCAGGCTGATTTAACTCCTCACCCTCCTGAGAAGGATTGTATTGCTTATTTAGCTCAGGAACAAATATCAGAGATATAAATCACACGAAAATTCAGGAATACCTATTTACAAAACTGAATCTCATCTTAGTTGCAGTTTTGTGTCCACATGAAGGATACATTAGGGATCCCTTCATTATGTTTTCTGCTCTTTATGTACGCATTAGAGGGCACCTTATCCTGTTACACATCAGGCCACCATAAATAGGACTGACTCAAATCCCTTTTCATCCACCACACCTGTGGCTCAGCATGGTGGGTTTGGTGGAGCTTGATGTCAGTGTCTACATAATCAGTGAATGTAGAGTCAGTGGGGTTTTTATTTTCTTTGTCCACTTCACCAACATCTTCATCTGCAATGTCTTCATTTCATCAGTGTCTGATTCTATCTCAGCATCAATGTCTCTAATTTTGATGTCAGCAACCACCTCCTGCACACTGTAGCCAGAGCTTGATGTGTCAGACAGCCCTGGTTTGATATATGTCAGTAAACTGGATATGATAAAGCGATTGACAAGTTCCTTTGTCCCCACATGCTTCTGACAGAGGTGACGAAACAATCACCTGTGATAAATCAATACACAGGGACCTCACCTTTTCTGCCTAATATAATAATCAAACAAATCCCAAAAAGTCCAGGATCAGTTAAATGTATTTTGTAAAATGTAAAAAGACAGAGTTGAAATACTACCTTAACTGACTTAATTCAATATTTACCAGGCTTAGTAAAAGGGATTTAGATTTATTTCTACCATAAACATGTTTATTGCCTGTTCATGAATTAACAATTTGATATACTAATTAAAACATGGCAATTTTATGCATTATCATTTTTGATCAAGTGATCTGACACCCCTTCTCTGAACTGCTCCTATGAGCTCTTTCTCACTCAGAGGGTGTGTAAGTGAGGGGGAGTTTAGTTTAAGATATAATTGTATAATAAGATGCTGTCCATGTAAAATGACTAACTTAAAACCACAACTCCATTATCTCTTTTCATCCATCGACAGTTCTTCCACTACAGAACATCCTGACGTGTTTTCCTTCGTATTGAAGATAAAACCCACAACGCCGACTGACAGGTGTGCAGGCCTCAGTAAGGCGCTCCTGCTGCTGGTGTTACATTTCTGACACCTTCAACGCTTTCCCTCTCACACCCCCAGGAAGAAAACGCAGTGCTGCTGCCTTTTGATCAAAGTGTCATACCTTCAGAAAGTCTTTCAACTTTGATTCTATGAAAGTGTTTCACCTTGCCCAGTGTTATGTTTTGATTGTGTTAACTGAGGAATCGCAACACTGTCACTAAAGGTGTATGTAATAGCCACAAAGTTATAAGCTGTATTTGTTTACATGGACACAAATTTCCATTTTTCATGTCAGTCAGCATGAACACCAAACTAATATGTTTCAACTGTACTTTATTTCATTCCTGCAACAAGAATTGTTCTTGATGATGAAAAAACATTTTATTTGAAAGTTTTTTGATTTAACCTGTTGTAGGCTTTTATTGGCGCACCACCCTATTTTGACAAAACAGGGAAAACATATAATTAGTTACCTATGAATTTTAATTCTGTCTCATAAACTGAAGGTTGTAACAGTCTAGAATTGAGTTTGTTTTGCGGTGTACAGAGGCTAGTACACACACACAAAACATGTAATGCAGTTCTTTATAAATAAAGAATTTATTAACACTACTAAATATACATGCAATAAATGGATAGTGATGAGCATGAAAACACAAAATACCGGATGAATTTAATGACAAGACGGACTGAAAATGAAACCTGTGAAGGGAGCACGGTGCAGTGGCTGAGATATTGGGAGGTATCTTGCTAAAGTTCTACTCTAACCTCAAGGATGTGTTCTTTTCCCTCTGCTCTTCTCCCTGTACACCAACAGCTGCACCTCCTGTCATCAGTCCGTCAAGCTCCTGAAGTTCGCGGACGACACCACCCTCATTGGACTCATCTCTGCTGGGGACGAGTCTGCCTACAGGTGGGAGATTGACCATCTGGTGACCTGGTGTGGTGAGAACAACCTGGAGCTTAATGCTCTGAAGACACTGGAGATGGTTGTGGACTTTAGAAAGACAGCAGCCACACCCGCCCCATCACCATCAGAGACTCCACTGTTTCCACTGTGGAGTCTTTCCACTTCCTGGGGACCATCATCCTGAGGACCATCATCAGCCAGGACCTCAAGTGAGAGCTGATCGGCTCCCTCATCACAAAGGGACAGCAGAGGATGTACTTGCTGCAGCAGCTGAAGAAGTTCAACCTGCCAAAGACAATGACGGTGCACTTCTACACCGCCATCATCGAGTCCATCCTCACCTGCTCCATCACCGTCTGGAACGCTGCTGCTACTGCCAGGGACGCTGCAGACTGCAGTGTATCATCCACTCCGCAGAGAGGGTGATTGGCTGCAATCTGCCATCTCTAGAGGACCTGTACACCTCCAGGACCCTGAGGCGTGCAGGTGAGATTGTGGCCGACCCCTCTCACCCCGGACACAGTCTCTTTGAGACCCTCCCCTCTGGCATGAGACTGCTCTCCATCAGGACTAAAACCTCCCGACACAAGACCAGTTAATTTGCTTCTGCTACCAGCCTCATCAACAAGGCCCCATCCCACCCCCCCCACGTGACATGGACTCTCATCCAGCCCCTCAGTCACTCAACACTTAACGAGTGTTAAGTCTTTAATTCAGACTATGTGTTACATTAACGCACACTGGACTTTATATTGTCTGTACACTGCACTATTTTGAATTTTATACTGTAAGCTCTTTGCACTGCTCAGTATCCTGCACACCTGTATAGTTTTTAATTACACCTGTTGTACATATTTTGTATTTAATACATATTGCTATTTATATTGTTATTGTTATTGCCTATTTTCTTATTATTCTATTTTCTTATTATTATTTTAGTTCTGTGTTAATTTTTCTGCACCAAAATCCCCAAAACAAATTCCTAGCATGTTCAAACCTACTTGGCAATAAATCCCAATTCTGATTCTGAATACCCTTACTACTACCTACTACCACATCAATTCCGATATACAGTAAAGCAAAGTTAGACCTACTCTGAAGAAGGAGAGGGTCAACCGCGCTGCAGGTGAGGCGTGTGGAGGCCATCTGACCGGCGTGGTCTGGAGCTTCAGGTGCCCTGGGCTTTGACCCGTGTATCATCCCTCGGAGCGGCGCCGCATGGCCGGTTCGGTCTCTCTTAACGACGATGCAGGTGCAGGTCACTCGGTGTTGTGACCGGAGCTGGATGGATGGCTGAGTGCGACTTCTGGGCTCTGAGTTTGAGGCTTGTCAGAGCGCAATGATTGGTGCAGAAAGAGCTCTTGTCTTCAGTTTGAACGGCTCGGAGTTTAATGCTGAAGCAATGTCTATTTGCGAGGTCTTCAGCACAGCAAGGCCAACACAGGCTCTGGGCCTTCTCGCGGGGCAAAACGTAAGAAGAAAAGAAAAGTCTAAGAAGACCAGAGGCAGGGTGTGGTGCTCATCAGCTGCCTGGTCGCAGAGCATGCAGGAATGGGCAAAGGATAACAAGACAGAAGAGAAAAAAAAAACGACAGAGAAACAGGAGAGCGATCTTGAGGTGTTGTCTCACTTTTAAAGGAGCTGTCTTCCCGAGGGCAGTGTCCAAGTGAAACGAGCAAAGTTGACCACTCCTTTCTCCAAAACTGTCTTACTCAAACTATTTCTCCCTAAACTCAAAGTAGTTAATCTCATCTATCTAACCCCCACATATTCGATACCTCTGGACTCTCAGCTGCGCGTAGACTCCAAACATTGCTGGGTTATGATACACACAGAATGAGATTAAATAAACAGTTCATGAAAGTAACAGTTAATTAAGCAATGAACATATCATGGTGAACACACATTTATATGTGAATGTATATGTGTGGATAGGTGTGTGCATATGTATATATATATATATATATATATATATATATATGTGTGTGTGTCTGTGTTTACAGACTATTAAACCAAATAAAAGAGCCACATAGATGAATCCACATTTTCTATGTCCTGAGTTAGCTCTGTTCCTTCCCTTCTCTGTATGGGGGGGGGGGGCAAGTTCTCTCTTGCTGTGTCACAGTCGTTTAATGAAGCACTATGTTAATAATCATACACATACTATTCTAATGCAAATATATAAAACAAAGTCACTATCAACTCAGTTCATTGGAGTGTGTCTCAAAACTACATCCTGTCTCTGTGGAATGCTGAAACCAGTGGGGGAGAGGGTTGTAAGCGCCCCTCTGATTCCATCAGTGTCACTTTGACTAATGCGGCACTGCTCTGAGGGATGTTAACCAGGTCAAAGCCCAGGGCACCTGAAGCTCCAGGCCACACCGGTCCGACGACCTCCACACGCCTCACCTGCAGCGTGGTTGACCCTCTCCTTCATCAGAGTAGGTCTAACTTTGCTTTACTGTATATCGGAGTTGATGTGGTAGCATTAAGGGTATTAGGGGTTAGCGTAGAACTTTAGCAAGATACCTCCCAATATCTCAGCTGCTGCACCGTGTCTCCTCAACAGGGAAAACATTTTTCCCTGTTTTGGCAAAATAGCCTTTAAATACCTACAATAGGTTAAGTCCTTTTAATTAAAGTTAAACTTTAATTATGCTAGTCAATGTAGAGTGCAGGCATTCTACGACTAATAATTTATTAAATAATCGACCAATTTACGCTACAATGTGTATTCTCAACTTGGAAGCACTTACAAGCAGACCTCATCCAGACTCTGAGTCAGAGTGAGGGTGTCACACTAGGAGGCGACATGCGAGCCGACAGCCCGGGCATAGTGCTAACTATGAATCCTACTCCATGATGGACCTTGATACTGCTAACATCGTAGATGTCCAGCTGGTGCAGGTGAGGTTAAGCTTCAGTAAAGTAACACTTATTTGGAAAGTAGTTGCCTGATCATACCGATAATAAATTAATGGTCAGTCAAATGTTGAAGACAGTCGCTCTGAAATCTATTTGGGTACAGGTTTTATAAAGGCAGCAAAAATGGTAGCCCACATTATCCATTTGAAAATACCTTGAGAGTTGGTCCAAGTTGAGAGCAATCAAAGTAAGGACACCTGCATGAACAATTTCTTGTAAGGACTCACCTACATGAGAACTTAGTAGTTGTTGAGGAGTGAAAAAAAAAAAGGAAAGTATTCATGCAATTGTTTGTTTTTGAGCAACAAAGTCGGCAGCAGTGTGAAAATGGAGAAAGAGGGCCTGATTTGGACTCTATCTTTTCTGGAGGCAAAACGGGGGATGAAGATGAAGGTTCTCGTCACTGACCAGCACACACAAAGACATTAGTATTTGAGAGAGCAGAAGGCAGAAATCAAGCATTTTTGTGACGTCTGAAAATATATTCAAGTCAGATTCATTTTTAACTCTACTAAACAGCCCATATCTCACTTCCATCTTCTCTATCCCTCTTTTCAAGTGTTTCTAGAAAGTTTGAGGCTCTGCCGAAGGAACACGACTGAAGAAGTGGCAGCAGAGTGTCATCAATCATCTTTACTGGTGTTCCACCTCATCTTCTGGTGGGGCTGTTGCTAAATGAGTATTAGTTTCCAATCATGTGCAGAACATCCACATCCACAACAGTCCCCGCTACCCAGTGTCAACAGCTGAGAGGCACCCCCACAAGTGGCTGGTGTGTGGAATAATGTACAATTTGCTCCTCTTCTTCTTCTGAAAAGTTTTCCGATTCAAACATGTTTGGCTGAATTCCTCCTATATTACTACTTGCCATAGTGTAGTGTACAGAAGCTAACGTAGCAGAAGAGTTTGATGGGCAGCAGAGTCGAAGATGAGCAACAGGCATGCAATGGTCATGGAGGGGGGCGGTTTGAATTTGCATAGTGGGCGGGGCCTATGCAGATTCAGGAATTTTTGATGAGGGAGAAGAAGGAGATGCCTTTGGGGGGATTTTTACAAGGTAATTATGCAGATGTGTATTTTGCAGAAAAAAACTTATGAGACAAATTGTATACATCTTAAAACATGACTGGAGCTGGTCTTTAAATTCTGCAATAAAAAGGACACATATTTTTGTGTCCTCCACGCTGTGCTGGTGTGGCTGGGAACTTGTTCCTCAAATTAATTTATGCCTTTGAATCTGTTACATATGTTCATGGCTCTTCTCTGCCTCCAGTTCATTCATGCCTCCCTTTTGCGTGACTCTCCACCTCCCAATCACCGCCCAGTCTTCATCATCAGCTTCATTATCTCATCAGCCCTTGATGACCTCATCAGCAGACACCTCCACCACCAGTGTCCAGACTCCACGGGGGGATATCTCGCTGGTGCTCAGGGCCGACACCCATAATTCATTACCACATCGCTGTAAAATAAATATTTACCCCCACCTTGTTTACTTGTCTCTCCTGATTGAAGTGTCAACGTTGACTTGACTGGTTATACAGGAGACATAAACAGAGAACATCTGTGTGAAAAAGGTTTTCCATGAAAAACATTTATGATATGATTATTGAGAAACTATTACTATATACTATTACTATTTAAGTCTTGGTATTCTAAGGTATGCATTCATTCATTACGATTTTAACAAACAGTTGGATAAAATGGTGGGAGGTGAAATGTCAGAGTGTGGATTGAAATAAAGATGGGGATTAAGAAAGGTAATTGTTTCAACAAATCATTGTTTGTAGGTCAAATGACGTAGGTTACGGCCTCCTGTAGTTAAGTCTCTGGAAAGTGTTGACGTGGCCTCCCCTTAGAGAAGAGGGGAGAAATAAAACGAGAGCACTTCTCTAAATTTGCATGTTACGCTCATCATGAATGCTATTTTCTGGGTGATGATTCATATCAAACATTCGTATTGTTCCAGAATGGAAACAGTGAAGCGTTTCTAATATGACTGGTGGAGATAAATCTCTTTTCTCTATTTGTCTTTGGCTGATAAGAGTGAGACTGACGTGCAGGGCTGAGATTTGCATTTCTAGATCTGCTCTGTATATTTCTTTCCCTTTTCTCCTACTATTTCTTATCCACCCACATTAACATGCAAACCCCTTTGTGTGTGTGGCCTCCTGATTTACCTTTGCACTTTCCTGCCGCTCTCTGCATGTGTGTGTGTTTGTGCAGGAAGTTGCCGTATTTGTTTCTCGATCTGCCGTAAGCTTTTTCTTCCCCGTGTGTTTAACAGAAACTGTTTTGGCAGCATGATTCCTCCCTCCACCTCTCCTGCATGCATCCACCCATCTTTCCTCCCTGTGTGTGTCTTTTACCAGCCTTTTCTTTGGGCTTCCTAATCTCTCTTTCTGGATCCTTGGAGACAATAATAGTGAAAACACAGGATGGAAGTCAACAAAAAAATAGCCCTTCCCTTGCTACCTCTACTCATCTTCTGTGGCAAAATTGGCCAAAAAGAAGCAGGAAAATATTTAGAAAAACACAACCGGCCTCCAGTGTCTTCTTTCTTTGCTCTTTTGTTTCTGTTTGTTTGTTTTTCTTCTTCTTTTCCTCTCCTTTTTCTAACTGTCTGCTCTTGTACTCTTTTTCCACGTCACCACTGTGTATGTGCCTCTAATTATTCGACTCTGTTGCCACTTCAAAGTGGCCCGTGAGCTGATTGAAGCTCATTAAGTTCAGAAAAGGAGCAGAAGAATTTTATTATGGCTGCTGATGTTCGTTAGCAGACGATCTTTAAGATGGTGAGTGTGTGTGTTTGTGCATGTGTGCGAGAAAAAGAGTGTTGCTTGTTGATGAGATGGATCGGCGGGTGTGTTTTGGGGATTTTATGTGAAGAGTGATGGATAGGTGTGCAGATGATATAGCTGTTTGTATCCTCTTTGCAATGTCCTTGTTTAAAGTCTGTCTGTGTCTTTCACTGTCTGTCTGTGTGCGCGTGTGTGTCTGTGTGCATGTGTGTGTGTGTGTGCGTGTGTGTGTGTGCATGTGTGTGTGTGTGTGCGTGTGTGTGTGTAGTCTTTCAATTGCCCTTGAAATATGAAGCAGCTCCCTGTGGAGCTGAGATGTGGAATTTCCTACAGAAGTACTGCATGCTTAAGTGTTAAATTGTAACAAATCCTGATACAATCATCATCATTATCAGAACATGAGGACGGGCAGAGGATAATTTCATGCCACTTATCATCACATGGACAATATTATTTTAGTTTTTGACACCACGCGGCAGTGAAAACAACATTTAAAGGGCCGGTCCTGTTAAAATGCTCCTGCCATTAGTCGAGGATTGACTCAAAAACATTGTTTTGATTCCTAAACTTTCCTGAACCGCTTTCTAAAATTCCCTGAATCTCTTTCAAACGTTTGATGATTCATCTTTTATACATCACTGGCCTATGTTTGGTATATAAACCAGTGTGTGTGTAAAGAACAGCCCATTGTTTCCCTAAGGGGAACAGTGCAGTCATGTCTGTAGACCATACACTTCACACCCACCCTGTCTCCAGCTCATCAGTTGTGCATATTCATATGCAAAGAATCATCATCGTCATTATTAAATAAATTTTGAATTCCCTCTCTTTAAAAATATACCACACTGAGACAGCCTTTCTAACAATTTAACCATATTTATTATGTTTATTATGTTAACTGTTCAAGCAGCATAAAGCACTTATTTATATGTGTAATGTGACAAGGTGTGGCTTCTGTCCACTCACTTATTGATATCATTGTAAGACTACAGCGAGCAGACATACTGGTTTGTTGAGGGTTCCCCTGTTTACCAGCTGGGCGTCAGGAGTCCTGACAGACATCTGTAAATTACTGACATGTCTCGGTATGTTTTATTCTGGATTTCACCACATTTGTCACACTTTTGCTCACATGCTCATCCCTGTAACTTTCCATTCATCTCACCTTTGCTGCTCCCTGTCTGCCGGCCTCTACCACTGAATTTGCCAAATGAGAAATTCTCGGGTCAACAGCTTCAATCTTAGGTGACGTACTTTACTGATGACATGCTGCTCAGCTGTATCAGCTACCAAACCGAGCTTTAGGAATGTTTACAGAACTGCTTCTTTACAGTATCAAACCCTTATCCATCCATCCAGCCAAGTATCTTGGATGGATGTTATTTTTTTATTTAGTTGCATTTTTATTGTCTGCACAAAAATCCTGCATAGAGGAGGTCCTCAATGAAATCGACACCAATGATGTCAGGTCTTTGATCAAAACACCTCCACGTAGGATTCACCTGTGTATCCTCGTGCTGAGCTCCTCCTAAAGCCTCCCCTCTCCTGGATCCTCGTCTCCTCCAGGTGCATTTAAGAAATTTGGAAAGTCCTCCATCATGGAGGAGGGGGAGTGATTTCCGGGTCAGACTAGGAGAGAGGACGTGAGGATGCGCAGATTAATGTAATGAGAAGCACCCATGGCCAACCATCCACCTCACTGACCTCCCTGTGACCTCTGTGTTTAGTTCTCCATACTTCCTGTATTGAAAAGAATATTGTCAGTTAACATAAAACAAACAAAACCTACATGCCAAAGCTTCAAACAAATAAGAAGTACGAAAAAGTACAACAAGATGCAAAATAAAGTAATCATGTCATTTAAGGTTTAGAGCAGTGGTCCTAGCCTCAGGACCCACCACCACCTCCTTAATGACAAATCATGACATCATGACATTTTTCAACCACTCAAATTTATTTCTTGAAAAATGTTGCAGTTTGGACCTGAGATGGAACGAAACATCACAGTATGTCATCACAAAACACACCAGTATTGTGTCAACCAAAATGACCAGCAGGTCATAAGAGGAATTAATTTAGCAGCCGTCAACAGAAATAAACTAAAGAGAAAGTCAACATAAATGCAACAACTGTTCAGGTTTCAAGAATGCAGCTGTTGCACGCATGTTGGCAACCCATGTCCTTCAAAATAAAAGCGCAGCATAGACTTTTTTTTTTCTCAAGCACACATCTGCGACCCACTGAAAACAGCTCTGCGACCCACTTTTGGATCCCGACCCACCAGTTGAGAACCATGGGTTTAGAGGAAACTAATTATCCTTCGTATCATTAAATAGCCAGTTAGCACTCCTGAGCTAATTAGTAAAAAAAAAAAACAGTAGTGCCTCCAGCCAGTAGCTTCTCATTATGTATGCACGACAAGATAGCAAAGTGTTAGCGTATTTCTTAAATACTCTCAGGCACAAAGATTTAACTGTGGCACCCTGCAGTGCGATAATTACATGTCTTTATGATGGAAATCTACTTTTTACTTATCATTTTATCCAGGGACTATTGGAGTTACATTTGTAACATAAACATGAATTCACCTTTTTCAGTGTCTGCATTGGAAACTAACTATTTCAGTCTGACTACATTTTCTAAAACTTGTTCTACAAGAAGTGAAAAAACGATTATATCAGAAAACAGCTTCAGAGCTGATATTTTACAGACTTTTAGCTTTGTGAGAGTGTCTTCTCCTTCAGCTGACATTAGGCTGAGACATTCATCATCATGGGACATGCGAGTGGGTCTAAATACATTCACGGCTTATTACGATGCGTTCTCTTCACACGAACAACACGAGAGGACAGATTTTAAACTCTTAGAGGAAACAATCAAACTTTGAGCTTGTAAAATAAGTTTCTATGCAGCTCAACTTTGTGAGTTTGTCCTTCTGAATTTGTAGAAGAACACAGAAGATTAATTTACAATATATTCTGACAGATTATGTGAGCATGTCTGGAGATTGAAATAATCAATCAAGTTATGTTGGTGTGCCTCGGGTGCAAATGAGCACAGAGTCTGTCCCAAAGGGGAGACGCACTTAGGTTTCTGTTGGTGTTACTTCATTCACCTGTAACACATCAGTAGGTTGGTTTTGATGACCTGACCTGCAGGTCATCCACAGTACATGTGGATATAAACAAGTGCTACTGTCATAAAGTTTGTTGACATGTAGCGAAAGACCACTTTAATTTTCTCAGCTTGAGCCAGCCGGCAGATCCGTTTCACCCTGTAGCTGGTGTAATGATTAGTTGTTAGATAAGATAAAATATGGTAGAAGAGAGTTAATGACACAGTGATAATTACTACATACATGTTGTAATGTCTCAGCAGAACTACGAAAGTGCCGTTCTCAAAGTCTGGGGAAAAAATAATTTTGTACTGTCACATAAAGCCATAAAATATGGACTACTCCACCTGGTTCTCCTTCAGCATCTGTTTATATATGAACAGCAGCATCATGTGTGTTGACAGCACTGTAACTAGCGCTTACTTTAAACGCACACGGTAACATCAGCTTCAAAAAGCACTGCAGGAGTGTGTGTGGGAAGCTGCAGAGGGAGGCTACAGTAGACTTGTTTTGTGGGCGGCTCAGCCTGATACAAGCTGTCCCAGAACATGACAACAGAAACTCACTCTGTACTTGCTTTAAGTCTGCACGAAGATACCAGCTGCTTCAGCAAATAAACAATGAAGGCAAAAAAGTTTAGACCTTTTTTTTTTATTGCTGTCACAGTGGAATTCCATAGTGTGAGTCATCCTTAGCAGAACAGTTTTCGAATGACTGTCAACCATGAGGAAAACAATCTAAAAACAGTCCACAAAGTTACACTGCTTTTATTCATACATTTAAAACTCAGTAGCATAAAATGTTGGGGGAGCGGCGGCTATTTTAATTATTGATTACATATCGCTGATTCTGAAGAGTGTATTTGTGTTTCGTCTTCATCTGCTCTTTCCAAACAGTTTGTTAGTTTGTTAAAGTGGATCAAGAACAGTTGAAGCACAGGGAGAAGCAGAGAGAGCTCTGACTTCTAAATGTGACCAAACAAATAGAAGCATTAAAACCATACTGTTACAATCTCACTGAGTACAACACCTCTTCATGGCTCAATCATACCAATAAACCATAGACCAGGGGGTTTCAAAGTATGGCAAAGTGAGCCTCCCCTCCGACAGTTTAGCGTCAGAGGAACGTGTGCGACACGATCAGAAGACTGAGGTCATGTTGTTTGGGCCTAGTGATGCTACCATAGTCCATGCTGATCTAGGCCATTTAAGTCAATATTTGACCCCAACAGCAACAAACCTGGGTGTAAGACCGGACAGTGATCTTAAACATGACGCACAGATCAATTCACTGGTCGAGTCCAGCTTTTTTCAGCTGAGACAACTGGCCAAAGTTAAGCCTTTTTGTCCCGACATCACTTTGAGATTTTAATCCACGCTTTTATCACAACTCGTTTAGATTACTGCAATGCACTTTGGTCTTAGCCAAAGGTCACTCACTCCACTACAGCTGGTTCAAAATGCTGCTGCTCGACTTTTAACTGGTAACAATAAACGAAAGCACATCACCCCGGTTTTAGCATCTAATCATTGGCTTCCGGTTGGTTTTTCGGATTGATTTTAAAATTCTTCTCTTTGTTTTTAAATGTTTTCATGGTCTTGCCCCACAATATCTGTCTGACCTGCTCCAGCCGTACGCTCCCTCAGCTCAGCAGATCAGTCATTGTTAGTCGTCCCTAAGATGAAGAGGAAGTCGAGAGGGGACCGAGCTTTTTCAGTTGCTGCCCCAAAACTCTGGAATGAGTTGCCTTTGCACATTAGGCAGGTCGACTCATTTCCTGTTGCTAAATCTGCTCTTAAAACACATTTCTTCTCTTTGGCTTCTAACTCAGTTTGAGATGCTGGCTTTTATTGTCTTCTATTGTTTTAACTTTTTTTGTGTTTTTATGTGTGTGTACAGCACTTTGGCCAACTCTGTTGTTTTAAAGTGCTTTATTAATAAAGTTGAGTTGAGTTGAGTTTAGTTGAGTAAGCTAGTTAGCCAATGGTAGTTGTGATTCCTGGCCATAAATGGGGGGGCAGTGACGCCAAAATGTGTGCAGTCATCCAGAAACAGTAGAAGAAGACAACTTTGCAACTGACTTATTTTTTTGTGCATACATTCTGTTATTATGGAGGATGTAGAAATCAAATGAGAATGAATGAATAGGATTGTTCACCCAGATGTTGAGGAAATGTACATATTCACTGCTCTAATAAGTCTTGCCTGCTCATCAACAACTTCAACAGGAAACTGAAATCGAAGTTGGCCAAAATGAAGAGATCACATGGTTAAACATGGAGTCATTGATTGTTGGCATATATTTACATGGCATTAAATGTCTTTCTGCTTCACTGACACGCAGCAGCGGGGAAAAATAGATGTGAACAGATCAGAGCAGCAAAAAATGACTCACGTAGGCTGTGCGGGAGGTGGGCGTAATACGCGGTGGAGATTGCAGGACTGAAAAACATTGGAGCGGCTCTGTCCCGGCACACGCGTGTCAAAAAGCATGACAGCTCCCTAAAAGTAAAGCCAGCACATCTCTAGCGCCCCCTGCTGACTGGCTGCAGTATAGGTCATAAAGCCTGCCTCCTCCATGTTAACAGATGGGACATGAGTTCCACCTGAGCCGTGTGCAAAACTAATACTTGATAAGTCTAATTAGTAAAAAATACTTGTTACTTTTAAAGGTGGAGGCCTGGTTACACGGAAGCAACTCTGGAACCTCCCAGCACTCAATACAGCCGTCACTTTACATTCACGTCAAAGAAGCTTGCAGAGAATTGACACAAGCTTGAGTGAAGTTATCGCTCCCAGAGTGCACCGTTTCTGTCATTTTATTTATTTTTCAAATTTGCTGCTCGCTGATGACGTATGATGTGCTGGTAGCACCTCCTGAACCTGACATTCAAAAGGACACTCTTGAAAAAGAGATTTTTAATCCTAAGAGCTTTTCCCTGGTTAAATAAGGGTTAAATAAAAATCAGAAGTAGTGTAAAGCCTTATCACTGTGTCTACATGCATGTGAAGACAGAACATGTTATAACATAAGTATAGTGTAATTGTTAAAAGGATAAAGTAAAGCAATGAAGTCACATGGCTCAAAGTGAACAAATGTAACAGATGCAACTTCAATGTATTTAATAATGTTACGAGCCAGCTCGAGGGGGGAATGTGGAGCAACATAAAAACAGTTGGTTTTGATCAAAGCAAAGTTATGCATTAACAAAGTAACATTGAGTGACTACAAGAAAAAGGGGAGGCAAACCGCAAGTGAAACGGGCCTGTGGGTGCTGCAAACAAACAAAGGGAGGGCTCTGCAGTGAACAAAGTCACACTTGCAACACCCATGAACCTAACAGCCAGATCTACACAGAGGCACAGAGGTGAGCTGTTCTTGGTTGAAGCTGCCTTGAAAGAGGAGCATGGAAAATGACTTGGCTGTCTTCCTCATATGGTCAGCAGTTGCAGTGACAGCTGACACACAGCTCATGAAGGCAATGAAGGAACTTAATTGCTACAATTTGCATCAAAGATTGCACATTGTGTTTGTTTATGATGTCATTATGTTACTTATTTGTTTAATAGAGTTAATAAAAACACGTCATTGCATTACTTGACATGCAGTGTAAAAATGAACACAAAGCTTACAAGGCCGCAAACTGTCTGCGGTAGTGCTCTGTGTGCGTAACCCTGTTTGAACTGATTTAATTCTTTTTGCAACAGAGTGTCTTTAGCTTCATCAACTTTTCTGTCCATTGATTACATTGTGACGACTCCTGGGTGTGTCTGACCGACTCCAACACAGGAAGTGAAAGAACAGGACAGAGTGGGATGGGTATGTCTTCCTGCCCTCTACATCAGAAGGCTGAATCTGCCCGCTCTCTCTCTCTCTCTCTCTCTCTCTCTCTCTCTCTGTCTCTCTCTCTCTGTCTCTCTCCTCCTTTTTTTGGTTTGATTGTGATTTGTGTTTCGTTTTCTTTTCATCTTGCCTCTTCATTAGCCACACACACTATATTTAGCACATCCAAACACTAACTACACCACTGATGAAACTTTTTGAAATAGAATAACAGCTGTTTAAAAAAGTAATTTTACTCTAAACCTTAATTATGTGTTGAGTTTTGTCTGGACTCTGAGCCGGTTCATGACAGCCTCGTCACGATATGTTAAGTCTGAAGTGAAAATGGTGTCAGCTTTGAACTGTCTTCAGGAGATTGTTTGCATAGTGTTCACATTTATCTAATATAATACAAAAAAACACATAACAGCTTGATCATAATGTCTACAACTAAAATATAATTTAGGGTTTGCATGATTTAAATGGTTGTGAAGCATTGAGAAATGTACTTTGTGATAGTAAATATTAATGTCTCTATTGTGGATCAATATGTTGTGTGTATATTAAGCAAAATCTCATGAAAAAATACCTATTTTTGCATTTTTTTGATTTATGACATGACTGGAAAACCTTGATCAATAATAATGGCTCACTGACTTAAATAGCTTTTTTATTTTATGTTGTACACATTTCAGGAATATGACACATTTGAAGTGTAACCCTAACCCTGACCCAAAATCACACCACAACAAGCAAAAATACCAAGAGGCCCATCGAGGCCCATATTAACTACAGAGTTAATGCTAACCTTCTTGTGTTAATAACTTTGTTCAGACTCTGCGGCAGTGCTAACCTGTGCTAATGCTAACTGCCATTGCAAGACAGAGTAACATCCACTTTTGCTTGTGTGCGTACCTTTTCCCATGTTGAAACACAACAGAACATACTTAGTAACACAGCACAGGAGTGTGACTGCAATCAGTGCTGGTGAGTATGGCTTCAGCATGACTGTAATTGGCAGCTTATAGCACTGTCATGTTGGTTTACGAGTGTTACTAGGCAACAGTGTGTAGTTTTGATTTTAGTGATTGATCAGATGTCACCCTGGAACATACAAAATCAATGCAGAGCTCTCCATATCAATTTCACACCTAATTGTTCCAAAGGTCAGAAAGCAACTTGATTCCTCTGTTCAGCTTTTCCAGTCAAGGATTTTTTAATTAACCCAGTTTCCTGGTCTTAAATTCTGCTTAGTAAAGTTCAGTCATGAGTCAGGCTGTGAGTCACTGATCTCTGTAAGTCCAGTGGGGTGATTCAGCTGATGTAAGCTGCGTTCATTTGCTTATATGACGTTTAAGACCCATTTTAAATGCTCTGGTCAAACAGAGAACGTGTGGGCAGAGAGTCAGTGAGAAATGCTCCCCTGCTTCCCTTAATTCTGTCAAGGTGACTTTGAGCACGGAGCCCCCGGCTGCTCAGCTGAAGCTGCTCACTGGTCAACTGTGAAAAATCGAAACGTATGCGCCTGATAGAAAGGAATATCTTAGTGCAGCCGTGGAGAATTGAAGCTCTTTGAAATGTTGTTTTGGAAAGGTAAGTTAAGAAAATCTTCGTCACTGCAGTGTTCCAAAATTTAAGCTGAGAACTTTGGATTTGCATTCTGTTGCAACTTTGCTAAATGTTAGTCGACAGTCATACATAAAGATGGGTTACTCAGGAATGCAAACTCTACCTTCACACAGTTAGAAGTCTCTGAAGCTGTTTTCATTTCCGATTGTTCTAAAGCGCTCAACTGGAGTGTCTGAGCACAAGAAACTAAACTCAAACTGCCTTCAACTTGAGTCCTGAGTTGCCCATTAATGCTGCATCTTTATCTGAGGTAGGAAACCTACACAGGCCTGAGGATAACATGCAAAGAGATAACACCAATCATTGCTCAACTATGCTGCCCCTCCTGAATAGCACAGTCCTCTAAAACATATCCTCAGGACGTTAATATTTGTCTAAAGGACAAAATGTCTAACTAAGCAACATCAGCATTTTCAAATGTTGAAGTCTAAGAGTCTACAGCCAAGCTAGCAGCTCTGTGAGGCTGTACTGGGGCGCAGTGGAGCTAAACGCTAATGTCAGCATGCTAACAGGCTCACTTGATTGACTGTGTGTCTGTGTTGACGTCGAGCAGACAGCAAGCAGGATCCACCTGACACTGAACTTAGCCTCACCTGTTTGTGTTGTTGGAGACTTTTAGGGATTTTTTCATTCAATGTTTGGACAAATAATCTCTCTCTCTCTCTGTGGGATTTATTTAACTTTATGGCCGTGCAGGAAGTCTGAGCTCCAGCTTTTCGGTGAGTTAAATGTTGTATTAGTTAAACTGTATTGATATATTTTTTGCACTAAGTAGCAGGTATACTGTGCTCGCTTTAGCTGCTTGTTAGCCTGTTCAGTGTTTATCTATTTAATCGTCAGCCAGTAAATAGGAGTCAGGAGTTGTTGGCTTTTCCCCGGAGAGATCACAGCGGACCGTAGTGATGAGGAGGCCGGCTATTTTATGTATCCTGTTGGCTCGCAGCTCTTTCAGCGGGCGAACGAGCAGCGAGTCTGCGACTTGTTTACTCTGATTACTAAACACCTGCAGTCAGTCAACGCTCCTTCTCAAACCCTTTTGTTGTGTTTTCTTTTGTTTATTTGACTGTAAGATTTAACTGTTTATGTTCGTGTTTTCTTTTTATTATGTCATTTTATGTGGTTGATTGTTCGAGATAAATAAACTCAACTTAACTCAACTCAACCGTCACAAACAGAATCTCCTCCTGGCAAAGTCAAACTAGCTCATTCATTATTTATACAGTCTATGGATAATAACGCTAGCTACGCTGAGGAGCATATAGCCTAGCTTCATAGCCGTAGCTGGCTGATTCATGCGGCCCGCCTATAGTCCTCAGCCATAGGCTTCAGGTCACTCGCGCTCCGCCTCTCTGCCCGTCTCTGGATTCGCTGGCTCTGGCATTTCCAATATGACGACCCCTAGCAGGGGCACAATTTGTGCTTCAAAACGCTTCTTCAGAAACCAATGGGTGGTGTCACTGAGACTACGTCCATTATTTATACTGTCACTCAAAGATTGAAAAAATATGTTCCTTTGAATAATTCAGCCAATCCAAGTGCTAGCATCCAGAATGAAACCAGGGCAGTGTTTTAAAAAACATATTTGTACCTTAAAATTACAGATATGCCTGAAGGGGCTTTTGAGTCTTTACAACATACTTTCTTTGCTTATCCATTTATTAGGAACAGGAAAGACCGAGCGAGGCTATCTGTCAGATATGTCTCAATCTTCTCATCTAACTTCGACATTTTGGAAAATACACCTGTTTGCTGCATTGCCCAAACAATTACTGAAAGAGTGTTTGTAAAAAGACTCTCAGAAAACACTTGATGTGATGACACGTGATGACAATAAAATTATCATATTAAAAAAAAGGACACCAAAGGCAGCTAACATCATTCAGTGGTCAGTCCCACTGCTAACAAACCTGCTCTACACACGGAGGTGTAGCTGCTGTGACCTGTAACACTGACAGAAATGAGATTTTAACACGACTCTGCTGTCCTTTACCTTTGAAGTGTGATTCACTGGTCCGTGTATTGAGCAAATGCTGGGTGACAAATCAGCTGATGTCATCGTAGTCTTTCAAGGCCTCTGACACACAGCTTAACTGTAGTATACACTGTGCCTTTACAATTAATCTGCTGTTGAACTCGTGTTCCCAAACATCAGGTGGAGTGGTTAATTTCTTAACTACACATTGGTTGATCATTTATCTGCTAAAAGTATCAGGACCTCTGTGCAAACATTCTTTACTCTAAGAAAAGGACTCTGGTAAAAGTAGAAGTGATGATTAAATTTCTTAACTAAAGGAAATGTGAAAGAGGACAGGATCTAAAATATGCTCAAAGCAGAGAGGGAAAAAGTAGCTCTCTGGAGGACATCGATGCTTTTCTGCTCTCTCTGTACAAAGCTTACTGAAAGCCATCTTATATAGGCTATGAGACTATTAAAGTCAAATAATTTAAACAAAGTAAAATATACAGTAAATATATGAATACTAGATTTAATGAACATTAATTTTACTCAATGGTGCAACTCAGTCGCATGGGGAATGTATTGCTGCTCTAAGTCTGCTCTGATGTTGGCTGGTCCACTTCCATCCATGTCGGTCACAGTCATCATCATGACAGCTGAGTTTCCCTCCCTTGTCTTAAACTTATTTCACCCAGTTTTTGTCATGTTATGTTTGTTGTGCCTAATATGCACTGATGGATAGTAATCATATTTTCTATCTGTTATTGACCCATCCATTTGATGGTGGGAAGGCAGTGTGCAATGATGCTTGAAGCCCCCCTCCAGGTAAATCCCAGTGTTTAACCTTGTAAACATCTCCATGTGGTGTTCTTCATGTGCTACAAGACATATCAGGGACAACATCAGCAGTCGTCTCCATGGCTGGGCCTGTCTGCTTTTAACCTGCAGTGTAAGGACAACACGTTTTCAGATTGGCAGGTTTGAGGCGTCACAAACCTAAGGAGCCAATCCTGTTAATGGACAGGGCGATGCTGTGCATATCATTATGTGTAACCTATGGCAACCACTTCCGCGATGTGCAAGCCAGTTGTAACCGTCATCAAACTCACTACTGACTTCTAACGTTGATGTTACTACTACTAATTACTACATTTCAAGCTAGCCAAGTTGTCACTAAACGATGGCAGAGACCTGTTTTGTTTTTGCGACTTATCAGATATAATTCAGACACAATTTCTTATTTCAAGCAGAGCATTTTAACTGTCTTTAAACATGACTGGAGCTGCTCTTTAATATAAATAATCAATAATTCTCCTTAAATACATTACAGCTGAAGCTAACAAGTAAAACATCTTTGGTATTTATGTTAAAATAAAGTATGTAGGTTTGTACTTTGTCACTTCCCACCTCTGCCTCTATGAGCCTCACAGGTCTGCTTGTCACATTTTGCATATGAGCTTCCTGCAGCGTTCCTGCTGTATGAAAAGCAGCAACATGTCATCGTTCATCTCAGCCCACTTATTCCGGCCCGTTAAATGCCAGCCGCGCTGATCCTCAGTCTTTGAGTGGGCGAATGTTTTGACTTGATAATTGAAGCAAACTCCCCGCAGAGCTGTTTAACCTTTGTTTTTATGATGTATAATCATGCAATAAACACTTTGTCAACACAACATAGGACGTGATAATTAAACCTATTTTTACATTCCTTCTATCTGACCTCTTAACCTTTTTTTACACTCATCTCGCTATTTATGCTTTTAACCTCCAACACTGACAAACAGCAGGAAACGGGTGCAACAATGAGTCATTGCAGCCTCTTAAACTGTATCTGATACGATGCTTTAGCTTCCTGTTTTGTCCTCTTGTGCGTTGTTACTGCCTCCCATGTTGATTATTCTCTTCATAGCTTCCTTCCTTTCTTGCTATTTTTAGAAATTATGAGCATTGTCTTTAATTCTCAATACCTTCACTAGTTTTACTCCAACTAATTCCCCCTTTACAAACACAAACCTTTGTGTTCACCTCCACCTCACCTGTGCAAAATAGGAAATTAGCAAAACAAAATAATGGTTCTGTACTATTTTTACCCGTGCTAATCTCTTCATTTCTCCGGTTTCCTCCCTATTATCTTGTTTTTTTGCTACCTATACAGATCCACCCCCTCTCACCCTCTCCCCGCTCCTTTCTATCCACCTGTGTGCAGGAGGAAATTAGTCACAACAAAATATTATTAAAGCACCAAATCTACTTCCAATTAGCAGGAGCTTGTGTTTCTCCTTTGATGTTCTATGTAAAGGTAAAAGGACGTTTTAATTAAAGGTAGGGAGGAAAAAGCAGATTGCAGACAAATGGAGGCTCATTAAACATCTGAGAGAGGCAAAAGGTGGGCTTTCTTCAGAGTCACATGGAATCTCAATGAATGCTGTCTGACCCCTCTGCCTACTACTGAAAAGCTGCTTTAAAGGGGTCGTATTCAGAGTCAGTCTATCCCTTTTCTCTTTTTAATCATGCTCCTTTTATTTAATTGTTACCATAATGAATGATTATTATTAATTACATCCTCTGGGTCTAATAGTGATGTTAATACAGAAGTGGTTCTCTAAGTGTGGCTGCGAATAGGACACTTGCTAGAGGGTACTGGGACAAAAGTCATGGCCTCCTGTTGATAGTTTTTTTTTTAATAGTATGACAACAGAGAAAGTGACATAGAAGCTAAATAAGCAAGACAATGGACGCAGCACAACAAAAAGCCCCAGGAGATAGACGGGGCGGGTCAGCGAAGGTCTCGAGTCTTTGTCTTCTTTTTGTTCCTCCCTCCTTTCTTTCTCTCCTTCTGAAAGTCACATTGCTTCTTCCCAAAGTCATAACTCAAAACAAAGTCACATCAAAACACATAGAAACTTTTTACAGCGGTGGCAATGGAGGATCTTTGATGTCTGTTAAGGTTAGTTGAGTTGTTTCTGCGCAGCTTTAACAGGGACTGCTTTTATCTGCTGCAATCTCAATAAACAGGCTTTAGGTTAACAACCTAAGATGTTTTTTCATCAGTATTCACAGTTTGTTAATATCCTCTGTAACTTAACATTTTTGGGGATTTTTTTTTTATTTTACTAGAAGCAGACACAAAAGTCATAGATGCTGCAGTCCTTTTTCCTTCTGTTATACCTCGTCTAGGGGTGGCCGAGGCACAAGATGATCGAGACCCATCTGCTCAAGTCCCAAGCAGCCACAGTTACCAAAAGTTACCTTTCAAAATAAGGCGAATTAATTTACATAAAACAAAGCATATAAGTTTAACAACTTCAAATGAAACTGAAACTGAACTTCAGGATGAATCTAAATAACAAACAGTTCTAACTCAGAAGGTAAATGATCTGACCTAACAAATCAGAGAGAACAGAAATACAAACACTTACCTCCCTAACTCATTTAAACAGGAGAAAACGACCTTAAATAAATAAGATTCACCCCGACATATTTTACATTAAACTAAACGGACTGAATCTCGAAACAAAGGAAGACGTGGTTGGAAGGAGAGGGAGACGGGGCTCCCCACGCCGCTGCGGTGACGTCACTTTGGCTTTTTATGACAGCCGTCTTTGGACGCAGCCAACCACCTGTAGGCGCTGATGATGCCCCAGCCAATCAGCTCCGGGGACCTGCGCACACCACATTTACATATCTGCTCACAGACACATTCCACACAGGCATACACAGCTTAGAACAAAAACCGCATTACGACTATACAGTCGTAACACCCACACTTCTATGTTCTGATTGGATATCAAAGCTACCTAGAAACTTAGGACAGGAGATACTGAGTGAAAAAAGCATGCAGAAGAGGTTGATTGAAGACCCAGTATAGACACTACACTTATGCTTATTAACACAAGATCACCTCTCCATGAACACTGCAGACATGTTATGTCATGCACAGCATTCAAGCCAAAAAAAAGTGGTTTCATTCCTATTTTATGGCTTACATTTGCATCACAACACGTGGTATTAAATAAAGTAAGTCCACTGAGTGTATTGCTAAGAGAGAGATTAAAGGTTACTGGTTGGCACACTTCTTTATTGAAGGATGAGGAACTGAACACGAAAATAATAAAAGTGAGTGGAGAAAACAATAGTTAAAAAAACATCAGAGGATAAAAAAGGACAAGCAGAGAGGTGCTGCAGTAGGGGAGTGTTATTTCTTGTGATGTGTCATCTCCACTCTAGCACCAAGCAGTCTGGCTGCAGGCCTACAGGCCAGCCTTTATCACACTGAGAATACAGGCCACCTCCACAAGTGCAGAGGTCAGGTTGGGACTGCCAGCTCAAATCTCGTTTTCTCACCTCAAGAGCTGTGGCGCCTCTGAAAGTACAGCCAGCGTACATCTCCGCTCAGAAGTTCAAAGAGAAATTCTCAAAAACTCTGTTTTGGGTTGAGTGTTTCTTTGGTAGAAAATAGTCCCTCAGAAAACAGCAATGATTTTACAGAGAAAATGGAACAATGTTTCTTGAAAGAGCACAGGCGGAGGGCAGACTCAGATCCTTCACTTACGGGAAAAGTAGCGCAATTTATTCTAGTTTTGTACAAGCACAATTTCAGGCATCAGATCAGCTCTGTGAAGTCTGACACGTCAAATATTACCCTATCATAGTTTTATGTAATATTGAATTTACACCTTTTTACAGAATTCAATAAAAATGTCACTTATTGAGATTTGTGGTTTTCGTCTAACATTTAATTCATCAACATTTTATTTTAGTATTTCATTATTTTTGATCCTTCTTTAGAAAAACAGGATCCTTTTTTACAATTTCTTCTTCTGTCTTGAGGTAGGTATGAAAAATACACACAAACAAAATACATCTTATCAGGGCAACAGAAACACTCAGATTGATTAATAATATTTTTTGGTTTCTTCTGATGATCTTTAAAGAGTGGAAAAACTTTAGACCTGAACTAAGGTACAAGATATATATATATATATATATATATATATATTTACATATGTAGATATGCATGTGGACACGTATGTAAATACTGTTGGTTTGTTTGTTTGTCTATGTGTATGTGTAAAATAAAAAACAAAACAAAAAATAAAACACTCATTGAATCAAATCAAAAAACATTGAGTTTGCTTTAAGGAGTTTCATAAGGAGTAGAAAACACATGAGCTGCATATGAACACAGAAAGACATTGCATGTAGCAGGCTTCTCGGTATGTGTATCCCAAAGGAGGGCACATTGACAGACACAGTTACAGTGAGTTTACTGTGAGGAACCAGAGATATCGAGGAAACAGGAGCTGTAATGTGTGGTGTCTCACTCTCTAAATTGTGTTTGTTTGTAGGTGTGCATGTCACTTTGCATCAGTTTTTGTGCGTTTCTGTTTGTACCCACATCCACACCCTGGCTGCGTGTGAATGAATCATAGCGCTAACTGTGAGTTAGCACATGCATACAGGCGTGTGTTTGCTCTATATGCTGTGCATGTGTAGCTTTGAGTGTGAAACGTTGGCTATGTGTGTTTGTGTGTGAATCTATCAGCATCACAGCGCTAAAGGACTCATCACATGAATAATGAGGTATACTTCCAGTCACAGAGTGAGAGTTTAAAGGACACACACACGCACACGCACACTCTCAAACACACTTCTTTACCTACAGCTTAGCGGGGAAGCAATACATCTTCTATCCCCTCTTCATCTTCCTCTCTCTCTCCTTCTATCTTCAGTCATTTGTTTGCCCTCTCTATCTCCCCATCAGCTCGCTCTCTTCTTCTTTCACTCTAAATAGGTGCTGCATTAAAGCTCTCGGATGCCACTTTATTTAATAGGGAGCCTTTCTGGAGACGCAACCGCCAATTGACTGGAAAAAAATGTGTGTGTGCGCTTGTATATGTGTGTATGGTGTGCATGGGGGGTTAGAGTGAGTGCTTTACCCCCATCAGCTCTTCCCAGTGCCAGCAGCCAGATTGTATTAATGGCATAAATGAATCAAGCTGAGGAACCTTGGAGGGCGCGTTAGTGCCAGCAATGTTTCTAGAGGGAGGGATATTCCCTGAACCCTGGATGACCTTGGAATAAATAAAACAAGAGCTCTCCTCTCAATCATCAGAGATGCAGCACTGTACATCCACCTGCATTACAGTATTTCTAGCCGGCAGGACTTAATTGGCTGTCAAAATACTGCGTCGTCTGTTGGACCTGGTTGTCACAACGCAGCATTTACTGTCGTCTGATGTGCAGCAGGAGGAAACCAAGTCAACTTCAAGTGCAGGTTCAACATGAACCTGCAGGACACGTTTTGAAAAAGGATATCTTTGCACAGCAGGGCTGTCACTTTTTACAAACGTCATGTTTGAAAACATTTTAAATTATACACAATTCTTTCAAATATATATGAATTCATATTTGCCCCCTTTGTCTGATGCTATTCTATATGTTACACTACACCTCTCTCAGTTAATCACTTAAATTTTTTCAGAGCTGTATTATCAGAATAATTATAGTGCATTCATACATACTGATTATCCTTGCTTATAAATCTTGCTTTCTTATTTGTGATGGTGAACTACCCTATTGCACCGTGCATGTTTTTTCAGCTTTGGAAACAGTTTTGAGCTCTCAGGGTGCTTTCACATTACTGGCAAAGTCTGCTTCGTTGGAACAGGTGAGAACACACATTTGAGCTCTATTGCTGACCAAACTACTGGATCATGGTCCGTTACAAAAGACGGGTCCGTTTCCAAACGAACCATGTCCGGTTCGATTCTGATGAGAACATAGACTTAAAGTACAACCTAATACAGGAAGCAAACCAAAATACTGTGCACTATGGGTTAAAGGGTGTTGACCCTTTCAGAGACAGCCAGGCAGCAAGATGAGTGTGACAGATGTGTGGGAGCGACGAGGAAATAGAAATATGCACTTTGCTCGTGGAACGCACAAGAACACGGAGGTGTTTAAACTGTTCATTAAAAAACTAAAGGAGAGTGGAAGTGATCAATCTGAGGAACATTGTGGTTAAAAGTACAAAAAACTCAGAGCATTAAAGTCCGCGATCGTGGTGAGTGTGATGGAGGAGCGTGTTGAGGAGTGTGCTCTCTCGCTCTGTTTACTTCAGGGAGTTTGCCAACTTGGAAATTCTGACCAATCACAAAGCAGTTTCCTCGCGCATCCAAACTTTTTGTCCGTTGGTAAGAGCTGCCGTGTGAACGCAAACTAAACTCGAGGCCAAATTCTACATTGTAGCCAATTGGTTTTTCATTCGGATCAAACAAACAAAACTACGTTGGTTCTGCAAAAATTACAGTATGCCAAAAATACCCGGATGTCGTACTGATTTGAAAAAAATCTCCAGTATGCATCGGAACAGTCTACCTCGCTTACTGTATCCCACAATGCAAAGCGCTGGAACGTCACAACGGAAGTTGAAATGGCAGACGGGCAGAAGGGGGCGCTATACTCCTGCTTTCCAAAACTGGAAACTGGCGCCTGGCATAGCATACTGCAAAATACATTTGAACAGCTCCGTACTACAAACTACATGCATCCTGCAGTATGTAGTTTGTATTACATATATAGTATCCTATTTCGAATACAGTATGTGTGTCTGTGTGTCTGGAGGGTGTGGCTTCTACAATCAGACACCTGGCAGTAGGCTATCACACACCTGAAACTCATCTCCTCATCAGTACAAGAACCCCGGCTTTACCTCTACTCAACGGCAGGTTATTCTGTGTACTCCAGTGGTGGTTGTAGTCGGCCACTCTGAACTAGTCTGAGTTTATTCGCAGTGATTTCCAACATGTTTTCCTTGTGCCCAGATTACCGCTCCTCGTGTCTGTGCTCCACCTGCAAACAATTCCACTCCAGGGATTCTCTCTCAGTCTGCCTACAGAGCTAAATCAGTGCCAAAGTCCTTTCTGTGTAAACTCTCCACCACTGTGCCTCAACCAGCCAGACGGTCAACCCTTTGCCAGAACCCAGCTCTACACTCAACCTCACTGAACTCTCAATTCAGCCTCTGTGTCTGCTTTCGGTCCCTAATATGTCTAGAAACCCAAACACAAGTTTACATTGTTTATAGCTTTTATGCAAATTATAATGTGTGATATTATAGAGGGTTAACAGAATTAGCATTTTCCCCCAAAAAATATTTAGTTTTATAAAAGTTCAAATAAGTGCTTGCTTGCCTGCAGTTTGGAGAACAGATTTAAACAGAGTAATGATATAATGGTATTTTCCAATTAAATGTGTTTATGTAAAATAAACATTTCCTCCATCACGATGCTCATTAACAAGTACAATTTTGGCTAGACAGATGCAGTCCTTGATTCCGCTTTTGCCATTTCATGATTTATATGATGTTGTCAAAATAACACCTGTTATTCACAGATTCATGGAACAACTGCACAGTTTATTTTCTTCTGACATTTCAAAAATTGCCAACGATTAACTTGAACAGAAACACACAGAGACACACTTTAAGGGGGTTGTGTGGGGGCCTTGACAGAGAACCACTGGTGGGGAAAACAGCATCCAGATGAGTGAAAGTGGAGTTGTTGAAAAGGTCACACACAGAGACACATAAAAGCTCACACATGAAACACAGGCCCGCACTTTCCCCCGTACATGGCTGAATGCTCTGAGGCTCGCACACCCAAACGCACACACAAAGGTCAGTGTTTTCCTGATGTGTATTGATGCTGGAGCCAGTTCCCCCTTTCCCCCACAGTTAGAGGTATCTAAAAGAGTTTTCTGTGTGTATTATTGACTTAGTGAGCAAACTGCCAATGGCAACAAGAATAAAAGGTGGTAAATGATAAATGAAGAGGACTTTTTACTAATTATATTTCACAGAATATCCTGCAGTGGAATGTATTATCACCTCATCATTTCAGTGCCCCCATGACTCTGATTTAAAAAGCAGAGATATTTCAGAAGAGATGAATCATTGCTAAAACCAGCTTAAGCAGCTCTTCATCCTTGAATTACCGCCTCTTTGTTGTCCAGATTCTATATACAGGAAACAATAAGAGTCACATGGTGAGGTCTGATGTCAGGGGATTAATGACGTTTTCAAAGTGCACTCAGTAAGCTTTTTGCTGTGGCTGCTGTCCAGGGTGCTGATGTGGGAACTGTCCGTGGTCCTAGCTGCTGTTTGGCCCAAAAATCATGACCAGTGCTGCTTGCCATTTCCCCTTGGAATATCCGTGACTTTACTTCCTTTTGTGTTTGCAGTATTCTTTTGTTTCTTCTGTCGTTTTGCTTTCTTTTTGCTGAGCTTTATACAAAAAGACTTTTGCATGTATCCAGCCTCTGAGTCATCGCTCCGCTTGGGTTCAAAATGCAAAACAAAACTCGTCTTCGGCATAAAGAAATACAATATTAGCACGGAATACCATAAAAAGGGATCATCCCCAGCCTGGGTAGCTGTTCAGTCTGTTCTCATTCAGTGCACCATGTTTTTGAGCATTAACCCTTTAATGCCCTTGTTTCCCCCAAACATGCATAAACCTTCTGTTACTTATGTCTCACAGTTTTAGCTTCTAATCAAATACTATTAAATAGCTTTTTTTCCCCCATCATTTAAACATGCAAAAAGTCTTACTTTGAAAATGTACTGATGTCTTTTAGCATAGCATGTATTCTATATGATTAGTGATGTATTGTACTGTATAGCAGAGTAGAGTTATTACAAACATAACATACTCACTGTTCAATGTTTTGCTCCAGATCTCTTTAATTTGGGACACAACAATGCTCACAATCAGGTGCTTTGAACATACTTTCATTTTCACAGTTTTACTGTTGCTGTCATCCAAAACCCTCCGCTCTGCGTGAACCCAACAAACTGGTGATCAAATTATTGTTACAGTAAGTTCCAAAACACACTTCTGTCCGTGTTAAATCTTGGTATCGCTGGCCAGAACTTAACAAAACATAATTTTCACTGATAGGTTTGTAAGTTTGAAACATATAAGGGAACTAAACCAGGAGACCACAATGTAGCTTATTTTATGCACCACCTGTATACCATAAAAAATAAGGCAAAACATAAAAAGAAAGACGAAATCATCAGTGCTTAGAAGTCTTTCCAGCCCAGCATCTACCTGTGACCAAGAGTCAGAGTTTATGGTCTTGGTCTGACCATAAGTTGTAAATATTTTCTGTCCACACAGTTTTAATTGATGCTTTTTTACAGGTCTGAACAGGTTAATACATTAAATATTTAAGAAACATCGAAGAAATGAGAAAAGTCACATAACTGCATTCAGCATTAAGATTTCAAATTATTGGAACTAAGCGGCCAAGCTGACATCACGGAGAGCAGTCCCACGTAATGCACAGGAGCGTTAACATACTTCTGCCCATAGTAACATGCATATGAGAATATTCTGACAGCGATTTGTCCTGTTAATTGTCATCAACTCACAGCACTGAGATCACAAGAGAACAAATGAAAGTGAACCTTGTCTGGCGCTGTCTGCTTTGTTGCTTTGTATCTGAAAAGTGATTTACAACTTGTCTTATCTTCTAACCTCTTCTGTCAAGTAAAAAAAAAACACAGCGCTGTACCTTTGTGCATGTTTTCTTTTAATCTTATCCTGACAATTGGCTTGTGCCAGATTTGTCTCTTATGACTGCGAAACAGATTGGAACAAAGTGTGACGTCTGTGTGTGTTTAACTAAATACTTCAGGCCCATTAGGGGGAAAAACACTCTGAAAGCAGAAAAAAACTTAAATTGAAGTCGGTCCAAAATTACTGCAGAGATTTGCTATCTGAAAATTACCATAGAGATTTACTGTCTGGTAATTGCTTAGTGTTTTTGCTGTATGTGTGCTTGTCTGTCCGATGCACTCATTCTTCAGTGAATGTATGTGCATGTGTCTCTGAATTCTCTGAGGTCATGTCTCAGTGCCATCAGTCTCCAGACATCAGTAGGCTGTAATTGTGTGTGTGTGTGTGTGTGTGAGTGTGTGAGTTTCAGGCAGAGCTTAATTGAATAGGAGGTAAAGGCCATGGTGTTCCCCTATGGTGCAGACTCTAAATGTAGCCTCACTGGTGGGGAACCAAGGGGAAATCGAGCTTAGAGACACAAAATGAGAGGGAGAGAAAGGAAAGAGGGCGAGATGACTATAAATTTGACATTCCTCGGAGAGATTGAATAGAGAAACTGACAAAGAAAGAGAGCGTAGCTAAATGTGGGCTCCCCAATGAGACGGAACGAGTTTTAGGGAAAAGAAAACGGGAGCGATGGAAAAAAAATGAAAAGAGAGAGACTTTATCTAAATGTGTCCCTCCCCTGCGAGAGGGCTCAGAGACCAGGGGAGCTGTCCTTGGTTCTGAATAAGCCTCTGGCAGAGAACCAAGTCAAGCAGTTAGCATTGAGCACATCGCACGGGGCTGAGGGCTCATACACTACCGCTCTGTCATTGTCTCTTCCTACATCTGTCTCCCTCGCTTTCTTTTAACCCCCCATCACCCCAACTGTGTTGTGCTGTAGCGAGGTGACACAAGCAGTTAGAGCAGCGAACAGAATGCAGCTCAAGGCAACAAAAAAAAACCCACCTCTCGATCCAGAGGTTCCACCTCTCTTCAGTGTTGAAACACTCTTGTATTTCATTTAGAAATGTGTCATTAATTCAACAAAAAACACTTGTGTTGCCTAAAAAAGAAAAACCTTGGCTGTTAAGCTTGAAGCCTCTGTCTTGACCTTGACAAAAATAGGAAAGAAAACATGTCCAAACACAAGCTCTACTTACTCATTGACACTTTCCACATCCTGCGGCCTCTCTCAGAGGACTGAATTGTAAAGTTGTCATGGAGACGGTTTTTGCTGGTCTTACACCAAACAACTTTTTAAGCAATTTTACTTTAACAGACAATTTTAAACTGTGATAGATTTGCTGGAGCTGTGTCGCACTCCTGTCATGTCTGTGAAGGTTCTCAGTCATCCAGGTCATGGTAATTCAAAGCTTAATCCCAAAGTCAACTGGATTTAGCTGAAGTTCTTCAAGAACGGCTTCCAGAACTTCAACCAAGACCCGCTGCCTTTTGGATTAAGATTTAAATTACTCCGGTCATCTTCATCATTGGTGTCAGGTGTCTTAGTCTGACTTAGTCCAAGCTGTCTAAAGCTATGAACTTCAATAACTTGAACGTTGTCAACAGCCAATATGTGCGCTCTCCACAGCACCTATCAGAAAGCAGCAAACTAGGTTAACTGTAAACGTAGATGGGACACACCCGGGCTGCTGTCAACATGTCCTCATATGTTATGATATGGAACATGCTGTTGGGACACAGTGTAAGTGTGGCAGCTGTTAGCTCTGCTGAACCAGTGAAAGTTTGATGAAGGGAAGAAGGAAATGCATCTCTAGGGGCAGACTATCATGTGTCGCTTACCCAGCAAACTTAAGGCCATCAATTTGCACAGATAACACCAACCACTGCACACACGAGAAAAGCTGTGGCCAAAAAAGTGTTCTTTTCGCTCCATTGTAACCCTGCAAGATATCCAGTCTCTGTAAAATCTTACAGTCTGTGACTAAATTGTCCCAAGATGTGGGAGGGTGTCTTTTTAAAGTCTTTTAATGTAGGGATTACTTGTCACTATCTGCGATTTGTTTCTATCTACTCCATCGACCAGCAGCTTTAAAGCTCACGCTGTATCTGTTTCTGTTAAATCCTTACAACATTCTTTTTAACTACAAGTTGTATTCCAAGTCATTGGCCAGGCAAAAAGGGGGGTTATATAACATGGATCTAGAAACATCTGACATTGGGTAGAACATTAATAGCCAAGCATTATGACTTTTTTATGTTGCACTTAACTTCTTGCTTACATGTGAGAGCAGCTGCAGTGGAAGGAATCAGGTTAGAAGAGGAACACACATTTACATTACATTACTGTCAACAAATACTGTGAGAGCTGAACCCAACATGCCCCAGTCGCTCTCTCAGCACCATCAGACTTCCCTTGTCTCTCTGTGACAGTCAGCCTCAAGCCTATTTGTATAAGTGGCCACATATAAGGCTCACTAAATTCCTTACAGGTGGACACGGGTAGGTTTTAGTGAATGTTTCTCAGACAGAAGGTGCATTTGTATTGCATTAGGTTACTGATGTGTTTGTAGCACTGAGAAGATCTATCAGGCTTAGGACATTCGTTAGGAGAATATATTCATTGTTGCTTTTTGTGATGTAAAGCAAATTGTCAGCAAAAAATGAAGAATGTCAAAGACCTATCCATTTAATAATGAAATAGTCATTTTCTAGCTGCAGAGCTGCTGAGTCCTTTTATGTCCAGTAAGTGACATAAACTATCCAGCGTGCCCTACAATCGCACACTTAGTTATTGGGTGAGTAATAAGTAAACTGTCTCTTAAGCTATCTCAGAACGTGTCAACAATATTCCTTAAAGTTCCTCCTGTGTGAAAATTGTTCACACATTGCTAAAAAAGTAGCAAAGTGACGTTCTGGGGTGAATTAGTACATAGATTTCATTTTGTTGAAGGCAAGACCGGCCTGTGAATCTGTGCCCGTCAGACTCTCAGAGCCGTGTTATTTGGTGTGCGCGCTGAGCAGATTATCCATTGGTAATTGTTTAATACCCCAAAGAATACCTCAACACCTAAAATGAAATAAAAATGAAGGGTTGAACAAGATGAGGCAATTGTTGAAAATCAATTACACTTCCAAAGACTCGAGATGCTGTTGAAGTGGTCATAATGTGAATATATTTTGTTCTTTGTGCTGCTGCACTCCAGAACTTACATTCTTACTTAATTCTTTTAATCGAAGTGGTTTTTCTTTTTTGTACCTGCATGTGTCACACTTCTTTTAATGTTCTTAATGCCCTGTGTTGAACTGTGTAAAGCACTTTATGTATGAATGGTGCTCTATAAATAAATGTGCCTTGCCATTTACCTACATATCTATACATCTGTGAAACACCCCGCTGACTGTCTGTATAAATGATAGCATAAACCTAGTTTTGCACATGACTGTCAGAAACACAAAGATGTGAGTTTCAACCTTGATCAGTCTACAATTAACAGCACAGTGCTGGATGTTCTTACTCTAGTGATCTCTTTACTTTAGTCTTTTTGTTAGCAGCCCTCTGCTGCAGCTCAAATGCAAACACTGCCCAAGCTAACACTAAGAACTGTTGCTGAACCTCTAATTTAATTTACTTGATGTTTGTCCCAACAGTGCCATAAGATTTACTGCAGACTGCTGTCACACTCACCTGTGATATGTATATATCTAAAGCTACAAGATGTTTTTCTAATATCCCTGAGTGGACAGCCATAAAAAGGTTACATTTAAATGCCCCTCATTCTTAGATCCTTCTTTGAACTGTTGGTGTTTTTAAAAAAATGCCCTATTTGCCAAAAACTCTCTTTTACAGCATAAGGTGAATCAGGGAGCAATCACAGGATGACTATGATGTGATGTCCTCGGCTCTGTTTCAGTATGTTTTAAATCCTAACATCATGTTGTTGAAAATGTCACCCTCCAACCGGAGTGGTCCCTAATTAGGATTCAGACAAGTGTTTGTGGCTCTTGGCTGCTAAATGGACCCAGGAGATGCGAGGAGATGATGGTGGCTGGCTGAGTTAGTCTGTGTTGACAGAGCAGGAGAGAGAGGAGAGCAAAGGGAGGGAGGGGAGAAAAAAGGGACGAGAGGAGAAGAGAGAAAAACATTAATGCTTGTGATGGGGCTGATCCAACTTGTTTATTTGGACCACACAGCTTCCTATTTATGCATGAATTCACATTTTGTTTTTGCCTCTGCTGCTGTTGTGTTTCCCGTGTTGAAAAAAGCAGAGCTCGAACATATGTCAGCCCTACTATTAAAAATTAAACAGCACTGTAAAAAATAAAGGGAGCTTCAAGCTTTGACTTTGTCTCTGCATGTCTGTCTGACTTTCTGCCCTGCCACATCTTTGTTCCATCCAGCTGTCTCCTCTACCGTCCGTCCGTCCATCAACCCTGGCTGCATAATTTGAAGATAAAATGCTCAGAAATAACCTTAGTAAAGCAAAAGGACAGCTGGCAAAAACAAAGACATTGCCTGGCTAGTGTTTCCTGTAATAGTCGCTGTCGCTCCAGCCAAAGCAGTGGCCATATTTCAGTGCTAGTAATTCAGCGCCATTCATATTTGCCAACCTCGCCAATATTTAAGCAATCATATTAACCTTGCCAGCCACATCTCACTATTTATATGAGCCTCCCCAGCCAATATATTAGCATTATATCAGTCATGTTGCATCTGTTCAGTGTCCTAACATTAAAATTCTTGTTTGCCCTACCCCTCTCCAGTCCCTTTTATGCTCCCTATGCCGGCCAAGGGGGCATTGTTTTATGGCCAGGAACAGTAAATTAGCACAAGAAGCCTTTTCCTCATTTTAGTGAGCATCTTGTAGACAACTGTGAAAAGAGTGAGGAGGGGCTGCCTCTGAAATCTCTGCCCAAAAACCTATTTGACATCCAACTCAATACAAGAAAACAAAAAGAGTATCCCAGTCTGGATTCTTTCACCTTGAAATGTTACGAGACATTTGGATGGACCAATTAAGTGTAGTGTCTTGCAACACCCCCAATCTCATGATTAAACTTTCCTAGTCTGAAATCTCAGCAGGACAGGAGACAGACAGGTTAGTATTCATATTCCAGTAACAATAGTGTGGTTCATTCTGTTTGAGGCTCAAGGAGGCACAGAGGGATGTGACTGAGTCTGAGCTGAGCTCAAAGCATTTTATTGTCTCTGCCACAAAGCTACTGCGAAGATGAGCTCACATCGACTTCTGGGATGATTCTTTGTTTCATGTGCTAATTTCAGAAAAAATATCTCAGCAGAGGTTGATTTGATCCTCTCTTTCATTTTTTCATTTCTACACAGGCAGAAAAAAACAGTCAATTAACAGTCTGTTACACTCAGAGGTGGGAAATTAGCAAATTTATGAAGGAAAGTAGAAGGACAATTTTCACAGCAGGTAGGCCCAAAATGTTCGGTCAAAATATTGAAGCACAGCTGCAGTAAAGACCACTTTAAGTCACTGTGTTGAGATGATTAGTATTATTTGAGTTAAAGTCCATCACAGCCCAGTCGTTGCTGAATTTGCATCGTTTCTGAATAGGGATGGGTATTGTTAGGATTTTATTGATACTGGTATTGATACCATTACTGATACTTATCAATACTCTTACTGCTACAACTCTCAATTATTTGGTGCCAAAAAATAAAGACATGTCTTTATTATGGTGTCTGATAATGTGCCTCTGGAGGGGGGGTTGTAACTGGGGTTCAGGGCTGTGATCAACTACAGTAACAACAGTAAACATTAACAGTAAATGTAGTAAATAACAATCATAAGCAATACAAAAATGGTTTTCTGGCTGTCATGGCAACATCAAATTCACACTTAGGCGAGCTATCAGCTACTAGCATACCTTAACCAGCTGGACTCCACTGACCAAACTTTGCTCGGTGGCATTCTGGAGAACGGGTTTAACTTGGTGTCTGACTCCTGCTAACGTTACTGCAGATGAAGCTGGGGCTGCTGTTTGACTGACGCTGTGTATGTAACAGTGGCTGAATAACTACAGGCCTATTTATAAGAACCATGCGATTTTCCTGCATTTTAAGTTTGGCTAATCCCATGTGCAGTATTGCTATCCGCGGCTGCTTAAGCAGTCAAACACGCTGCACTGCTTCAGATTTATAGTATGTTGAATGAGGTTGCTGGTGTTACGCTTTTTAGACGCAACTACCGTTTCACACAAATTGCAAGAAGACGCACGAAGTGTTAAATTTGGTAAAGTGAGCCCAAACTTTGAAACGCTTTGCTCTGTCTGCCCAATAGACCTACTATCAATCAATCAATCAATCAATCAATTTTATTTGTATAGTGACAAATCCTAACCAAAGTTATCTCGAAACACTTCACAAAAAGAGCTGGTCCAGACCGTTCTCTTTCTACGAGACTTTCTCCAGAGCGTTGCTGCCTGACGGCGGTGGCTTCGTCATCACTAGGGGACGGACGCGAGCTTAGAATGAAATGAAACGAAAAAGGCGTAAAATAGACAGGATGTTAACGTTAAATACCGATAGGAGCACCGTTTGTCCATAAGCTTATGGGTTTCTTTCAGTTACTTTCAGAACTGATCAATGTTGTACCGGTACCAAAAAAGACCAGTTCTTGTTGAATGCCTGTTTCACCTAGAAAACCATTTGGGATGTTGCAAGGCGATTTCTCTTGTCTGCCACCGCATGTTTGTCCTCGTCTTTCTGACCATCAAATCAAAATGTAACATTTTCAGTTCCTTCACCTTTTACGAACTAATTTTAACATAACTTAGCTATGCAAACCTTATGTCAGTTCTGTGCTTAGCATGCAAGGTTACATGTTCCCTAAATATTTCAAATTTTAATCAAATTTTATTAGTATAGCGCCAAATCATAACCAGAGTTATCTCGAGACACTTTACAGAAAGAGCAGGTCTAGACCGACTCTTTGTTATGTTATTTAAAGAGAGGCCCAACATGAATCACCATGAGTAGTACTATATTTATAAAGTTTACCTGCCAATGTGACGGTGACTTACTTATTATCATTATTACTTAGGGATGCTGTCTATCTTTAATCTCCTGTAACATTTAGGATCTGAGCCTTCAGTTCATGGATCATAGAAACCGTGAACATGTCGGGGTGCTGGGGCGGATTTTCTCCTGTAATGAGTGGTCTGCAGTGTCTGTAACCTGCTGGGGAGACCAGACATCATTTATACCCAGGGCAAACAAGCCACACACGCTCGCCTGCCAAAAGCACCATCCATTTAATAGAGACAAGTCAGAGAGGGCAGCCTGCTCGCTGCCACACAGCCAGCACTGCACTGCAGAGCCCAACTAACAGACTGAGGGGTGGGCTGATAACTCCCATTGATTTGCAATAAATACTTGTTATGAGTTAGGTTGTGAATGTGTTTAAGTTTTAACAGCTTCCATCCCTTGATTAATGAAACTTAAATGTGTAAGTCTCACTATAACATTAAAAATATACATACGAGAGTCAGTATGGAATAATAATCAATAAAAACATATCTGCATGTAAGTGCTGATATGAATCTAGTCATGGATGTCATCTCTAAACTCAAACACCATCTCAGGAAGTCTTGGCCCAAGTACCTAATATCAGTTATCGCATTTCAGCTGGCTATCAGCCCCATAGGCTTAATCGTCTTCAGGCGTTAGCCAGTGCGTCGTGAGATCAATCCATCCATCCATTTTCCTCTGCTCATGTAGCGGTGGCAGACGACCCTCTCCCCAGCAATGTTTTCCAGCTCCTCCTGGATGATCCACAAGAATTCCCTGGCCAGGTGGGATATAAAAGGAGTAGCAGCTCTACTCAGAGGTCCCTCCCAGCCGCCCTATTGGGGACACTCACTCGGGCCGCTTGTATCAGCGATCTCATTCTTGTGGTCAGTAACCAAAGCTCACGACCATAGGTAAGAATTGGCACATAAATCGACAGCTAAATTGAAAGCTTTCCCTTCCAGCTCAGCTCCCTCTTCACCACGACAGTCCGGAACAACGCCTGTTTTACTGCTGATGCTTCACCAACCCTTCTGTCAAAACTCCCCCCAAACTGGACACTCTCCTCCCCCCGGCCATGCTTTGAGATCCTGCAGGTGGATATCGCAAACAGATTGGTTGACAATAGACTACCATGGTGGAAGCCAACACCCACTGGGAACATGTCTGACTTTGTGCCAAGGGTGTGAACGTAGCTCTCACACAGACCGCCTGCAGTCACAGAACACAGAAGGTCGTTGACACAAAAACACAGCACAGACAGGGAAAGAATCCTTTGTGTCACCAACAAAGACACCACTACTCCAGCCCAAGAACTTACAGTGCCATGCCGTGTCATGAAAAATTCACTAGTCCTGAATGTTACTCGAGCAAGTCCTGTGATGACTGAACTTCTCTGCTAGTTGAATTGCGCAACTCCCAGGTGTGATTCTGTAGGGCAATGCATGCTCAGCAACCATTCCCGACAAAATAAAAGCTTAGAAAAAGCACAGTCTGTTTTAAGAGTGTGATACCAGGGTGAAACTCATTTCCTCAGTGTTGGCCCTTAGTGTTTTGGCTTGGCACTCGGCCAAGAAATCCACAGGGACAACAAGGTGAACGGCTTGGCCTGCTGACTACCTTTAGTTCCTTATTTCTTTATTTCCCAGATTGTTTTGCTAATATCCGTGGGGGGGGTGCAGGGTCATGGCCTGGTCCAGTGCTTGCCAATATTTTCAAGGCAGCAGCTCACTTCCTGCAGGCCAAAAAAGAATGCAGCTCCGGTTATTGATTGGAAATGTCACATAAAGCCGTCTATAGGAAAGGGTCAATAAAAAAAGTAAGCAAATGCTGCTCACAGGCCTCACATTCATTATCCAAGGAAAACAGAGATGTTTTGTCATCACCCTCATTTTCATGACATTTAATTCAAAGATGCACATTTAAAATGAAGTAGGTCATCTATTTAATGCTTCCCAAGTCGCTCGCTTGGTAACTTAATTTGCATTTGACAAACGGGAGTCTTTTGAGATTCTGTCTGTTCAAAGAGACGTTGAGTAAATGACACTTAGCTCTCTGCTCCTTCATGTATTGAGGGAATTGTTTTTTAAGTTGTGTGCTCACAAGAGCAGAAACATGAGAGGGACAGAGAGTGGGGAACGATGGCGGGATGCCTTGTAGCTTTTGATAGCATTAAAGATAGAAGATGTTGGTGATGAAATGCACGCCAAATGTGATGAGAAAATTCTGCAGTCAGTTTCCACAGCAGTACCCAACTCAGTTTAACCCACACTGGTTTTGATTTCACACCCTCTGATTTGCCCGACTGACCATTGTTTATTCAAGTATACAGTGAGGCTTTATTATTCCTTTGCTCATTTACTTGAACATGTAATGCATGACTCGTTAACTTGCCAGCAGGGCAGGGTGGAGAGTTAATACTTGACTTATGTCGGCAGTAACATCGTTTTGATCTTATGCAGAAAGACTGGCATCCCTGCAGCGTAACCTCACACTCTGCTCCGGATTTAGGGAATGCCTCTTTTGGCACCCTTTAAAAGGGTTCCAGCTGTTGGGGGTATGTGCATGCTTTGCATAAAGGCTTTAACTTAAATCCTGAGTACAGATGGAATCTAATATACAATGCTTACCATTTCAAAACCTTATGTTGATTTCCCCAGCTTTAAATCATTTCATCATCATTTACATGTATTCCTTGAAAGTCATATAGCCCTCCTTTTAATGTCTTTTAAGGAAATGCACAAGTTTAGAGAACAACGTTAAGGTCTTCCCTCATCTGTCAATTTCACACAAGGTAACAGATGTAGAGAATTATTTAGCAAAGCGCAGTAAAGTCTTGAATTCTTAATTCATCGACGTGTTAACCCTTTCAGCCCACACAACAAGCTGTAAACACACCACATATTCACACATGTAAACATTCTAACATGTAAACTTGAAACAGTGAAAAGTTTCACCCTTAGCTTTTTGTCAATGACTGTAAGTAATGTAATTGTAAATATTAAAATGCTTATGTTATATCTGGTATTTCAGAGGTGTGATGTGTATTACTGTCAGAAGGATGTGAAAAACCTGTTCATTAAATTTGTTTTACATTTCTTTTGACCACAGCCTTGGGGTTTGACCTCTCCAGCCTAATGCGGGCTATGGGACAGTGGTCACTGAAGCTCAGTGAGAAAACTCCGGAGGCCTTAATTCTGTCCCTCCTATTGGTTCAAATGAAATCTATCAGATTGATTTTAAGGTATTCTTTAAATGAGGTCCAGTCGGTTCAACAATCAGCTGTGCTGACTGAGGATGTCATACATCTCCTTTAGTGTGAGTCATTTGTGAGCCAGTTTAGATTAAAATCACAGAAAATGTTTCAGTGGAGTTTTGTTCTGTTGACCTCTTTTTGAATAAAAATCCTGACTTTTGAGCTTCAAACCTGTGTTCCTTTGTGCCTTGACTGCTTGGTCCATGACACTTTAATTACACAGACACACCGTCCCCTCTCCCGACTCTGTCGATTCTGTACAGCTCATGTGTCTTTTGTTTCAGCCAGGTTTCCGTCAGTACCAGTATCAGGGTTAGTCTGTGATACAAGAGTTCTCAGTTGATCTCTTTTAAAATGAGTACACAGACTTCTAATATTTGGATGCATAAATACCAGCCCATTTCTTGACTTGAAAGCCTGTGGGGTAAAATAAGACTTGCCCAGAGTCACAGGAGGGCAAGCTGGCAGGTGGCAATGGTTTGGGTTTTATTGTTATTAAATTATCAGGGTTATAAAAACTACAGGAGAGGGACAGGCGGTGCTTACGGGGACCGTTAGTGATCAGTGCAGCCAGACAGTGAGGCTGAGGAGCAGAGAGCGTTATTGACAGGGCTCACCTGAGTATCAAGTGCATCTGTAACTGCAGGAGAAAGAAGCAGCTTCATACACCAGTAGGTGGAGCTAGTTAGCGTCCTGGGTGATGCCAGTGGCAGAGAGGAAGAGTTCCAATCAGTGTCGTGTGCTGAGTCTGAGTGCTGAGGGGCCTTTCCCAAACCACTCCCTACACCCTCTCCCTACGAACTTCCACTCTGCTTGCGCGCTCGCGTGGAGGCTCCGCCACATTAAGTGCCGTCCAAAATCTCTGAGTGTGGAGTGTGGAGTGTGAAGTGGGAGTGGGTTGTTAAACCCTCCACCAGCAAGTCTGCACCTATGCTGACTTACTGACCAGGTGCAACCCCATGTGATGTTCGTGATGAGATGAGAGACGTAAATTAAAGTTCCATGTTATTACAGTATAAATGAGAACTGCTTTCATTAAGATAAACGTCTGCGTCTTTAAGTTACCGTTATATTCACAATCTAATAATCTACAATCTTTCTTGTAACGATACAAGTGAAAAGTGTTTTATATCAACAGGGACAGCTGTAAAAACTGTAATTTAAACTCATTAAATTACATTCAATTACTAAATCTCTTTTCTTATTTGTAGCCTAAATGTATGTAGGCTACAAATAAGAAAAGTGATTTTAATGACTCTGCCTCTCTGATATTTACGTAGCTTTTGTTGTACGACATGAAACCATGGTTACACACATTTCCTGTCTCCGCCGGAGTGAGGGGACTTTGTCTCAAATCTCGGCGTTGGATTTAATCCCTTCACCTAAACGAAGGGTGCTCCGTTCAGCTGGGAGAGTGAAGTCAAACGGAGTGGGAGAGGGGAAGGTCGGGTTTGGGAAAGGCCCCAAAGGGAGGTAGCGTTACTCACTCAGTTACTCAGTCAGTCACATACAGACCTGTGTGTAGGGCTGACCTCAGCCAAAAATGTGTTTATAGGGCTTATAAAAATGGAGATGTATCTTCTGATTTGTATTGAAGCTTTGTTGTTATAAAACTGTGAGCCTTCACAAACATCCTTTTTGTTTTTTGAGCTGCATTTGTGTCACTTAGGAGGGAAGATAGCAATGGGAAACATTCCTATCTTTGACATGTTTAAAAAAGCGAAACATTGGGGGTCAATATGGCACTCTATGAAAAAAATGACATTTGATTACCTTAAAGGGGCTATATCTTTTGAGTGGATGTTCTCATATTTTCATGGGTTTCACATTTTTGGGTGTTTATTGTTCACAGTGAAAAAGTGAAAACTGCATAATTCCATGTTGTTCCAGAATTACATTTTTAAAAAGGTCGCCTCTGAAATGGGCCGTTCAGAACAGCTGCAGTTTCTACGTAGAACCTTTATTTCGCTGAAATCGACCAATCGTCATTCACCGTCATTCACCTCAGGCTGCCTTCTCGCACTAGCTTGTAGCCAAGTCGTGTTCAAGATTTCAACTTACTGTCCTGATACCTCCTGGTGATTCTGGCTCGTACATATAAGGCCGATAACCAATCCTAGAGCAGCTATGTTTGCTGCAACTCCCCCACGGCTTGTTGGTTTCAGGAGGAAGGAGAGGCTCCGAAAAATAATTACATTAAAATATGTATACAGTTTTTTTAACTAAACAAACTTAACAGACAAATTCAAAAGCACATCAGAATAACAGAAAATGTATTGTATAGCTAAAATATGTCCCCTTTAAACAACACTTACTACTGTATTGCATGAGGTTTCCATTTCCTCAGTAATCATTAGGGCTTCATGTGAACAGTATTCACAGGTCAGGTTCCTCTTTTTCACACATTGCTGTAAGGTGAGGCTGGCTGACCTAAGATCAGGAATGCTGCCAGTTCCTGCTGCAGTCTGACCCGGACAACTCCAAGTCCTCTGCTGTGACTTTTATGACAGTCGGTTTAAAGTTATTGGCAATGTTGAAGAGTGTGTGTGTGTGTGTGTGTGTGTGAGTGTGCAAATAGCAAAATCATTATCAAAATGTACAATGTGCAGCAATGAAAGGTAGACTGTAGCTCAGGTTTAATGGCAGCAATTGCCCTAAGAGAGAGGGAAAGAAGTGGGCTTGAGCTCTGTCGCTCCTGAGCCTTAAGGCCTTACACATCCGCCAGAAGAGCTGAGGCTGGAACTCCAAGTGCAAGGGGTGTGCTGCGTCAGCCAGGGTGCTTGTGGCCTTTTGTACAGAGCAGAGAGACTAAGCTGGGACAACCTGTTCATGTTAGAGCAGATGTTCACTCACTCCTCAGCTTGAGATCCCAAACCAGCAGATCAGGACACAAGTCAAACTTGATTTAGAAAAAAGATCCATAAAAACTGAATCAGGCTCAAATGCTGGACAAACAGAGTCCTCAATATGCATTAGGTCCACTCCATCAGATTGCTTAGCGTTTTGTAGACAGTTGATGTGATGAAGCCGTTATGAAAGATGTATGAGGGGAGGTTCTAAGGTCCAATATAGAGTGACAGCCCGTCATAACATTAAAAGTGCTTTAAATAAGGTGACCAGTCCTTCAATGAAAACTAGGGACATGTCTAGTTCACCAGTCAATACATCATAAAAATATCCAATGTTTATATAATGTATTCATTTATTTAATGACAGGACAAGGCAAACTAGTGTATAGCTGGACCTTGCATAGTCAACGTATTGTGGCCAAACTGTTACATGGAAAGTCAGAGATATCGTGTCTATAATGTGAATACCTGTATATAGAATGTTTATGTGCAATCGTCTGTAGTGGCCCCAGTCTAATTTGTTCTGTAAGTAGACTGACGTAGCATGTCATGTGACACAAAAAAAAATCCATCCATTTTTGATTTGATCTGATCCGGATTATCTGACTCACTCTGTACTGAATGCTGTTTTCAGAATGATTGCTATATTTTATATGAAGCTTTTTAAAGCCTACATTATTCCATCACACTTTCTCTCTCCAAAATACTTTGGCTAACAGATTGTTAGTAGTTTATCTGAAAAACATCTTTTGGAATAAGAAATTGGCAGCCTCTTAAATCATATTTTCACCTTTCCTTTTCTTTCTCTTTTCCTCTCCTTTCTATCAGGTCTTCCTCCTCTCCTTTCTCTCCACTCTACCTAGTTTGGAGAGACATTAGTGGTGATTGACTTGAATTGGCTTCTGGCTGGCTGAGTTTTCCACAGCGGTTTCCTGCAATACTAGGTGAAGCAACTAGTTTGTACAAGAAGAAGAAGAAGAGGGATGAGATGCCAAAACAAGCACAATGCCATGTAAAATATTAGTCTGTTTAAAGACCGCTGCAACTGAGGACTGGCCCTCCAAAAAAGGGGACTGAACCCAGAAACCCTGAACATGTGGTCAAAGGAGAAAACTTTAGACTGCAGGTCACGTCGTTGAACCACTCTAAAGCCACCTTAAGTTTGGGTACCACTCAGGCCAAGTATAACAACTACATTTTGCAGAGTGGCAGTGAGAGACGAGTGCTTAAAATATAAAACCACAATATTCACAAATTGTATGTATTGTCAGTAACAGCCCATAATACTCCCATGTATAAGAGTGTCAGTGTGACAAATGTTACCAGGGGATACAGATGTGTCTCTCAGTGGTTAGTTCAGCTTTTGCTAAACAAAAACACTTGATGGCCTCTACAGATGTATCCAACTCTTAACCACATTCTTCCAACAGTAGTGTTTTTGTTTTGTCACAATCCCTGTAGCTTTCACTTGCTCGTTGTCAAACCACACTAACCATGCATTTTGACAATATTGCCAGTTTTTGATTTCTCAAAGGTGCACATGGGTTACGTTCTGCAGCAGAGTTCATCTCAAAACATCCCCACTCTGAACTCAGACTCCCGTGAGCCCTCGGCACATCGCCACTTCTCTTTCCTCAGCCGTTCTCTTTGGGCATGAGCTGAAAAGTGAACTCATCCATGTGTGCAGAGCTTGAGGACAGGGGCATGTAGAGGCAAATGAAACGAGGAGGAACAGTTTGATTCTGTTGCAGCAGCCAAACAAAATCAACAGTTATCAATCCACATCTCTGAGTAAAGTGATAGTAGCCATGCACCCGATTGCAACAGTTCAGAACCCCTGTACTGGGCTGTTTTTGTATCAAACCTGTCAGTCAGTGGATTCCCTCATTCCCACGACCAACAGAAAAACTGCAGCAAAACCCATCTAATAAACTCCAGAACTCCCATGAGCACCTGAGATAGCTTCTTACTCCTCGCCTATTTATTTGGGTTGCACATATAGATGACTATTACAGGCCTATACTATTTTTAAACACTGGAAAGTAGCTCATTATGTTGAACAAAGAAATCCTTATGGTAAAAGTATCTGATAACTGTGACAGCTTAGAAACCTTCTTGAGTTCCTTTTATCTTTTGTAAATAACATGTTCTTACTCCCAAATATAACAGCTTGTTAAATTGCCTTACGCTTCAAAATATGACAATCTATGTACCTCTTTAACTTCTGCCTTGCACGCAGGCAAGTATGCAATAACATATATGCAAAATCCAGTTAGACTTTCAGTAATTAAACGCATCAGGACGAGTAGAGAAGCACAAAAAAGCTTTGGGTTTCTGTATAATCTGTGTACTGGCGAAACTGTGCGCACTAAATATATGACCCTATTGGGCTCCTCTGAGGCATCTTATTACGACCAGCTTTTAAGTTGATAATGATGCAGCGACCTCTAGTCGAGTAATTATGTGGGAAGAAAAGACTGAAATGAGCTATTACCTGCTTGGGTGTTGGTCAGGGGTTATAGATAATGTAAACAAACAGGGCTTTCACAAAGGCAATCAAAGTCCTTAGTGAAACTAAAAGGAGACATTGGCTTCCTTTAAGTTACTTGTTAAGTCACCAATTAATATAATGTTTTGTTCATAATGTCAAGTTCATCAGTTACGTAACCCAGGTAACTGACTTAAATAACCTTTGTAAACTGACAGAAGGCCCGCCTCTCCTTTCATCTGTTTGGACAATGAGAAAAAACGGCAATAATGTTGGGCGCTTTTCTGCTGAGTTTTTTCCACTCGAGGCGCTTAGAGTGTTTCCTCAAACTAGCGAGGTGCACAGCAACACCAAAGCAGCGTGCAAAAGCTTCCCTCTCAATGAAAACAACTACAAAAATAATCGTCATATGGAGCCGGAGTCTGCGCAGTAGAGATCCGCGGGTGGAGCCGCCGTAGCCACTTCCACTTACCAAAACACACACACAGAAAAATGAACACTTGGACATACATCAGCATGATAAGAACTAACTATAATGACAGAAACCATGTTTGAGAAAAATTTATTTGACATGTATTTTATTTTTACAGTTTGACTCATGTCCCATCTGTTAACATGGAGGAGGCGGGCTTTATGACCTATACTGCAGCCAGTCAGCAGGGGGCGATGGAGAGGGTTTGGCTTCACTTTTAGGGAGCTGTCATGTTGTCCATCTTTTTATACAGTCTGTGATATGAACGCATTGATAGGAGGGAGTGTGGCCTGCCATTAGCAGGGTGCTGATTTATAAAATGTTCCTGTGGTTGGAGAGCAGAGACAAGAGAGAGACTCAAACGATTTAAGGATTTTTAAATAGAAAGAAAAACAAAAATTAAAAGTTAGCTGACCCCACAAATTTAAAAAAACCTGGAGATAAAAAAACAAAAGCTTTCTCTCTCAAGACTTGCTATTTCTGGTGTCTGACTGGCCGAGCCGTCATGAGTAAGAATTTGGAATATATGTTCCCCATGCATTGCTGTGAGTGGACATGTGTGTTATTTTCTTTCAGCAGATAATGAAAGAGATGAAGGGCAGTGGACACATTAAAAGAAAGAATAAACCGAAAAAAAACCAACTACATGTTGAGTCTCTGGCAATAAATCAAAAGCAGCAACCTGGACTTCTGTTGTGGGTTTTTAGCTCCGCTTTATCTGCATCTCTCTGAAGATGATGTAACACTTGTAACAGTAGCCACGCTTGGTCTGGTTTCCTGTGGTGATCACCTCCTCCCCATTTCCCTTTGTAATGGCTGCCAAACACCACTGTTGCATTTTTAAAAGCAGAGGAAGTCAGGGAACAGTCGGAACACATGGCGGAGACACTGTGTGAAATCTTTTGTTCCGCACTCTTTGATTTCTTTACAGTTACGTAAACATACATTTCAGCCAAAGCAGAGGGCAGACTGTGGGGCCAAATCTGTACAATATTAAAAGGAGCCATCTATGACCTACTTAATGAGAGGGCAATTAGCATGCGCTTTAACTTTATACACAAGCAATTAGTGAATGTAAATAGACGCTGGGTGCTGAGAGATGTGTTACACAAGGCCTAATATTTCTCTTTAATGTCACCCTCGTCTACCTCTCTGACAGCTCATCGCTCTGTCCCTCCCAAAGCTTCCATTTTAGTTGTTGCCTCTGCTGCGGTGCTTGTTTCAGCAGTTGTGTGAGCTTAACACACGAGCAGTGGCCGACACCATTCTTAGATGATTATTATAGCTGTCATGACACTGATGAAAGTAAGTGATTCCGTTCCTCTGCATGTCTTCACATATATAATAATAACCTGGCACAATAGGTTGCAAACTGAGAAACAGAGTGTCGGAGCTGTTTTAACTTTGGAAGAACATTTTCCTACAAAGAGTCCACATGAAATGTAACGTTGGAGACCACCGTCTATCGGGTGGTGACGTTTTTGCTTTTAATGATGTACACAGGCTACTTGTGAAACAATCTGTCGTCTGTGGACTCCAGCTCCATGCTCACGTCTTAAGTAGCTGATCGGATTGTTAACAGTGACCAGCGCACAACGGATGAATAGTTGGCCTGGATATCCTCGATCCTCATTTCTGCTGGCCACAGTTGAAACCCTGAAGATAGACTCTGCCCTCGAAGGACAAAGCTTCACGACACTGTAGCCAGTTAGTTGTTAAGACTTCAGTCCTGGTTAAATAACAGTGAAGTTTCTGAGATGATTTAATGTTTAATAATGTGTTCATACTTAGCTCATTAAGCCTCTTTCCCACTGGTCAAAAAACGCTAACCGCTAACACCCGGCTTTTTTGCTTAATGGGAAAGGTTACAATCTGTATTCAGACCCAGATCGGCATTGATGGGAACACAAAACCTGTGTCACGCTAATCTCCGCCCCCTTTCCGGCGCGATGCTATGCTCCGTAGGTAACTTCTGTGACTCCATCTCAGCTTCAAATTCCGCCCGTCTCCGTCCGAGCAGCGCTCGAACATCGTTCCAAATTTGTCGGCGGCGAGTTTGATAAACAGACTGAATGATTAATAGATACAATAAAGACCTAACCACTGTAACATCCTCACTGTTTACTAACCCTGTCTCCAGCGCGTTTGCAGACGTAGCAGAAAAGAGAGATACTTCACTGGCAATGGGAAAAGAGACAATCAGCATCTATAGTTGAGACTTCCAAGGTCTGAAAAACCTGCGTCAACACGCTAAATTTAGGTGGGAAAGGGGTACTAGTGTCAGTTTGCCAATCTGTGATTCTACCTGGTCAGGCTGACGCTGACAGGATTGTCCTGATAAAATAACATTCATAAACAAACTGTATAATGTCCTAAATATAATGGCCCTAACAATATTAATTTCTGAAAATAAAAGGCTCTGACTTCTTAACTCATCTTAACTTTTTTTGCCGGGCAATGATCACAAATTAGCTAACGTGATTACAGTTTACTGAAGTTAAAAGTCACTCTTTAAAAGTCACCAAATAGGTAAGAACTCCACCACCACCACCAGAGAGACCCGCAAAGACAGCAGGCCACACGACATAGAAAACGCAAGCACAGCTTTGAAAAAGATAAGAGACACAACGAGTCACACAAAGGCAGGAACAATTCAGTTGCAACTTGGCAGTCTCAGGGGCAGGTCCCTGCTGCTCCTATCTAAACTGAAAAAAAACAGCAAGACCAATCGAATCAATGTACTTGTCGCTGGGAGCAGCAGCAGCAGCCACCGTCTGGGCCGCAGGGTCTGAGTGGAATGCGGCCTGGAGGGATGGAGGTGCAGCTAACATGGTGCCTTCACACCAAGTTAGTTTTAGAGCAGTTATTTCTAACCCTGCAGCAATTTCACCTTTGCCCCAAAGTTTCACCACAGCTGCCGGGCATCAGGCATCATGGGAATGTCTGCTTTAAACCAGCGAAAGCTGCTCCACTTCTGCAACGCATTCACATTGCATTATTTGTGATGCAAGCACACTCGCTCATCTATCACTTATATTTACTAGGTTTGGTCATGAATTCATTCATCCTCATACTCTGCCTACAATGTAAGCAGGAATAAAGTTCCACCACATTGATGAAGACCAGGAGCTTACTGAGAGGGTGAATTCTCATAAGGGACCTTTTGTTTGTGCACTGTGAGACATATTAATGCTGCATGCTTTTCCTTCTCAACGCAGCAAGTCTCATGTATGAACAAAAGCCCTGCGTTATACAGGCAGCAGAATGCTTGCCTAATTGGTTGCTTTTTATTAATAAGCTAGAGCTTGAATTATCTTTAAGCAAACCCCTGTGGGTTTTATCGTCTCTGCGGTTTGTTCATGTGTTATAACATGACTAACTTGAATTAAAATGTACCTTAATTTACCACCATGTGGCTTGCCCCTGTGTTTAAGCCATGCTTGAGGCTTTAGATGACAGAGGGGCCAGTCTGTCAGCCCACAACCCGGTCCAGGCTGCACTAGTCAATGACTATTTGGTTGATTGGCATCACATTTAAAGACCTTTAAAAACCTCTTTGTCCTCAGGACTGGATTGCAGCTACTTGTTATTCATCACTAAGGGCGGGTTCACACCAGCCTTGTTTAGTCCGATTGAACCGAACCCTGGAGCGTTTGTCTCCTCGGTGCGGTTTGTTTCGATGGTGTGAACGCTGGAATGACCGACTCCGGTGCGGACCAAACAACCAGGCCGTGGTCCGCTAGAAAAGACTGGTCTTGGTTCGTTTCCAAAAGAACCACGGTCTGGTTTGAGTCTGGTGAGAGAGTAAACGGACCTAGCAGGACCCAATAAAGGAAGCAAACCGTAAAACTGTGCATTGTAGTATGTTAACGAGTGCTGATGTTTGCAGAGACACGCAGCGAGATGAGCAGACGAGGGGGAGCAATGAGGAAATAGAAATATGGGCTGACCAAACAATTTCACAAATGCTTGTGGAAACGCATGAGAACACGGAGGTGTTCAAACTGTTCAGTGAAAAGCTAAAGGAGAGGAACTGATCCATCTGTGGAACGGTGTCGGTTAAAAGTAAAAAAAACTCAACAACAAAACATTAAAGTCTGCGATCATGTTGAGTGTGATTGATCAGTGTGCTCTCTTGCTTTGTTTACTTCAGGGAGTTTTACCACGTGGAAATTCTGACCGATGGATTTAGCCTAACTTTAGCAATGACTTGGGTCAGTCCACAGGCTAAACGGACAAATATTACTGTTTCATAGAGGTTATATTCATACACTCATGTTCCTTTATTCTACTAAATTTAAGGTATAAGTGTGTTTTATGTGTAAATATTTCATTCCACTACCTCTTTACTTCCCCAGTCTAAACAGTTTCATATAAGAAAGCTAACAGCTTGTCAAGTGGTTCAAGTAGCTGTAATAGTTCAACGTTTCAGTCTGTGTATGCAAAGTACACCAGCAAGAAACTATTATTCTCCACATAAGAAGTCATTTGTGGGGTGTAACCCATAATTTGGTTTCTAAACATCTCCACTTTGTAGACTCCTACGTTTTAATTAGATAAAGTGTGAGCTTAAGAACAGCTGCTGAAACCAGCCAGAAAGGATGAATGCTAATGGCTAATGATCCTCTGGCTTTTTATCTGAGGTGTACCATAAGATAACGTGATTTAAGTGCATTGGCTTATAACCAAACTCCTATAAAACAAATGAAACATCAGCTTGTAAAGATTGTCATTGTGAGGGTATTTAGCTCAGTGAATGCTATCCTAAATAAAAGCCTCACAGTTGCTCGCGTTGCTGCAGCGTACTCTCCTGTCTCCTTCTCGAGCTGCTTGTTTTGTCACGTTTTCTTGTCACCCTTCCCGTCCTTGTCCTTCACCTTTTTTTCCTCTCAGCTCATCTTTTCTGCTCTCTTCTTCTCTCACTGCTATTTTTTCTTCTCCTTTTGTCCGGACTCTCTCCTCAGCTCACCCTGACTTATTATACAAATGTATTGAAAGCATGTATGAGAACATGGCTCAGAGTATGAATAAAGAATGAAGCAAGTGTCCTAGATGCCTTTTGTGCTCTCTCTCTCTCGCTCTCTCTCTTGCTTTGTTTGTCTTTTTCTCAATCTCTCATTGTCGTCATCCTGTCTCTCACTTCTCTCTTTTTTCCTGTTCCTGTTCTCTCCCCCGTCTCTCGTTTTCTTTCTCTCCCTCCTGACTTCAGACGAGTTCATTGCCTGCCCAAGAGACTCACCACCCACCCACAGTTCTCTCTGATTGAACTTCGAAGCCTCAGAACTTCTGCGTTAAGATTCAATTTGTTCTGAACTGAGAAAGGGGCGTGTACGCCGTCATTATACCATCATATTAGAGAAACAGGACAACGCCGTCGCTGAAGAAGAGACGGATCAGATTCTGAACGTAATCATCCTAATGCCCCCCAGCAGAGAGCATCAACCAGGATACGGGGTTATGGTAATGGAGTGGAAGGCTGATTGAGATTTCAGTAAATTAATTAGGCCCCAGGAGAGGGCTGGGCTAAGGAGGTGAGTTGGATTGCAAGTACAGAAGGCGGGTGGGTTGGAGGGTGAGGATTGGGTCGTTGTAAGAACAGAAAGACAGAAAAAGAATGTAGAGAAGGATACAGACCCAGATAAAGAGGAATGTGTTGGGGACAGATGGAGGGGAGAGACAGGGAGGTGGGGCAGGTTGAGGGATAGATGCTGGTACAAAGTAGAGACAGACATAGAAACCGGGCATGTAATAGAGGGGCATGTTAGGTTGAGGGAAGTTGTGTTCGGCAGACAGAAATAAGAGACTTACATTGAGATTTAGAATTTGAACTGACCTTAATTATAAAACACTGCTCTAAAAATAAGCCCCTGTGTGCTTTCCTTATCCACAGTCCACAGCACAGCACTTTCCAGACTGAGAGAAAGATGTAAACATGAGAGAGTGTCAGGGTGGTGGTGGTGGTGGTGGGGGGGGGGGGGGGGGGCAGTGACTACATCAAGAGGAAACAGAATGAGACGCAGACAGACAGAGACAGACAAGCGAGCAATAAGTTCATCCCGCAGAGTGTTGGGGCGGAGACAGAGTAGCTTCTGGTCTCTGTGTAAATGTCAAACTCGCACTTCCCCCATAATGACCCCTGAATCACCGACAAGTCAGTCCGGAGCATGAGGAACAGCCTGCTGACTCCATTATCCGTGGGCAGGTTAGCCTGAGGCGCTGGCACCGGGAAGACTCAAGACCCAAAGGTGGTGTAGTCAGAGGATTAAAATCCCATCATAAAGTCGACCTACAGAATACAGGACATGGTTCATCGCTAAATCCCTTACATCTCCTGAGTCCCTGCAATGAGATGTCTGAATGACATCTCTACCACCAGGCAGGGCTGTGCTGGGAGACTTTAGGACACACCATTCAATTATTTATGATTATTTCTCTCTTTTTCATTACAAACAAATCATTTGTCTCTATCTGTGCAGGCTGTGGTTATGAAAGATAATCTAGAGTTAGGCTTTGTTTTAAGACACAGTGTGAAGGACTTTCCAAAAAAAAAAAGTGTATTTTTGTGTGTATGTGTATCGTCAGAGGTCCTGCCTCTGCCTGTGTGAGGACAGTAGTCTAGAAAAACTAGAGGGCCAGATCTTATAGGCACACATTCAAGAGGAAGCTTTGAATGTTGTGATTTCAAACTGCAACAGACCAACTCTACTCATGCTGCCTCTGAAGCAATTCACTTATTTCTCCATCTTTTAACCAAATACACCATAAAGTACAAAAGCTTTCACATCTGGGAAAAGGATCCCCATCTCTAGTGACAAAATCCTTTGCTTTATACACATACATTGGTAAATGGACTGCCCTTATATACAGGGTGTCTCCAGTCCTAAACTTCCACCCTACTCACTAACCACCACTGCATCTGTGTCGTATAACAGCTTCAGTCTTCCTGAATTAAAATAATCAATTCAATCCAGTAATTAAATGTTCTCCACAAAATATTTTGCAAATTGAATTAGTAAATACAAATGTAATATGTAGCAAGTACTACTGGCAGGCCTTCCTGCACGCACATTCAAACCTCTGCAGATGATCCAGAATGCAGCAGCATGACTTATCTTCAATCAACCAAAAATGTAGTGATTCCACCTGTTTTGATTCTTAGTTCGAGGTGTGCCAAAAACAACAAAACCCACAAAAGCCCATCTGCCATTTTTCAGTTGTACTTTAGATATGTGTACATCCTCTAAACCATCTCTGTCCTTGGATTTTCACTATTTGACTTGTTTTTGTTCCTCCGCACCAAATACCAAAGACTATAACAGAAATCAAACATTGGCATTTGAGGATGTAGAAAATAATTTTGTACCAACAAAGAGTGAAATGGTTGTGCCCATTTTAATATATTACACAGGTCTCATATATATTATGAAGTTTTCACTGTAACACAGTGGCTCTGCTTTCACAGAAAGCCTGAAGAGTCTTAACAGAATACAGTCCCAGTAAGTCTGACACAAGTACAGAGGAAGCTGCAACTCACAGGGCAGCCATTTGCACCGCAGCGTTTTCCCTGCTCGGGGATCAGTTTGCTGCCAGCAGGACTCGCTGACCTTTCCCAGAGCAGTTTTTCTTAAATCTTTCAAACACTGTCTCTACTTTCGGGAAATGTTTCAAGGGTCGGACATGATAAATGTAGACTGCAGCTCAAGTCATCAAACAGCACTCAGTAAAAAGGTGAAGCTACTTACTCCTGTTACTCAGTGTTGAAAACCAAATTTCTCACTTTTAATAGACTCTCCAGAGTTTTCTTAAAGAGGCACAGTGCAAGAATACGTCACATTAAACCCCTCTTCACACAAGACAGGCTGCATACTGATAAGCCAGACTAACTCACCTAATTGGCTGTTTTCATCTCTTTTAAAATGTTTATAGAAATGCTTAAAGACACAATTTAATCCTTTGTCAATAGTCATGACACTTTGTACCTGCTCTTGGGATTCGTTGAAACCCACTGTGATCTGTTTACAATCTGATTTATCTTCTTGCAAGTACTACTCCCACTTGTGGGAAATATAAAACTTGAGGGCTGTATAAATCAACTGCACCTCCACTAAATCAAACACAGTGCAGTTCACAGGACTGTATTCCTCCTGCTCCAGTACTTAACCCTTGCCTCGTTAGGGGCAGCAGCTCAATAATGGCGACCGAAAAGCTTCCTGCTGGAAGGGAAACACTATGATCATCATTTGCAAAGGCAGCATGTCAATCACAGTGAAACCTACGTTTGGATGAATGATGAAAGGTAGAGTACGTTGACCTGTACCATACTGAACTATCTTTGAGATCACCTTTTAAACAGCCCAGACAGATGCTGGAACACACATTAACGAAATCAAGAATTCCCGCCAAAAACCTTTATATTTGTACAACATCAGCTATTGGAAGTGCATAACCTCAGAGTGAACTCAGCACAGATGACTGGACATCTGCACCTTTGCAGTTTAATCTAACTGCTGCTATTTTCTCCTTTCAAGTGCAAGGTGTGTGGCAGGGGGATGTTCCTGCTCAGCAAACTATCGGTAGCACAGACTTCCTCTTGTAAAGCCTTAGGGTGTACAAGTTGTTCAACACCGCCCTGAATGTTTAAGTTTGGGGGCAGAATGATTTTTAAATTTAGTCAGAGTCACTTGCGTCAAGGAATTGATCATTTATAAAAATGGCTGTGAAGGATAGATGTGGCTCTTTGAGGAATATTGAGCACTGATAACCGTGTGCAGACTCTCACCTCCTCATCCCAACTAATCTCAGCACAGCAGGAATATGGGGCCGACAATATTAACCTCCTCCAGGGTAAACCCAGATTCAGAAGCTGTAAACGGATGCTCGAGTAAAGGTGGGGCTTTGGAATTCTACAGGAATGACCAGCAGCGGCCACAGTAGCAGCGGATGACAGCATTGCTTTCGTCAGAGCAGTGTGGTGGCAGGCATGCAGCAAAAGAGTGAGCAGAGCACTGACAGCCTGATCAAAAGGGTGGGATATGCTGTATGTCATAGTGAGCAGTGTGCGCATGCTTCACTTTATTTATGTCTCCTGCAGTTGAACTTCAGAGAGGTAAGATCCAGCTTATTGTTTCACCAAAGAATCTTAATAATATTGTTACTGATGTTATCTGCCATTCCCATTCCTGTTTACATTTATACAGGCTTGGTAGTGGTACTTTTTTGTGGCTGACAGTCGGGGTCAGCCCTACACACGGGTCTGTATGTGACTGACTTTCACAGCCGTAGAGAGAGAGAGTTGCGACATTGCAATGGCGGATCATGGAGCACAAGGGACCTTCACTGACGCGACTCTCTGTCTATATGGCTCTGGATACTTTGTTCAGGTAGTAGGCGGGGCTGCTCCACATACTAGGTTTTGACCTAGTTTTTTTTTTTTACAGTACTAAAGACACTTACTCGAACTAATAGAAAACAAACATTTAGAATGTAGGAGTACAAACTACAAGACTACAACATATGATATCAATTTCAACTTCAAATGTTTGCTTCATGCAAAACAAAATCCCCAAATGTTCAGCATCTCTTAAAACCCTGTTCATTGTACACTGTACTAACATTTGCTTGTTTGCCCTCCTCCTTATGAATACAATTATTTTCAGCCATTGATCACTTCATACCTCCTACATAACACAGACCCACCGAGTGGTATCCAGTGGATGACTCAGTGAGAAACGCTACATGGATGAAGTGGAATATAATGTCTTCCACTGTCGAGGAGCCAGATGGAACATTTTTTAGCAGAGCATATCCATGGAGTCATAAAAATTACTCTCTTCATTCCTTCATTAATACACAGAAGATTAGAGGCTTGTTCCTTTGGATTTTCTTGCTTTGGTTCAGGGTTGCACTTGTTCTTAATGGACTGAGTTCAGGAGAATAGCATGCTGTTTCTCGGTGTAATTTACTCTTTAGATCACAAAGGCACAGATACATGCCTCTCACTGTAGAAATATACTATACTGAAACAAATTGACATAATTAAAAGATGAGAGTCTTGAAGGATAAGTTATTGATGCCTTCCACTGATGATGAGCCAGCTCCAAATACAGAATTCTCTTTACTACTCAGCCATAAAATGCCTTACAGCTCTGAGCAGACATATTAGTATAATCGTCATTTTACATAGCAGTCACAGATATACTGCAAAGCAAGGAAAGTATGTATACAATCTGTGACTCATGGCTATAGTGTAGTGTATGGGTTAAAATGGTAAGAAGGAGCTGAATGTGCTAAAAACTGGTATAACATATACATACAAATCAACAAGGATTTACAAAGCACATTGATTACTTCTATCTACAGAGCAGTTATATATTGGCTAATAGTTGATAGTTGGTTGCAGCAGCAGGCCTGTCCTTGAAGCAGATTTTTGCATAAGTGAAATACTACCGTTTTCCAGTCAAGGACATTGATTGCTGCAGGCAATGGCTCAGAGCGATACAGGATCCGAAATACAATGAGAATATACCAGTGGATCGTCTAAAAAATCTTCAGGTCTGCAGTCTACATTTCAAACTTGACTTCTCTTCTTGAACGAGACATGACATCGGAGGCGACCGCCCTAGACTGAGGAAGTGTAGTTTAGCGAGCTCCCTGGCCTCCGCGATGACGCGTTTTACATAGTCTGGTGGAGGTTTTTCAGGGCCCGTTGGAGAAGCGGATAGCGTCCTCCAAAGGCACAGAGCCAAATTGCGTTTTTTCCTACCATAATGGCATTATGAGAGCATGACAGAACTGAGATTGAAAATCAGCAAACTGGCCTTTTAAGTCATAAACCCATCTGTCCAATTGGTGATCTATCTTCCCTTGGCACACCACTTTAACTCTGTATTACTCACCTTTATTACATACCGTCCACGTTGCCTCCTAAAATAAATTTTAGATTGTTATTGGTTGCTTCATCGTAAATAATTCAACAGCAGCCTATCTAGCATGTTGAGATGTCTTAAGAGAGTATGACATACAAGTGAACAGAAGTCACCGCTACACACGGAGAAGCAGTGGTAGTTCCTTTTGGCACCTTTACAGTGGGAGCCATTAATCGCCCGTCGTCCACTGGCTACGAGTCTCAGCAGGGCAGTATCACTATATTAATTAGGATGTACAGTGTCTGCTTCAAATGTAAAGTGAGTCAATTAGTCCGCCTATTCACTTCAGCCCAGTGCCTTGAGTCCAAATGCCCTTTAGAATCAAAAGCGTGGACACATTTGATTTCTGCTCTGCTGCTTTCACAGAGCTTTTACTGCTCCTCTGTCATTCCAGTTCTCTCTCTCTCTCTCTCTCTCTCTCTCTCTCTGTCTCTCTCTCTCTCTCTCTCTCCCTTCGTACGAGTTTTTCACACAAAGCAGATTTGGAATATGTGAGATAAAAAAAAAATCCACTTTCCTGGATTTCACTTTCTACTGCATCTCACAGGCTTAATCAGCAAATGAAAAGGGCTCAGATGTCAAGGCATGTTAAAACAAGTAGTAGCACCTGACTGGTTCATTGATGGCCTTGGGCCTCAGAAGTGAACTGCCACCTCAATCCTTCTGTTGCCTTCTGTGAATTTCATTCTTTATCAGTCAAGACTGTGACCAGATTTGGTGTGCTGTTTAAAGTCATTGTTCCATTAGCTGATGAAGACTGTGAGGTGCAGAGCTTTTGTCCCACAGTGAGGAACATAAATAATTGAGGTTAATTTAAGATATTGAAAACCATTTCATTTTCGTACATGGCTCTCAGTTGGCTAGTTGCTCCAAAAACACGTCCATCCCCATATTAAAATACCAACTTAACTTGACCTCTTGACCCCAAGTTGACAAGACGCGAACTCGATCCTTCAGAACTTTAGTCCACAAATCAATGAAGTGAAATCACCAAGGCTACATCACTTATTTATACGGCCTATAGATCTGGAAATAGCAGTTAAGCTAACTGGATATCCAGAACACTAACACACGGATGAATTGTTAATTGTGTCTCAAATGTTTTCATCATCTGTGGCTCTTATTAAAGTCGTTCCCTGTATTTCACCAATATGCATTAAGGCTCTCTCACCCAAATACATCATTCAGAGGTGTAAATACTTACAGATAGAAAGATAAAAACTTCATCTTCAGACTCAGACTTCAAGTGAAGTTCTTAAACTTCAGATCAAGAATGAGCTGTCAAGCTTCATAATACACAGTCTGGGATAAGATTGGTTTGGACTCCACTAACTAACAAAATCTACAACCTGGCAAGATGGCAGGTTACCAACAGTGCCATCTTTCACTGCTCAGTCCCCCCTTTCTCTCTCTTTGTCTTGACAACTCCGACCCTCCCCTCTCATCTCCTGTCCTCTTTTGGTAATAGCACATTAGTTTGTAGGACATTAGTCAGTAAAAATGAAAGCATATGGTGCATAATATTTACTTGTAATGAGCCTGAGTGCCACCATGCGCGGAAGCCAAATTATGAGGGTCTCGTTTCGTGGCAGCCCAATAAATATTTTACCCTGTAAAAGTCTGGATGACGTAGGGGAATTAGAGAACCACCTGTTCTTGTCTGCTAAATGATTTACCAGATGTCTCGTCTTCATTCCTTTTTTTGTCTTTTGTCTCCCCCTTATTCATTTCCCTACTTCCCCTAAGTCCACAAGAGAGAAGGAGGTGGTCTGTAACAAACACAGGAGGTTAGGAAGAAGAAGCATAAAAGAAGTGTCGAACTTATTTTAGAACAGCAACAAATATTCCTGAGTACTCATAAACTATTAGAGCTGTGGCACTGCCAAATGCTCCTGCCCATTCACCAAAGTGCTTAGATACACTGGCTATGCAAAACATCATACATCATTGATGCGAACACTGTTTCTCTATCACCTCTCTCTTGTTTTCTCACGTTTCCTCTACACACATTATGAACTACACTCATTTCTGAAGCAAACACTGGAAACAGCTTTTTTTAAGCTCAGCTTAGTTTTACATCACAGGAACACCTGAGGGACAAGAGTCCAACGTAGATACTGATTACTGCCACAGTATTTGTGGTGGTCACAATGATGCAACAAGAAACCCATTTTACATTGAATACATTTTTAATATTCCTCCAACTCCAATGGCAGCGTTCATCACAAAGTCAGCAAGAGAGATTAGCACAAGGAGGAAGCATGATCAAGTTTTTGGATCCCAAAGGGTTTAAACGGATGTTTCAGATATGGCATCTAGACTTCAAAACCTGCAGGTTACCCAGAGGTGATAAACTGTGCATTTCTACAATAGACACTAATTTGCTATCCTGCCCTGCAACCCTTAGTAGCATGATTACCACCTTATAGTTTATACTTGTTCACCTTGTTTTTTTCACTTCTAGCAGCTTTCACTGATTTTTCCTTTACTAAAAAAGGATGTGTGAAGGTCCAGTGTGAACCAGAGGTCAACGCTGAAGTATTATTGTAGCCCAAACCATGATGAATTCCTATAGCCAAGTAGTTCCAGTGCTTAAAAATGGCCACACTTTACTTATGTTTAGCCACCAACGCTAGGTGGCTAAGGTCAGATCAAAACATACACTATATCAAGGAAAGTACAAAAGCAAACAGTAACGTTTCTTGGCAGATTCGCCCAGTGCACACAGAAGAAGAATAGAAAAGATGCCAAAACCATTGCTGCTGATTGCAGCCCAGCTGCAGAGCTCCACAGCACTCTGTGTCTGAACAGCCCTATGCAATAACACGGCCAACAAAAGAGACAGGACGGCCCTCTGTGGCGCTTTTCAGGGCCTCAGCCTGCTGTCTGAAGCTGGTGTTACAGTGACCAAACATAGCAGCCAATTTAGGCAAGTTGGTGGAATGTATTTTGACAGATTGGTACCATTCTTGTAGTTGCATGTCATAACAGTTCTCACCGTTTGGACACGGCTGAAAATGACTATAGCCTTATTGCATCAGCTCATGTAGACAGAATGTTTGTGTTATGAATCATTCATTGTCAGATCATCTGTGGTGGAAAAACAAGCTGTTTAATAAGACATCCATCTTTGCAATGCAAAGTAGCAAAGACAACACTTTTATACATGTTTTAAAGTGCAGTTTTTAAATGTATTGTGATTTGGGGTTTTTTAATACTGCAATAAGTCTTTGCTGGAATATCAGAAATACTCTGTGGCATCTCAGCAGGTGGGAGGGACTTCTCTGTGATTGATTGACGGCGGCTGGAAGACTGAGCCCTGGCAGGGGAACGAGAGTGGAAGTATACAACTTCCACTGTGACTAACAGGCCATGGGCTGACAGCTTATTAGTAAGGAGAAGTAGATAGTGTTGAAACATGAGGACAACACCAGCATCTAAACAGACAATGCAGGTAGGCGTATGTGCATTAGACTGGAGTTTACTGCAGCTAGGAGACTTGGCAGAAGCTGAGTGTTGCAGTAAGGGTATGCATAATTAAGAATTATAAAGGAATATACACATATCCTCACATGCACAGCAGACCACACACACCTTACCACACATTCTCTGAAAAAGAAGAATAATAAAAAAAAACAGCCAGGAGCTCAAACACAGAGACACACACACATACACTATTAAACACACACACACACACACACACGTGCAGATCATGTTTCCAAACAAAAAGAGAGATGGCATTTTGACATTAAGAGGAAGAGAAATACACAAATCCCTCCCACTATACCTGGGATTTTAGCCAACACACACACACACACACACACACACACACACACACACACACACCCTCTGTCTCTCTAACTCTTGGGTGAGCAGGAGCTTACTGGGGGGTTCAGATGGTGTGTGTGTTTGTGCGGTGTGTCCTCCTACCTCCTCCTGTCTTGAAAAGCTGTCTTTCCTTTTTTCCCCGTGTACCTTCCGTTCCTTATAATTTCCTGTCCTTCTCTGTCCCTCCTCCTTTCTTTGAATCTGCTCTTTACTTAACTTTGTTAAAGAAGGAAATATAATGTTGTAAATGCCACAGTTCTAACAGTAATTACTGTCATTTACTGTAACATTTGTGAAAAAGGGAAGGAACGCAGCAGCTTCATAGGTGTTTGTCAACCCTGGTCAAAGCTGCATTATAAAATAAAATAGATTTATTTAATGCAAGTGTGACTTTAAGTAGTGCACATATGAGAAAATTTAACAAACTTTTTTAACATCTTTTTCTGATTTATCACAGAAGTTATAAAGACTATGATAGCAAAAACTTTGAACTGTTTAAGGAAGTTTTTCAGGGTTTCCAAAATCCAGTTGACTCTTTGATGTGTCGGTGATTATGTTGCTCGCTGAAATACAAATTAGCCTTTGAACTTTGAAAGCAGGCAGCTTTATTTGTATCGCACATTTCAAACACTAAGGCAGTTCAAAGTGCTTTAATGTGCTTTAAACTCTGACAGAGATAGCAGTATCTCCGTGTCCCCAGCCTTCATGCTACAGTAAGCTGAACATGTACATATTAATATTAACTTTTGACACAAGAAATCTTCATGTTTTTGTTCAGTTCTCTCGTCTTCTGTGTGTCCCTTACGCTCATGCCCTGTCCTCCTCCTCTTCTCAGAATAGTCCTCCCTGCCTTTTTTTCCTGCTTCACCTGCTCTAAAAAGTATTCTCAGCTTCTTCCCCTCAAATTTCGTACTCTTTTCTATCTTGGTCTCCCTCTCTCCTCCTCTGAAAAGGTACCACCTCTTCTCAAGGATGTCCTGGATTTCGGAGCTACGGTATCACCATGGGGACTGTTACCGAGGAGATAATGAGCGAGAGCGAAAGAGAGACAGACGGATGTAGGGAGGTGGTGGGGAAACTCCATCTTTATGTGGCCTTCTTAAGTTTGGTAGGACAACAGTGAGGGAAAAATATAGAGAAGCAGACAAACAAAGTCAATGGGCTGATAAAGAGGAAGAGGTGGATGAATGGGAATGACGGAGGGCAGTGAGAGGAAGAAGGGTAGGGCTTTTTCTTTTTTTAAAGGGGTAATTGAGGGAGAGAGGCAGGTATGTAATGAAGCCTGATCTATATTTCAAAGGCTTGCAAGTACAAGAGGACTGGTAAGTGGTTCAAAGACGTGGAGCGAGTGATGAGAGAAACACGATAGAGACCGAAGGAAGAAGGGAAAGAGGAAAGATGAAGGAGAGATGAATTAGTGAAACAGGGCAGAGTAAAGATGCTACGCTAAAAGAAGGAGGGATGGGATATGATGGAGAGGATATTAGAGAGAGGAAAAGTGAGGGTAGAATTAGAGGAGAAGGAGGGTGTGAATACTGAGAGGAGATGGAAGAAGAAGAGGTAGTGGGTGTAATAGCAGGCAGGTGGTACTTGACTGATGTATGAGGAAGATATTGGTCTTTAATTAAAAATCCGATCTGCTCCAGTCAGCATCATCCACCACTGATGTGATGGAAAAGATAGCGATTAGTCGTTTCCCATCTGATTCATCAAAACTGGGAGACTGAACCTAAATTATTGTTTACTATTGTTTATTTACACATGAAACAAAAATATGTATACTACCACAGAATCCAATGTGCTCTGCAATAAAAAATCAAATCCCTTTTTATTTTGCTTAAAAATGGTTAAAGCAGTAAATGACACCCAAGTTTTCAAACTAGTGAACTATAGTAATTAAAAGTTTTTTCCCCTTCAAGTTCAAACTCATAGTTTTTCTATGAGAACTTAAGACTTGTCAACATGGCTGGCAGCTGAATCTAGATAAAAATCCAAAATAACAGACGTAACAGACTGTGGTTAGGTTGCACTAAAATTGTATTGTTGGGTTAGGGGAAAAGATCATGCACTATAAAAAACAACCTATAGAATCTACTCAATAAGATCAAGTTAAGATCAAGATAAACTTAATTGTCCCACAGGTGGGAAATTAGTCTTGGGCTAATCACCCATGCTACAGCCATAAACAAAGAAAACAACAACAACAGCATACCAATGATATAATAAAACAGGCATCAAAATGACCCTGGTGTAAATAAGAAATATCAGTGCCAAATAGCAACTCTGAAGATAAATACAGTTGACGCAGGGATAAAATAATTTTGAATCTGTTAAATCTGCAGAACTCGAAATCTTCTAGCAGAGGGAAGCAGCTCATACTCCCTGTGCAGAACGTGACACGTGTCGCTGATGATCTTATTGGCTTTTCACAAGGTAGCCTGTTCATAAATACTCTGCATGGATAAGTGCTCTTTGACACCAATGATTTTCCATGAAGTATGAATTAAAAATTTACTTTTTAACTGCACAGAGAGGTTACCAAACCAAGCTGTGATGCTGTCCCTGATTAGACTCTCCAGCACTGCCTGGTAGAATATCATCATACGTTTCTTGTCGACACCATGGACTCTAAGACGACGTAAAAAATGCAACCGTTGTTGTAACCTGCAACAGAGGTTATCAACATGTGTGCTCCAGGTAAGTGAAGTGTCGATGAAGGCAGCAAGATATTTGTGAGTGGACCTGAGCAATAACTTGGTCGTGGATGACCACATGCCTGTGGTCACCGACTCCCCGGGGGTCAAACACCATCTCTACTGTCTTATTAACATTCAAAACAAGGTGGTTGTCGTCACACCAATTTACAAACCTTTGAACTTCCAAAAAGTATTCTGATGGGTCGCAGTTCTTTTTCAATAAGGATAAAATTGCAGTGTCGTCTGAGAACTTAATGATGTGATTGTTTGGATAAAAACTTGTACACTCATCTGTGTATAGAGTGAACAGGACTGGTGAGCTGACGCAGCCCTGGGGGGCTCCTGTGCTCAGAGTCTAGGTTCAGACAGTGTTCCACTGACACTGACCTGCTGTCTACGATTGGTTAAAAATGAATAGAACCATTAAAAAAGGTAAGGTATGTTTTGAATGAAGAGTACCTAAATGTAACAACTATAAGTCACTAAAATAAATTGGGTAAATTCTACTTAACATTTCTCATTAGATTACACAACTCATTACCTAATAAAAAGGAGTAATAATAATTCTTCACACAGAGACAACTTTTCACGCTGACACTCGGAGGTAATTCAGAGTCACCAATGAACCTAACGAGCATGTCTTTGGACTGTGGGAGGAAGCTGGAGTGCCCTGAGGGAACCCACGCACGGGGAGCACATGCAGACTCCACACAGAAAGTTCCCCTATGTCCGAACCGGGATTTGAACTAGGAATCTTCTAGCTGTGAAATGACAGCGCTAACCACTACACCAATGCGCAGCCTTTTGGGAATTTAATTTCTTGTTATATACAAACACGGCGACTTCAAATCCTCTGGTATATCTAACTAAAATATATTTAAACCCCAATGGCACACGCATGCTTTATTTATCCAACCCTGGCTGCAGCCAAGAACAAACATGCGCACTCTGCAGTCCAGGCCCGATATCTGTGGGTAGATTTTATTATATTTTGGGCTGCAATTGTTTCTGTTGAAAATTAGGTGAGGCAGGTAAACTTTACTCATTTCTATTAGTTCACTTGCTGACTGATATACTTTTAGTATATTTACAACATTTGCATGAATTTTATTTCTTTTTTAAAGTGTGTTTTTGGGTTTAAATAGGAACTAAAGCTGCTGTGAGGAACATTCGGTTTGCGTCCCCTGTGGACAAAGTGGTAAGTCCTAGCTTTCTTGATCTTGTCAAGTACATGCTTAAGTAATGTTTTTGCAAGTAATGTTAATGCACCAATATCATACCAATATAAAAAAACGTAGATCCTATGAATCATTACTGCAGCAAAGTCAGGTCCATTACATTTCTCTCCCTCTAATCTACAGAAAAAAGGACCAAAAAAATCAACAACAACAAAAAATAAGAGCACTGAGATAAGCACAACACAATATCCAACCTGGAAGCTTTATCAAACTAAATTTAGAACACTAATTTCTCCCAGTTATGATAAAATTAGATATATGTAGGACGTGATTGTAGAGAAGTGGAACAGCAGGCCTCATCAAGAGCAGAGTTTAAATAGGCACGATATGATCAGTGTGAGGGAACAGATAAAAGGGGGAGGACCGAAAAGAATGAAGAAGTATAACGGTGCAGATATTTTTCTTGAATCATTTAACAGCATATATTCCCAGCAGGGCTTCCATTTGACATGACGGACTGTAATGTCAGCGCCTAAGATAAGGAGGGCGATGATAACGTGAATGAGACTGATAACGTGTTAAAGAGGAGCATAAAGGGAGAATCACAGTGATGGTGGCTTAGCGGAAAATTAATGCATAGTGATAAGAAGGAAATTGAACTGGGGGGGAACTGCTGACGGCAGGCCTTTGTCGGTGGTGCTGGTTTAAGTTGGCATTGTGCTGGACATGTTCCTGACCAGCCTAAGAAAAGGAGGTGGAAACAACAGATATATACTGGAGGAAGTAAATGAAGAGAGCTGGAGGCTGACAGAGGAGGGTCAGAACAAATTCGTTAGATTGTGTGGATCTTTTTCAGATAATCAAATCTATCGTTCAGATGCTTAATAAGCAAACACATTAAAAAAACGCTTGAATGACCAAAAGATGGGATCTCGCTTTATAACTGCTAATACATTTCTAATCACTTGTGGTTTCAGCTCTGAAACTGTAACTCGTCCTGTCAGAGCTGTCCGGCTTTGGATTTTTCCACAAGCTGAAGTGCTTTAAATTAAACTGTGCCAAGAGAAATACTGAGCAGGCAGCAGGCCTGTCTTCTTAGGATTTTCTGATCAATACAGCTGTCGACTCATGCTGTGTAATGTGCACATGCTTGTGCCTAACACGTTTTAACACAATATCCAGGTCTGTGTTCATATGTATTCTCTGCATAACTACAGTGGCTCTCTGTTGGGTTCCAGTACTGTCCCTGGAAGCCTTCTGTGTAGACAGGGTACTAAATATGCTAATTTGCTTATTTGCTAAAGCTCACCTAAGCTATAATAGTTAGCACATCACAACAGGAACTGCTTCAGGTAACTCATTGACTTAGTGACAGGCTGCATTTGCCAGAAGCATTATTTTTCAATGGGGGTGTTGAGGTTACCTTAGACAGTGTTTAAAGTCGAGGTGAAATGAAAAATGTCATTTTAATCCTTTTAGATCACATCCCCGGTAATATTGTGCATCTATTTGACAATATAGGCCCAAAAAAATACAGAAAATCCATTTCTCCATATTCTTATATCAAAATCCGATCATTTTTTCTTCCAGTAGAACTAAATTTCACGCGTGCTTACGTAAGTTAGCACCAAACAATTTCAACCAATCAATCTGCAACATTTACCCGCAGAGCATCAAGAACACTCGGTCAGTTAGCTAGCTACTGCGCTGTGGAGAACGTCTGTCTACGCCCACTTCTCAACGATCAAATCAAATCCCTCTAATGATATGTCCCGCCTGCACGTCCTGTTTCACTCGGAAATACGTCACGATACGGAAGCTAGATACTCTCGAAATGCCGTTTCAGCTCGACTTTAAGTTTCACCAAAGATATACAGTGAGTTGGTCTGCAACATTCTAGACTGTCAGTTTCCTCAATCACACCTGTACAATTTGAGCATTCATTTTGTATTGACTTCAGTTTTTCTCTTTGTTTTCTGCTGCAGGGTTAAATGCTGTTTTTGTGGCATCTGGACGTCAAGTATCATCCGTAAGATTTAAAGAAAGTGACTTTTACTTTGTCAACTCATCCAGACATTAACTGTAACATTGTTCAATTCAAGAGGCTCCATTTGAATAAACCATAAAATCATTATCAGCTAAAACCGGACACCTACAACCTCTGCCAGTGTGACGCTGTGACAGTGTACACTTCTGAGACTTTTCACCGCAGCATTTGTTATTTATTTGTTTACAGGTAAACTGTAAAGTCTTCATTAAACATCTTAAATATGAACTTAAAAATCCCAAAACATAACCAGGTTTAAACAATGTCAGGCCGAACCCGAACCTGAACTAATTCAGCTATATTTATTGCCCAAATGCTTCATGCTGCAAACACGAGACCTACACTACGATACACTAAGTAACTACATTACTATTGATGTTCCCTTCTGGCTGGTGCAGCCCTTTACAAAAAGAATGAGACCTGGCTGTCCAGGGTTATCGTGTCATCATCCAGTCTGTGAGAAGGCCCAGGCTACTTTCTGCTGGGAAACATATTGGTCAAATATGCCATGTTGCCCAGCTCCCTGGGAGAAGACCAGGCTGCTCCTGAAGGCGACAATTTGGGGTTCGGTATCTTGCCCAAGGACTCAATGGCATGCAGACTGGAGGAGCATCAAACCGCCTACCTTACAGCTCGAAGACGACCAGCTCTGAGCCGCAGCTGCCCCATGCACATGTAGTCCAAGTACCACAGTCGTTTCGACCTGATGGCCTCAGGCGTTGACTGAAACTTTACTCTCTGTTGCTTTTCTTTGTGTTTCAACAATTGTTAAGAAGCTTGTTGCTTGTCATTTCTGAACAGCTGCTGTTTGTGATGACTAATTCAAATTTGAATGTCAATTTAAAACTATAACATTTGTTTAACACTGAAGAATTTAATTTAATTCTCAAAGCTTGTTTTGCTCCCTGACAGACTCAGGATAACGGGGTTTTAGCTCTCCAGTTGGCTTTCAAAGACCTCCTCATAACAACAAGTCATTTAGATTAAAAAAAATGTTTCTCTAAAGTGTTCTGGCAACAGCACAATCACTCTGCTGCAGACATAATAACAACATAAAAACAATTTAAATGATGAATAAAGAACTTAAAAAACATATTTCAAGTATTCTAGCAACAGCACAATAACACTGCTGCAGATACAAAACATGTTAAAAAAACTTCCACTGAATACCAAATTAAAAACCATGACATAAACATCTTTTATAAACATTGAAAACATCTACAGCCACATGTACTTGTTTTCAGTTAATAGAGACTGTTTTTAATGCATCGAGTACGACCAAAGATTGAAATCATTTAGCAGCTGATCTCAAGAAGAGGAGGCAGAGCCGTTGAAACCATCTTCCTAGTCCAGTACGGACTTTAGGTTCAGTACAGAGACATTAGTTCTCATCAAAAAATAATAATAATGAAAAAGCAGTTACTAACAAAAAATAGTCATGGAAAACAATTAGCCTACATTTGATGCAAGGGGGGCAGTAAGGGACCTGGGTAATGGATTGGTTGAACCACTGCTGCACAGGTTCTGTGTGTTTGTCTTTCTGTGTGTTTGTGTGTCATCAGGAACCCCAGCAATCTGCCATCTGCCCCCATTCTGTCACCTCAGCAGTGAAACACACACACACACACACACACGCACTCACGCACGCACGCACGCAGACAGGCACACACACACACACACACACACGTGCCAATGCAAAACTGCTCCCTTGAATTCTGCCACCTTGCCGCCATGCAATATCTTCTTTTGACATGAAGGGTTGGTCTTTGAGCCTGTCACTTTGCTGTCCTGTTATTTAAATAAAGCAGAGACAAAAGCAGAGACAACACCTGCATACCTTTGAGGAGGTGTAACTCTGCTGTGTCACATATGACGCTTAAGATTCACCTCGTGGGATTTAGCTGCATGCTAATGTAACGGGTTGTATACAAGTCAAGTTTAAATATGTGCAAAAATGCTACTAACACAATGACAGAGTCATGGCAGTTGCTAGCATTTAATTAGATTTTTTTTTTACGAGTTACATGTATCAAGGTCCAAGATTAAATATATTCACTGAGCTCGCATGGAGTGTAAATGTTTCATTAGCCCTAATTAGATGAGATACATTTCTCTATGGGGCTTTGCATGTGCTGACCTGCATTTTTACAGAACATGTGAGAGTGATGCTTCCCCCTCCATAATGAAATTACAGACTCAGTAACCTCTGATATTATGCATATCAAGATTTTTTTATACTTAAAACTTGGGTTAAAACATGCAGACACACAGTTTTCCATTCTTTAAGGCTCCATCAATAATTCATCTGTGCACGATATGAAGAACATGTGCTCACATGATTTTCAAACATTGGTTATTACCAAACGGCCTAATATAATCTGAACAGATGAGTCTTCTTACTGCATTATTCTCATATTGCCTACAACCTCCTTGAATATGAATCCCAATTGAATCAGACTCGATTAATATAAAAGTTTCAATTAATCTTGTGATCATGTGAGGGACATTGTAAATTCATTGTGATGCATGTAAGTGAGGGAAAGGAATTATGGGTAAAATGTACTGAATTGGGAAACTGAACCCTTAACCATGAGAACTCAGTGAATGCTCAGTGAAATAAAAAAGCATATAATTGGACATGTTTTATGGCATTTTGCTCAATAATCAGATAAAACATATTGATCCAGAATCATTCTGAATGAGAAACATGAACATTATATCTCCCAACACTCCATAAATTATTTGAACTCTGTACTTATTTTATTTTTGAGTTCTGCTCTTTTGTACGAGCAGGTGTTTGAAGTTTCTTTTGCAATAGAAGAACAGTGCCTTATTTATGCTCACTGTGATGTCATTTCATGGGGTATCATCAAACGCTTCAATATCTAAAATCAACTAAAGTTTCTATCAGTTATGTACATTTTGGATTATACAAACTACGACCACAGCTAACGTGTGCTCAACCTGTTTTACTTTGCACATGATGGAGTGTGACATCATCAACGAAGGTAAGACGGGATGACGAAAAAGACCGAAACCTGAGATCAGAGTTGGAGAAAAAGAAATGCAATCATCAATCTGTAGCTGAAGGAGGTCAATTTTCAGATGGTTCTAAATGTACTATGACCAGCATTTCATTTGTCATTGACACGTAAAGTAATAGTACATAGATTAATCGTATAAGTGTCCATCACTCTGCAGACCAGGAAGGCATGATAATACGTTTGTTTCAGATTGACATGCTCAGCTAAGATACGAGTTTTACATTTCAGCCTCACAGTTCTAGTAAAGACTCGAAGAATTTAAATCTAGAAACATGCTCTCTCTTTTTTATAGATACACACTCACCGGCCTCTTCATTAGGGACACCTGTACAATCTAATGCAGTTCAATACAACAGCACTGCCGTGGATTCTGTTTACTACTGTCTTCCCTATTTACATACATGAGGGGGCAGAGTATTAGAAACACCTCTGAATATAATGCAGCTCAGTGCAGCCCCACCACCAGTTATGAGCTTGACGCTGAGTTATCACCTCTGTGACAGCTTAGAAAAAAGCCTGTACATTACAGGCAACATGAAAGCAAATCTTATGGCTGAGCTGCTGTGTTGGAATAAATTAGATTTTTCAGGTGTCCCTAATGAAGTGGTGAGTGTATATTTGGTATGTTAAATGTGTTGTTGAATTTATCTTCTGCATGACAATATTAATAGTTAGACATTTGTAAAATATTAAGAATTTAAAATCTAAGACGGCGAGACCGGAAACTGACCTGGACAAACACACCCACATATGAAGTCTTACAGTGACAGATGAAAGGAAAATCCTGTTATGACCCACTCACATCATTCCTCAAAAGTGGTCTTTTATATGGAGTTGACAATAACATAAACATAAAGACACTGTAGAGGAAATGTGTGCATTTGTGATTAGCCTGATGACAAATAGAAACATCTTCATTTTCATTGGGCTTTTATGTGACATTTCACAAGGAATGTAAGAGGTGTGTGAAGGGTTTGACAAGTTCATCCAGCAGCCTTGACACAGTGCGGAGGCTGAAGCAAACGTGGAGCAGTGTTTCCTCCACAAATGTGTCCTTTTGTTCAACTGAAAAATCTCCCTGACCAATTCTCAGTGTAGCGCGGCCTTACACCCACGCAAACACCTTCCACCTCAACAAACACCCACATCCACCTCATACGCACACAAACAAAAAGGCACCTTTGAGAAAAAAACACAACATGCTGTATATTCTTTCAGGTTTGTATTTCCTCCACAATGCAAAGTACTTTTGAAGTTCTTTTGAATCTTAAACATGATTTGTCACACTATTACCATCTAGCATTTACATTGTAACCATCTAACATTGTAGTCAGCCAGTATAAAGAGGCACCTGTTTTGCCAGTAATTACTGTATTTAGAATATTTCTTTTTCATGCCGTTAGTATCTGTTTTAATAAGATTTTTTATTTTTAAGACTCAAATAAACTTTTATCGAGCCTTGTTCAGACCTGGCTGTTGAAGTGCGTGCAAGTGTGTCACAGAGAGAAAGGCAGAGAGAGAGAGACAGAGGGAGCAGTGCTGAGTTAAAAATATTCTGATATTGAGGAGGAAGAGTTTTTTCTTTTCTCTCTCAGGCTGCATTGAAGTGACTGCAGTGAATCCCTGGATACATTTTAACAGCACTTTCAGTATTTAGCACTATCAGATCCTACTGCCTGGTTTTATAACAGCAAACACGCTTAAGTCCTGAAGGCCAAGACAATTACTTGCTGCATGTAAAGCGTTTCATGTATTTCGTCCATGCTGGAATGAATCGTGTGGTTATATGAAGGGTTTTTTTTACCTCTATTAACTGATATGAGAAAATATCTTTTCACAGCTTTTGGTAGTTTTTTAACTGAATGGACTTTGCACTTAGAGATGATGATGAGATAATGACTGTGATTCTAAACAGCGGAACGAAACACATTTTCTCTCTTTCTCTTGTTTAACCTTGTACTGCTGCAGCCGCTACGCACACCTGACATTATCAACTTCAGACAGTGTGTCAGGTTGAAAGAATCACAGAAACGTTACAAGTGCAACCTAAAAAGTTATTGTTTTAACTTTTACCTTAGTGGTTATTGTCTGCACTCTTTCTATGCTTGAATATTACCTGACCTCATATCTGTACATATTAACGCTATGATAACAGACCTCATAGCACCTGTTTAAAACAATCTCAAATAAAAACAATATTATCAAGGGCCCCTCTTTTGGACATGAAACATTTTTTGATGTTTTCATTACATTACTGCTACAACCCAGTAAAGGTTTGGGGGTAAGGGAAGCAACATAACCACCATGTATTCAACAAGCCGTTTATTATTTACAAGCCAACAATTTACCAAAACAAAAATGATGAACAGTTTTACAATAACACGCCACAACAGAAAGAGGAGTCAGGTGAGGCAGGGAACACAAGGAGAGAGCTTGCACACACGCTGCGTTAAAGAAAATTACATGCAGTGAAATAAAACTCTTGCTGACTAACCCAATGTTACCTGTTCAAAACCAAAATACACAGCAGCAGCCCGTAAACTAGTGTAACACTAACAAAGAAAATTACCTCAGTGTGGTGCGAATCCAGAATGTGAAAAGAAATAAACCAACTAATCCTAATGCCCAGTTCCCAAACTAAAACAAACCAAGTGCCTCATAACAAGCTAACATTAATACACTAAACGGAGTAACGATCCTGAGGCACAAGCATTCAGCTATTCAAAAATCACCGTCCTCCCGGCGAGTGGCTTTTGAAGATCCTTGGATGGGATTGATGGCAGGCGATTGGTGAATGGAGCGGACAAATCGAGGGGGGGCGGAGCTCGGGAACAAAAGATGATTGTGGAAGGTGGGCGGTCCAGAGGCGGAAGGAGGGAATCCCTCAGAAGAAGCAGGTTAAGTCTCTGATGCAGGTGATGTCTCGCATGGACCTATTTAAAGGACGAAAAGATGAGGAACTGCACCACAAAGAGAACAACACAAACACGCCGAGGATCATAGCAATTACATAAAGAGCAGTATACAACAGGACGACAACATGTGGCTAATATGCAGAGGCTGATTTTTTTACTGTTTTATTCATGACACATTTGACTAACTTAAGCTTAAAGCTTAGGTTGCACAGATTCAAGGTATTGCGAAGCATTTAAAAATGCTCTAGTAAATGACATCACTATAAGCAAAACAAATGTAGCGGCTGGAAAACCATCAACTATTATTTTTACTGTTAATTAAAAGATTTCCAACTAATGCGTGCTGACTTATGCACAGGGACCCTCAACAACCCAGAGCATCAGGATCAGTTTGTTGATGTTGGGCTTAAGAGCTGCATATTCCCAAACAGTCTTCACTTATGTTAGCACAAACCAGTTGACACATGATAAGCCTCTAACTGTTTGGGTCAGGCTTCTTCCAGGGTGGTTGCCCACTTTGTCCAGGCAGTAATTCTGCCTAGCTTTAAAATAGAACATTGCCTCTGATGTCACTTGCGGCTGCTTGCGTTGAGTCCCATTTAGTTGCGGACTCCACTGATCTGTGTCATCATATCGCAGAGTTATAATGTGTTCTGTAATAAAATAGAGCAGCAGGGAAGGTTAAAGTTAAGACCTTAAACTGAACAGGGAAATTAAGGCGGATCCCCGATGGCCTGGCTTTATTTCAGAATTTCATTACCTCAACAAGACGCGCCCAGAGGTCATATGCGTTGCATCAGCTGGAATTTGCCACAACGGCATTCGATCGGCTGTGATGTTCTCAGTAGGCTGCAACATGTTACATCAGACCTCTGTGCAGAGCCTGATATAGGTGCCTTTGTTTCTTCAGAAAAGGTTCAATAAATGGGCGATTTTCTTTGATGTGCTGTCATTGCCTCGACGGGGGAGTTAGCTCTGATGTGCTAACAAATACTTATGGTTTCAATGCTGCTAATGTCAGCTTCAAACTGTTCACTTCAGAAGTGCTCATTAGGACAGCAATATTTTTCTTTTATTTGTCATGGTGAATGTGCCACTTTGATTTGAGTGAGCTGAATTTACTGCGGGGAAACCCAAGCAAAGTGACTTAAAGACACAACCAGCGTTTGCTCCCTGAAGCATATATCTAAGAAGATCCCTCTGTGCAGGTGGACATATCAAAGTCAATAATGCTCAGCTGCAATCAACCAACTGTTATCATCTCCTCTCTCTCTCTCTCTTTCTCTTGACAATGTTTTTTTCTGAAGCAAAGGAGCTTTAAAAAAAAAGGTAGAATATGCTGGAACCACTAACACTGGGATTGTGCCGCAGCTCTTCTGACATTGAGCGGAGTCATTTAATTTCCATATCAAAGGAACTCTGGGAAAATCAGAAACTCTCCACAAGCCGAGAAGCAGTGTTCTATCGCTCTAAACGAAGCATCTGAAGAAAGAGAAAGGGGGAAGAGAGAGAGAGTGTGGCAGAGAGTGATTAGAGAAGCAGAGGAGGCAAAGGGGGGAGACGGATAGACAAGAAGAAAAATGGAGCGTTTTGTATCAGCGATCCAAAAGGTGTCTCTTCTTCACAAAGGGGTGTTTCTCTCATGAAAGGACTTATCGCAAAGAGGGCCCAGGAGTAAATTAACCGGAGAGGAATCCGTGCTGGGATGCTGGGGTGGGTAGAAGAAGGAAGGAAGTGAGGAGGAGGCGTCTTTAGGGAGAATTCCTGCTCTTTTTGTACTCCCATGTAGAGACCGACAAGGGAATATTGCTCATGATGTCACCTCCCTGTGGTCCTGACTGCATGTTCAAGGAAAGTGGGCTAATCCCAAGGCTGTGAGAGGTGTCAAGTGGCACATGGCAGCCACAGCTTTGGGATGCTGGATGACTTAAAATACTGTATAAACACTCTGGATATTAAAGCTGAAGTGGACTAGAGCATCCTCTGAGGCAATAATGCATTTTTATGCTGGTTATCACAGCTGCAAGATGTCCATTACACCTGCAATAAAGTTTATTTTTCTGTTTACATGTTGTTTTTAAATGATTCAAAGCTATTGATCTGTCTGAGGGATTCTCTACTCTTTAACAGACGTGTCAGTAAGGTCAGTCTGTCTCTGCTATTTAGAAGGCGCATTATGGACATACATCAGGGAGTTTACAACACAAGTCTGCTTGTCACTCACACGGGGTAGCACAGCAGCGCTTCTACTCGTAAGGAGAAAGCAGTGGGTTTGCTGATAAAGAAAAAAACAAACGGGACAGGCTGCAAGCTTTTGTTTCCCTTGTCTCCTTAAATCATGATACTGCTTTCAGTTTGTTACTGATCTGCTGAGAAGTGGAGGAAGAAGTGGACAAGCTCGCCGCTGCCTCCACACACACCTGCGTCACCTCAGGATTCCTGCTCGAGCCACGCATGGGCCAAAAACTACTGAGACTGACACAAAGCTCTCCATCATGCACTTTCATTCTGATGTGTGCTCTCTGTAATACACACAGAAACAGACACACACACACGCAACTTCATAAATTCATTATAATCCTCAAACATAACTCCCTGTGACACCGACAATCGTGCCCACAGATATTAATACACTGTCCAGTGTCCTAATACAGTGTCCATTACGCACTGGAGAATACAGCCATGTGATCCAGCAGCAACAATAAGTAAATAAACATTTAAAGGCGACCTTTCTTTGATGGACAGCACACAGAACTTTAATAAACATTAGATCCTGTCCGATCCTGACGACGTGTCTGGAGAAGTAAATAAGGAATGTTACGCTGCTGTGCCTCGTGCGTTAACGTACACAACGTGCCTCTCTTCATTTTCGTTTCTGTTGGGCAGTGGGATCGCTTCAGTGGCTTTAACATCAATCAGTGCATCAACATACATACAGTATATTGTACAGTGACCTGGGTCCCTGCCTGTGCAGGGGCACAGTGGATGGAAAATCTTAAGTTAAATATGCTGGCCCATGTTCGGTTTATAAAAGCAGAATGACTGAAATCCGCTGTGTAAATAGCAACACGCCTGCCTTCAGGCGCACCGGGCTCTTAAAGGGAATGACAGCTGACACGCTGATTCATGTTATGCCGAAAACATGCCTATGAATAATCCAGGGGCTTAAGCCAACCTCTTTGCACCTCACTTTGTGCACAGATTGTGCACCATGTAGCGGGCAAAAGTGGGTCGGACACGCCCCTAAATCACTTAGTGCCATGCGCTTTAGACTGTGCGCCTTCCGCCGTCTAAATAGACGCCTGGGACTTTCATCAACAGGGAAGATGTAGATGTAGTTATTAACTGCATTAGCCCTTGCTGTAATCTTTATTTAAAGATTCTGCATTTTCATGGCCGTTTGTTACGAGTAGTGCCAATCGCATAACAGCAGGCTTTGGTTGCATAGAGGACAAACAGTCCTTGTGGTTTAGCTGTGACCAGAGCGAGTTTCTATAAAGTGTTAAATTCAAGGTTATCAGAATCAGAAATACCTACTGTATTTATCCCAGAGGGAAATTTGGGAATACATTCCTGTAATTCGGGTTGAAGGAAACAACAGGTGAAACAAAAGGTGTGGGCTAGGCTACCTAATTTTCTTAAAAAAACACAAACATAAATCCACCAAAACACCCAAAATGTTTTCTGTCTCAGACGCAGGTGGGAGGAGACGTTATTGGCTTGTTTGCTGAAAATGCCAAAAGGAAATATTTTGAAGAGTCATCTAGTACATTGGGGAAGGCACGAACAAACAACTTCTCTCTAGTAGGGCTTGTGGCTAACAAAGATAAAATGCTTGTTTAAATGTTGAACTTGAATAAGAGGGCTCACTGGGGATTATTCTAATTCATTTAAATCATACAATTTTTCATCGGTTCCGGATACGGAGTTTAAAGCCAGGGGTCAGTCCAGTTCACATTCCAGTAGAGTCTGGGGGAGTTAAACTGTAAATTCCCTGTGACTTCACTGGTTGATGTAAAGTGGGTTCATCGCAGTACCGTAAAGAGTGAAAAGCCACTTTGACTCCAGCTATTCAGAAGGTGAGAACTCTGTTCTTTACAAATATAATGGGAGGGAGGGGTTTTGAAGCGAGCCATGGACATGTCCAGTGACTATAACTGCTACTGTGTTACTTAAGCTTCTAGTTCTATTACTCATGTTGCACAGGTAGGAGTCAAGAGCGTAAAGTAGCACATTGTCATCAGGGATACTTGCTACATGGCCGTGTATTAGGTCAATTTTCTCTGTATTCAAAAAGGGCTATATAATATCAGGACTGCAGAAACAGTCACACCCAGTCACAATGCTTTTGGAAATGTCAAAATAAACTGGCATTAATGTAAAAATGTTCACACTCCACTGGAGGGACTGTGGGATGTTCCTGCTGTCAACTTTCAATAAGTTTACTGCAATGTGATGGCAAGTGGGCTAATTCCTCAAGAGAATAAACTCTTGGTGACAATCAGATTTTGAAGTTGTAAAACATAAACGTAACTGTCAGCGCTGGGAAGTAGCTGTGATTTCAGCTCTTATCAGTTTTGACTTAAACAACACTTTCAGTGAGTTTTCTTCCCAAGTGCAGGCCAGGGTACATGACGCAGCGGAATCAGTAGTCATGTAAAGTCATATAATTCAACAGTGTAAATCACCACAGGCAATGTTCTGGCTGTGACAGTCAAATTCAAAAGGTCATGTGAAATGTCAATAGGGGCAACTGTAGCCTCAGGCCATAATCACATAGGAGGCCTTTTTGAAAGATTGTTTTTTTTTTGGTCAGTTGGGGTAGCAAAGTTTGCCTCCTCCAAACTGCATCTCTTCTGAAAGATATCTGCAGCCACATTATTCTAGCCTTGACCATCATTGGTTAAACAGGCATGACCCTGACCATATTATTACTGAGGTCTGGGAACATGGAAGAAAAAAATCCAATTGTGAATGTTATGGTTAATGTTAGGTTGTGGAAAAATTTGCATGTGGCTTCTTCACATATCTCAGCAATTACTACAGTGTGAGCACGATGAACTGTGATGATGGGCAAAATCCTGATCCTTGTTGTAATATAGGCGACTGAATTTATCATTTGGATTTGCATAAACTTAAACGTTAAGTGTATTATTGTCAATCCAATGTCTTATTTACATTTACAACTCTACATGTGTAACAACAGAGCCATAGCTCTATACGAGGCCAAGAATAAACTCAACAAACAGAAAAGAAGGGAGCATTAGGAAAGGCATTTTAAAGCGAGTCCAATTTAGATATACTGGGACACATAGTATGTTCAATGAAAGATTTAGGTGTCAGGAAGTAGTTTCATTAGAAAGTTCAGAAGCATTAACTCACAGCACCACAGGGTGGGGGGTAATATTAAGCAGCCTGCCCTGAACCCCTACATGTCCTGACGAACAGTTTGTGATGGAATATAATCAATAATAATAAAAAAATTTGCTCTCTTGTCTGCAGAGATGTGTCATGTGTTGCATAGACTGTATAAAAGATGGACAACGTGTCTCCACCATCTCTCATTGTACCTATTTGAATCCCAAAAAACGGGAAACATCCTGCACGTCGGCATATTTCACAGCAGAACAGCTTCTTGTGCTGGTCTGAACAAGATATTCACAGATATGGAAAGTTCAGTGACTGTAGTGTTAATGTTAGTGTTGCGTTTCCTCTTACCGTTCTTCGTCTACTCTGCTACTTAGGAACAAAGCGCTGCAGGAGCCGTGATAGAGATGTTTTGGCTTAACTTAAGGGAGCTGTCATGCCGTCCAATTTTTATACAGTCTATGCTTAGAAGCAGGAAAACAGAAGTTGTGAGTTCCAGAGATGTGGACTTGAGACTTGGTGACTTGGACCAGAGTCGGCTCGAGTCACTGTTTTGATGAGTTGCGACTTGACTTGACAAAAAATAAATGACTTAAGACTCGACTTGGACTTGCAAGTTAATGACTTGACTTGAGGCATGATGACTCGGATGACTTGCGTGTGTTCATAAGTTTGAATGTTAGCTGTTAAATATAAAATGATAAAATTCAATGTTGTCAAGTTTCTGTCTAACTATCGAGTATGTACGCAGCGCAAACTGGGAATCATGATTGGACGACTCAAAAAGCTCCCCGGTATGTGAATGTCATGATTGGATGACTGGCTGTCAGTCAAACTCCTCGCTATGGCAACACACAACATCAAAGACCCGCTACCTGATGTTTTTTCCCCAAAGAGAAGCCTCATCAGTCGTACTCGTTACTACACAATACGGTCTCAGAGCAGACCATCACCATGGCTGCGTCTGTGCCATGAGTCATCAATTTTGAATTCAAAAATTTCACATGTGAAGGAAAAAAACGAACTGCTTAATGTAAGACCTGCTCATCAAAGATTTCTGACAGCCAGACTACAACATCAAACTTTGTTCATCATATGAAGACTCATTCGGATCGTTCAGTGTGAGGGCCGATGTTAGCTAACATTAGCCAGATACAATCTGTTCACCAACGTTAGTCAGTGGTAGTTTGTTGGCACAGCCAGTAACGTAGCATTATCAGATTGAATTGAATTTACTGTAGCATTGATTGCTTTAATGTTAGTTGCTAGACCAGCATCCATTTTACTGATCGTTTATTGAACATTACAAAGCTGCTTTCACAAAGAGTACTGTATCTTGGGCAGTGGTAGGTAGTAACGTGTTTCACTTACTCCATTACATGCACTTGAGTAATTAAAAACAAACTGTACTTCTAAGAGCACTTGTTTTGTAGACTACTTTTTCTCTTACTCAAGTAAATTTGCAATAAAAAATATGTACTTCTACTCTGTCACATTGGGCTACACACGTCTCGATACTTTTATTGACACATATTATTATATATTTTTTTGTTGTTTTCAATGAGAGGGAAGCTTTTTGCGTGCTGCTTTTCTGTTGCAGAGCGCCTCGCGTTTTTCCGCTCTGTGCAAAGCGAGCTGCTCTTTTTTTAACCGTAGACTTCAACAAAAAGGCAGTGCGGTGTGCTTCGTGTTTTACAGCCTGCAAAACACGCTCTGTCTGATCGGGCCCTCGGTCTGCTTTTGCAGAGTGTCATGCACTTTGGAGCAAAACCAGCAGGTCCACCATAGTATTCGAAACTGTAGAGCAAGAATGCAGACTACAGTTCCTTCGACCCAACGACACATGTTGGAGCTCCCTCTACTTCGCTGTGGAAAGAGGTCCAGATCCTTAAGGAGATAGGACAGAAGGCCATCCAGAGTGTATACAAGTAAGTTAGTTGGGGGTGGGATGTGAAGGGATTTTTGATGTAATGAAAAATTACATTTGCTGTTAACTTTCAACCAATATCCCTCTAAGACTGGGCCAGTAGATGGTGGTACAATAAATATAAAATACATTAATTTACATACTGTGCTTATAAAGAGTAATCAAGCAAAAAAAAAAATCAAGTCTCTCTGCCTGTTTCAAGGTCATTTTTATGTTTGTGTGACAATTACAATTAATTTAAGTATGTATGCTGCAGTAATGAAGCCAGTTACTCTGGCCCTGAACATCCTCCAAGGTGAATCATCTGTTCACATGTGTTTCCTGTTGCTGACTCTCTACCAACTGCAGGAGAAGTTGAGGAGACTGCAGCCAACCTGCAAAGTCTGTGGACCACTTGTTGAGACCTTCAACATGGCATCCAGAAGCATTTTAGAGATGTCATGAAGGAGCCAGAGCTGAGTCCTGACAAAGTTCAGGACTTGCTGGACCACAGAGGAGAGCATCTTAAAAGCTGGTTATGTATCTTTATCATCTGTGTATAGGTTGGAAAACAGGTTAAAGAAAGATGTCAGCACTAAAACTGCCTGAGTACTGTTGTGGTTCTTTATATTGTCTGATTGTATGTCAGACTCAGACTGGGCCGTGGGTCTCTATAACTATATTAATAAATAATACACACGGAGGCGAGGTAACTTCACGTGCTTTCTTTAGTGGCAGCTCAGCAACAACCAAACAAGCATGAGCAATCAATCACAGCACCTGGAGTGCCGCAGGCTAATATAGTCGAGCATCGAACGCTCGATCAGATACACCACAAGTACTTAAAGATACAATCTCGATACTCTTTGACCACCATAGCGTCACAGGGTTTACATTGTGTCATCATATTCTTGGTGATGATCAGTTTACAATAGGTTATAATTGTTGCCAGGACTGACAGTTGCACTGAACCACATTTGAAGTACGTTTTTAATGCATTTATTGTATTTTTTTCTTCACAGAAGAAATGGATTTATATCAGTGTTTATAGCCCTTTGACCACAGACCCAAAAGCTGAGGTCGATTGGGCCTCAGCTGCCAGATGAGAAAAAAACCTTAAACTTCATGAATACATTTTAACACACATTTTATTTTAACATACATGAAAAGAACAACAAGACAATACATAAAATAAAGAGCAGACAAAACCCCAAAGTTTTCTGCATCCAGCTAAAGCAGGTGATGCTTGGGCTTAATGTCTCTCTGTTTGAAGGTCTAAATCTTTCTTCTGAACAGTCAACGGCGCCAAGAGATCACTCTCTCTCTCTGGCTCTGGCTCCTCTCTTCTGATGGGGATGTTCACGCTGTATGGAGTCTCATCTCCAGGCTTGGTGTCGGCTTCAAAGCTCACAGTAGGTCTGGGGTGGTTGATGATCTCTTTGGCTATGAGGCTGCAGGCCAACAAGTGTAAATGTTGATATCATTACAGTCTGGGAGTAGAAATTAGACTCAGGTATGGTGTGTGGTGTGTGTGTGTGTGTGTGTGTGTGTGTGTGTGGTGTGTGTGCGTGTGTGTGTGTGTGTGGCTGGATGTTTGTATGACAGGTTCAGTTTTTGTTGAGGATCCTGGACATGTGGGGGGTATGGCAGTTGTGGCACATAAATAAGTGAATAAAATACAGAAATGAATAACTGGTGTTATGTGGATTATGATTATGAGTATTATGTTAATTAATCAAAATGTTATACAGCAATGAGGGCGGGGCCGGACCGGGGCATCTGAGAGGCGAGTAGGAGACTCGAAGCCCAGACAGGAGAAAGGCAGGACGGGAAATATATATATATATTTCTTTTTTTCTTTTTTGTGAGCCGTCCTGTACATGGGGCCGCACCCAGGCCCAGAGATTGCTGGCCCGCTGCAAAAAACAAACAAAACAAAAAATGCCCAAATGTCATGGCCCGATGGCCGTCCTGTATATGGACCACTCCCAGACCCGTGGTGAGGGGGTCGGTCCAGTGAGAGGGCACATGTTTGTTTGTTTTGTTTTGTTTTTTTGCCTCCCTTTTTTCCAATCTTATTTTGAGCCGTACCGTACACGGGGCCGCAGCCAGGCCCAGAGGTGAATGCTGGCCCGCTACAGAGACGGCCCAAATCTCATGGCCCGTCCTGTACACGGACCACTCCCAGACCCTTTGCGAGTGTGTCCAGTGAGGGAGCACATGCCATTTTTAAAAAAAAATTTATTTACCCCCCCTATTCAAAAGTGTTGGTGCAGAGGTAGGCCCCACCAACCCTACTCTCCACCCGCCCCAGTCAGATGCACCGCCATACCACCAGGACATCACCACCACCGGACACGATGCCCCCGCCCACCCTGTCCCCACCCCTGTCCCGCATCTCACCGCTAATGTTGAATTGTTTATACACCTATATGTTTAAGACATTTGGATCTTTTTAATCCAAGTAACCAAAGAATATCATAAATAACAATGTCATCATAAGAGAGGCAGGTGGGAATAAAAATGGATAAAAAAATAAATTGTCAAATAAATAATAATAACAATAACAATAGTAATCGGACATATTGCTCTATAATAATAATAATAATGATAGTAATAATAATAATGATAATTATTATCATTATAATTATAATAAAAGTAACTGATAACAGAAAATTGTGGCAATCATAGCAATAAGAATTTTTTAACAACAATTACTTTGGTGTTTATCGCAGAAAGCTTAATATATGTTTTGAATTAACGTAGTACGTTCTGTTGTTTAATAAGCTCACCCTGCTCGTTTTAACCCCCGACATGTTCGTTACTCGCCCCTTACTTTGGTGTTCCCGGTCAAATTTGACCTGTCTGTTTTAAATGCTGTTACATTTAAACAAAAACCATTAATCATAACCAAATTTTATTTAAATTTTAATCTGTAAACAATGTCTCAGACTAGTGGTTAACATGAATAACTGCAGTGAATATACAAAGAACAGACACTGAAAATGTATTCCAAAATCCATCCATATTGTCTTCCCTTTCTGAGACATCCTCCTCTTCATCTGGTTCAAAAACTGTTCAGTCTGAAGTGTGCTGTCCTCATGGGGGGAATGTGTGGATGTGTGGGTGTGAATGGGGATGTTTCCCATCTGATGGATGAACACAATCTGGTGTTACCCTTTCATTTCTTTGGCGGTCAGTTTTGACCGGGAACACCACAGGTGTTACAAAGTTGACTAAACTACTCAAAATTCAGTGAAAGTGATGAACAGCGATTTTATATGTTCAAATGCCTCGTGTGGAGGATATCATGAGACCTTGAGGCAATCAAATGTAAAACACAATATTTATGATTGATGAAAGTTGTAAACCGGTCAGATTTGACCCGAACACGACAGGAGAGTTAAATATATTATTTTTCACAGGGCTAGACTACATCAAAGGTCACCTCACCGTCAACATGGATGATGATGCTCCCGTAATTGAGAATGAGGATGACTTCTTTGCATCCAGGAAGACAGGGAAGGGGACAGAGGTCGGAGAACTGGACAAGTACCTTGCATGTCCAACCACAGGAGGTATGGATCTTTTGCATTCCGTTCCTCAAATCAAGACGTTGACACTTGTGTGAGAGACTTTTTAGTCATGCAGGTGTTCTGTTCACTGCCAAAAGATGACGACTTGAGTGCAAGAATCTGGAGAGCCAACTACTCTTAAAGTTTAACAGTCACCTTACTGAGTGACTATTCAAGACAGGATGAATATTAACCTTCTCCAACATTCATGCAAAGATGCACTCAATATTGTATAGACACACACTGACAAGACACACACAAATGGACTAATATGAGGGGCCGTACAAGCCATAAGTCATTCTGGCGCTTTCACATACATATAGTCTCATCTCTCACATTCATATAAACTCACTCTCACATGTATATTCTCCTCTCACATTCATATATTCTCCTCTCACATACATATATTCTCCTCTCACATACGTACATTCTCCTCTCACATAATTATAAAGTAACAGTACTTTTACTTGAATACCGTTTTAGGTCCATCGACCCACTACTGATCTTGGAAAAAACAGTGACTTGACTTGACTTGACCAAGAAAAAAAGACTCGAGACTTGCTTGAGACTTTGACAAATTGACTTGAGAGTTACTTGGGACTAGAGCTAAGATGACTTGGTCACAACACTGGTAAGTTTGCCTTGCGAGCAAAAGTGGAGCTTCCTGTATATACTGTACATTGGCCTTACTAAATGTTGTATCAACTGTGCCCTCCCTCCAGCATATACTGTATCTTTCTCTTCGGAGAACTCAGGTCGGTCCAGTCTGGGCATGAAATGTGGGTCCCAGTACCAGTCAGGTTAAGTCAGGTCAGGTCTGACAGGCAAGGGCACAAGGCCAGGTGTTGGTCTTGGTTTCAGGCTCCACAGACGCTTAGTAGGGAGGTTTGGTCAGGTGGGATTAAGTGGCTATAACAATTTTGAATATTATTATTTTCTGAAAATGATAAAATGCTAACCACAGGAGCATTAGTGCATCCTAACACTGAAATGTCCCTGTGGTGCTGCTTAGTATCCAACCTGATAAGAGAACAGCAGTTGTAACCAGTCACAGTTGTATGGGCTGGGGACGAGCATGCAGGCTCAGCAGATCTTCTCACAATAAAATAAAGTTTTAAGTAATGCATTTACCTTAATGAAAAAAAAAGAAATCAAATGTACAATAATGAAAACTGGGCTAACGCAATCAGCAGAGGTGCAGTTTGACTTAAAAGATGTGGGACATCAATAGTATCATACAGTGTCAGTATTAAACTGCAGAGAAATATTGCCTTCATGGAAAACAAATGAAGTAGCATTGGGTAGATGCTTTGGATAGGGCCACTTAATACTTTTACTGAATTGTCTGGGGAGCGTCACAGCAGCTGGGTGATGAGAACTGGGCTAATCTCATCAAAAAGATGGTGTACTGTAGGTTTCACTGAGCTTTGGATGGTAAAATCAGAGAAAATGTTCTTTTTGTTGATTAACTTAATACACTTCGAACTGATTTGTATTGAATCAAAGCCATTTTGTGTCTTTTGTGTAGAAGTGTGATGTTTTATAGACACCTTGTTCTTTTGAAAGTACACACATGGCCAAGAGTCACTGAAAACAATTCTGTTCATTACTGTTGTTTTATCCACAACATCTTTTCAAATTTAGCTGATGAGTTGTGTGCTTCCGTCGCGCTCTAGCCCGAGGCTTTCAACTAAAGAGAGAGCAAATGTATCAGCAAAGCCCAGCCGTGGCATTTGCCAGTGCACTAATGAGAAACAGGTTATTTCTACACAATATAGTGTGTGTATAACGAGACAGTGTTGTAGACCTGCTCTCAGAAAAATGATTACATTGCACAGCGAGAGAAGTTGTTATTATGCATCGCCTCTGGTAAAACAACACATACTTTCTCTTTAACCTATGCAGTGGAAAGGATTTCATAGAATGTGTCAGAATCTCGATGGAAATGCCTTTGCTTGGTTGCAAACATGGTTGACCTTTTGAGTTATTTCTTTTTGTTGGAAGCATGAAATGAAATCATGTCTGATTTGACAAGGGGGAATGGAGTTTACGTTACTCCTTGTCGTCAATATCATTGCTTTGAACTTTTCTGGCACCTGTGATTGTGCACCTTGCGGCCCAACGCTTGTTCTTGGATCTTGTTTTTCCGTTGGTTAAAGACACTGACTGTGCACACAAGAGCTGGATTTTCTATTCAACTTATCTCAGAGTAATTGAATGTCAAAGTTCAGTCTCAGATTTAAAGACATTTCCAGCCCACACGTTGTTCGTCTACCATTGGAATAGACAGCAACGAGCTCACTGTGTATGTGAATATGCTAAACCGTGGAGTATATTACAGAGGAGAGCTCTGTCTGGCAATAAACAGGGACTGTTCAATGCCCAAACGACAGACAACACATTTATCAATCAGAAAATCAATGTGTAATTGCACTTGTATGCATGTCGAGTGGATTGCATGAAGCCAAATCAAAAGTCCCTCAGCCCCACTAATAGTTAATGAGAAAGATAAGTGGTTTTGAATGAAGAAACTGAAACCCATCTGGAAAGACTGAGAGCCAAAATACAAAATCGTGTAACGAAAAGATGCCAGAAACTATGTATATGCCAACATACAGTCTAAACAAGTGATGCAAAGAACAAGCGCTCAGTTTTGGAAAGCAGATCAAATTGGCAGTGCCTGCATGCTGTCGAAAACCAACTCGAAATCCTCAGTGGGCATCAACTGAGTTTTCCCAATTATATGTACACAGTTGTACTATACAAAGTGTGAAGTTTAGTTTCACTTTCCATGTGACTTGGTTTGACCTACATTTGGCAAATTAAATCTTAATTTTTAATTGTATTATTTTTTAACAGTTTAACTGCATTAGTATTAATTAGCCAAAAACTGGTCTGATGGTTATCAGTTAAACGCTTAATCATTAACTTCCCCAACACTTATTTAAGTGTCCTTAACTTTGACATTGAAATCCAAATAGCAATAATGGGCAAGTAAGCACCTTGCTTGACGATGCTTCAGATTACATTGGTCTGTTGTTGTAGTGGTAGTTCTGCCTTCATCTATAACATCTCAACTTCAGTCTGACAGATCCTCTGTATTTTTTTCAGTGGTAATTAATGAAAAGGTAACTGCATAAGACTGCAGAATACAGTAGATGTAAATATATAATATAAATGTAATATATACTTCACTTTCGACCCAACATCCTATGTTGGTCTACAGATAGGTCTACAGTGAGGATGTAGTCACTCCCCCCCCCAACTTTGCTGTGCTGAGTCCCAAATTATTCTTTTGGGAGTGACGAGGTCAGATTGTCATAGTATTTACTGTGAGAATTGTTTTGATGGCGCTACTGTTATCTGCTTTTTAACAGGTGCTGTCTTGAGCACCTTGCAGTGTAAAACATTTCCTCCACGTTGCTGTATGCTTTGGTTTTAGACGCTAGATATAGTCGTGCTGCTGCTTTTAGTTATCACAGGCTTCAGACAAACTATAGCTGACAGTGTTTAACTAAAGGTTCAAGGCTGCCAAACTGAAGAACGTCCAGATGACTGGGTCAAGGTTTTATTTCCAAAATGACCTGTCTAAAGAACACTCCCATTCGTTATGCAGGATCTAATGAAAGCGGTCTCAGAACATATGCATTTGCATCAATTGATTTCTCAACCACATCCACCAGAGCCTAGACACCAAATATCAACTATGCATTCACTAAATACTTTTTCTATGTGAATTAGATTCCCAACTGGTGTGTCACCTTTTTAACATTCTGAGTAGGTGACTGGAGTGGGACAAAGACAAATAAGAAGCTAGTTTGTTCTACTTGTACTGAAACACACGAGGCTAATGCATGTCTAACCCTTTTTAAAAGATGGAAAAACCCATTACCATAGAGTTGTTCTTACGGACTGTAATACTTAATGCCTCTTGGAAAATGTGGCTGCTTAGGCTGAACACGTTGGGAACCATGTGTCCTGTAACATTGCTCCTCTTTCTGTAAGCCTCTGTCCTCTCTCGATGTGTCTGGCACACCCCTCTCTCTTTCTGTCTGAACATATCAAATTGTTTTGACTCAACATTTGGTTACACTTTTGTGCACATGTAAAAAAAGAAAAAGGAGGGGAAAAAAGAACTGCACACACTTTCTCTTTCTGGCTCCCATCGCTACCTCTGCTTCCATCCGTCACCTCCTCCTCCCCAGTGATTACCTTAAAATAGGAGTGGGATGTAGTGCTTTGTCAGATCCGAGATGAAATGGATTGACTTACCTCCATTGTCAGTCTGTTCCTTTTCTCTTTTCATCACTCACTCGTCTACTCTTGTGTATCTTCATTCTGTAATTCCCTTGTCTTCCATGATTTTTCACACAATACTCTCCTCAATTTGTTTCACCTTTTGTCTTTCCCGTATGTCCTCCACAATCTCCCTTGTTTTCTTTGCATTCGCCAACTATCCGTTCCCCTTTTCTCTTTCCCTGTGATTGGAGGAAGGGAGTCTGTCTTTAAATGCACTATAACAATTCTTGTAGTGTCTTTCCTTTCTCACAGATGAGCAATACTCTTACTCTGCTTTTGTTTTACTTTGTCTCATTTTCTCTCAATTGGTCTTCACTTTCAAAATGAAAATACGAGAGAAGAATAAGAGGACTCAGATCAACCAGGCTGGAGTTAAAGACAAACACTTGTTTTTGTTGAATACTCACACGGTGACTTACTAGTCATCGTGTTAATTGGCCACTTGTGGCCACAGTTTACAGGAAACACATCTGCTCCCACAGGAACTAAAATGGCATAAAGCTTCATGTTTGCTTACTAATGAGAAATGGCTGCTGCAGGCCTTAGAGGGCCTCTCAGACTTGGAGATGGTGACTCTTACACCAACTGCTTCTCACTGAGCTGCATGCCTCCCCAGTGCCTGCTGAAAACCCCAAAGAGGTCAAAAATAACAACAGGTTGAACTATTCACTGAATAGCTAGCTAGCTGTGCTTGTTGGTTGGCATTTTATTACCAATATTACAAGTCATATAATATCTAATTATAATATCTCAACCTTTGTCATTGTATAATTTCCACTCTTGCTTTATCATTTCCCAAACTGCTTCTCTTAACCTTGCAGCCTGCTGTTTATGTTATTAATATATTATATAGAAATTTCATTTTGTTTAAAAAACACTTGTTTAAACCCGCTCACACACTCCCCGATGAAGGGTACGTGTGTGTGTGTGTGTGTGTTAAATGGTAAATGGACTGTACTTATATAGCGCTTTTCTAGTCTTTGCGACCACTCAAAGCTGCTTTTACACTACATGTCACATTCACCCATTCACACACTGATGGCAGAGGCTGCTACGTAAAGAGCCCAACTCTCAATCAGTTATCACATTCATACCCACTGGCTATGCCACCGGGAGCAATTAGGGGTTCAGTGTCTTGCCCTTTGTAAATGTAATGGTTTGAATAATTTTTAAAAGAGCTTATAAAAGTTGTTTCTCATTACAAGAATTATTGGTAGTTTGCCTATTCTCACTCCTTTCTCTGCAAAAGCTGAAAAATTCATCTCTCATTGGCCACTGATTGGCCTGTGAACGCTTTACCTGTCTGCAAGTAAAAAAGGTGATTTATTAGCACCTTAGTTTACTGGCTCAGGAGGACAGGTACTGCTGCCATATTGTCAGTCTCACTTTCTCTTCATCTAAGCACACATTTTGTGTTTTTCTGCACCTTCCTCTTTCTATGTATCCCTTTTTTCTCTTTCACACTCTCACTGTGTCTCCTCGCTTTTTCTCCTTGTAAATGTATGCCAGTCTCACATTAAAATGACTTTCTGCAGGCTATCTGAATATGCTGTGCGCTTCAGAGGAAGCTACTACGCTGCCTCTGTGAGCTACTGATATGCAATTCTCATGCAGATAGGAAGCACGAGCGTGATGAGAGAAAGAGAGAGTGAAATAGGCAGAGAGAAGAGCAAAAACGAGAGAATTTGCCCTCTAAACAAAATGAATCGCCACTTTAAATTTCTGCATACTGTATAGGCTTTTCTATCGAGGTTTTATGTGCTTTGCTTAAAAGCTCATGAATATGTGATGGAGTCAATATTCTGCCTGCCTGCATTATGAAACGCTGCAGAAAAGGAGGGAAGGTTTTACAGTCACAGATACATGATTCTGTAAGAGTTATCCACATACTGCTTTTCAAATCAGGTTTCATTAATGACAAAATGTTTGATGACGTTACTGTGTGTCCTAAAGAAGTAAACATTCCTGGTAAATAACGTATGACTTATGTGAACACTGTTTTTCTACTGTCCTCCTAATATCCTAGCAACAAAAGACAATCATCAATATTGAAGACACTCGAAAAGTATGACTGCCCACAAACTGGCTCCTTGACCTACATGACTTGGGGCAGTGTTCGCAATGGTCTAAAGTAGAGGTCTGTGTGATTTGGTCCTGTTTGGCTTTAGCTTCCATGGGAGTGGAGCTTATTTCTCTTGATCTTCTAATCGAATTGTATTCGAATCCTGATGATGATCTAAGCAGGGGTCTTAAACTCTTAAAAACTAGACAAGGGCCGAACAGGATCTGCATTATTTGGACAACAGACATAATTAAACCTCGTTTTTATCAGAGGTATTATGACAAATTAGTCTTACAGAAAAATGAACTTCACTGCTCCAAAGACATCTAATACAATTAAACACAAACCAAAGGTATCAAAAAAATGAGGGATCAAATCATTCATGTTTGTGGTCAGGTTCTGAGCTGTGGACAATCTCAGGGTGGAGTGAAGGTGTGCATCAGTTGCTTACACAGGTATGTGCTTCCAAACATGCAGCAGCTCATTCGAGCAGCTTGTAGGCGGAGCTTGGGGCATCGTTTCAGAGTTCTATCAGCTGGATGTTTACAGGTGCTCTTTCCACGTCCACGGCGTGTGAACTCTGCCAGGTCCGCTCAGTCTACCAGCAAAACGTGCAGTTGGGAACACAGCGGTGGAGACCTGGTTGGTTTTGTTTGGGAGCATGAAAAGGGACCCAGGTTTCCTTGCTGCATCTGAGTCTCCCACAGACGCAGCTTGTCTTGTTCAGCTCTCACTGCATCAAACATGTCTGTGATCACACGGTCCGTCTCTGAAGCTCGAGGTTTAGCGGAGTGAGATGCTTTGTTACATCATACAGAAATGCCAACGCACGCAGGTCTTGATTGGCGCACCCACTGTTGCAGTGTATTCTGGGATTTGTAGTATCAGTGGTGTGCGTGCTGTATTATGGCGGGCCAGTTATGATAGACGTGTGATAATATCTCGGGGGCCAGATATAATTCCGGCCCGCGGGCCTTGAGTTCAGTTAAAGAAAATTAAGCTAGCCTCGTATTTCAAGACACCACGATTCACTTGAAGAATTTAAAGTTCCTTGTAAGCTGCCTCTTTGATTTGAATATTTCAATATTAGGGCATGTATCTTGTATGAGCATGGATTGTAAGTAGTGAGTCTTAGGGGGAGATTGTTTTGGCCTTTTTCAAGGCCACTGCAAAAACCAACCACTGCTGGACATGGTGCAGTCTCTTATCCTGAAAGGTAAAAAGGCGTGCCACTAGCTTTATTGGGGGTTTGTCAAAGGCAACAGAAGAAACTGGTGTTCCTGAGTGAGTGGTCTCTGCATCATTACAGGACAACACAGTTCCACACATAGTAGTACAATTCATAGAGCTTTTAAATCGCCAACATTACATTGGGCCATGACTTCTAATCAAGTGCCAATATAAAGTTGTACTAGTCCTTTTCCCTGCCTACACTGGTGTATTCTTTATGTCATCCTTAGCATTGTGGAAAAAGCCATCACTCATAACCGTTCGATGAACAAGAACAGTTTCTAAGACAATTGGACTTGGTTGAAGGTCTTGAAGACGTTTCACCTCTCATCTGAAAGGCTTCTTCATTTCTAAACTGACTGGTGGACGGAGCTAGAAATATAAACCTCTGCAGGTCATTAGTATGCTAATAGATGATAGTGACCTACAGAGGCTTATATTTAAGTCCAGTTGCCTTTTGGATTAAGCTTAGAAGTGCAATTGCTAATGTAATTTATACAGTGCCAGCTCCCTTTAATGGCAGTATAGGTACTCATGATGTTTTAATTGCAAGTGTGTCAGGCTAAATATGCTGGTTTCCAGTTCAAACAAGCAGCATTGCACAATACATGGTTTAGTTAATTTGCAAAGATTCTAGATTTATTCTTATGATGCCAAAATCCTTTGTTTTTCCTTTAGATGAGATAAGATAGAACTATTAATCCCGAAGTAAATAATATCGCCAGATAGCTCCAAAAATACAGTACAAAATTAGAGAAATACAAAAAACAACTCAAATTTAAGTGAAAATATAAAGTGTATGGGTTAATGCAAAAGAGACAGTGTCAAAAAGAAAAACAATATCACAATAGTTATCTACAAGTGTAGACAGGAAGGAGTAGGCAGTTAAATTGACAGTAGTGTTGACAGTTATTATGTAGTCAGAACTTTTACTGCACAAGTTTATGAATTAAGTGATGATAGATATGATATAGAATGTAATTGTACACAATAATAACAGTACATAATAATAATTATATTGCTCCTCATACTGCACATGGTACCAATAAATAAGTGGAGGTATTGCACATGTTTATGCCTTCTATACATATCAACATGTATTTGTTTTTCTTACACAGGAATAAATATTTATGTTTTCGCCTTAGCATTAATTGGTTCTCTCAGTTTAATCATCTATTTCTGTTTTTTCTTTGGCAACCAGGTTTCATTTCTTCTTCTTTTTGTTCATTGTATTTAGTTCAGTTCCTATCACAGCAGTGACATCGTCACCTTTTCCCCCTGATAGCTTTTGTGGAGTCATTCAATGATTGAAATCCTTCCAGCAAGAGCAGACAGTTTCTGTCCATTGACCAGTGTGTCACTAACATCAGGACAGCCGTTGGAAATCTTTGTCTGGGCGGGTGAGTTCACAGAAAGACAAGAGGTAATAATGTTCCTGTCAAAGCACTTATCCCTGAACCTGATCCTGATTTTCCAGAATGTCACTTGTGAGGTGGAAAGCAAAGCAGCCTTTCTGCATCTGCAGCACTCATTGCTTTGATTGCTGGGATAAAATTATGTGACCTTCTTTATTGGTAATGACTTACCATACACTGTCCTTTCCCCATCTCAATCAAAAAAACAGGCAAACAAACAGAGAGGGCTTACTTTAAGTAGATATCATGTGTGCCCAGGTTTTCTGTCACAAACTACTCTCTAGCTAGTGCCATCGTGCTCTCTGATGAAAAAATGTTGCCTTGAAATCCTGACAGGCCGGAGCTTGTGTAACCTGCACTAAAAAAGCACTCAAAACAAAAGTAAAATTGAATCAGAAAATGTTTAAGATGACAGCAGACCAGATGCACTAACACTAATATGACAACATGTTATGTCAGCGGCACAGAAACACACCATCTCTCCAGCTCCTCCAGTGCCTACATCGGTGTTAGGGTTTCGGCTTAGCCTCTCCCCCTCACTAGTGTTTCGTGTTTGTTCTCAGCCTGTCTCTGTGTGTTTGCTGGGTGTGGCCTCCTGGTTCCCTAAGTCTCCTATGAGGTACAGACGTCAAGGCCAACCTCTCAGCTTGTGATAGTTTTTGGATGTTCTTCAGCTTATTCTTTGCTCTGTGTCTCAGGAATCACCATGCCTGCTACACCTGCAACCTGCCACGTCCAGCCTCAGCCTCCTCTTCTACCTGCACTTTTGATTGCTCAGCCTTCACCCTCTCTGCCCCCTAATAAGACAAGGAAATATTGTGTACCCATTCAAACATTACCATAGCTACACAGCTACTGTCTTGCTCAACTAAGCATTTTTACTGGTTGACAATACATTCAAGCAGAGAAGTCAAGCAGGAGAGAACCTCTGAACAGGATTCACTTCATAATTTACATTTCTGGAAAAAGGGGTGATTTACAGTTAAGCAAGTGTGTATTGATTACATCCAGAAAAACAACAACAGAATAATCCCCCCAAATGGTCCTGGGTTGAACAAAGAGAGAAATATGAGACTCCCTGGTTCTAACTGACATTCGTCTCTGTGCAGCAGTATTGATGGACACAACAGTGTGACCACTGAACGAAAAAGGGATTTGACTGGGGGAAAAGAGCAAAGCTGGAATAGCTGAGGAAAGCCCTGCTTAGTCTCCAATTGGATCACAACCCTTGAGGAAATCTTTTTAATTTCTCATCTCATTTTGTTCCTTTTCTCACACTGATAATATCTTCTATAGAAGTTTTTCCTATTCATCTTTTTTTTATTCATACAAATCACCTTTTTTCTGATGAAACAGAAGGATGGTTCTTTACCAAAGTATTTTTAGAGCAAACAGAACAGATAACAACCCATCTTCTTAAAACCACTTATGTACTATAGTGATTACTGATGAAGGGGGTAATGTTAAATGGTAAATTAACTGTACATATATAGTGCTTTTCTAGTCTTTGCGACCACTCAAAGCTGCTTTTCACCCATTCACACACACATTCACACACTGATGCCAGAGGCTGCTACGTAAAGTGTCCAACTGTCAATCAGTCATCACATTCACCCCCGTTGGTTATGCCACCGGGAGCAATTTGGGGTTTAGTGTCTTGCCCAAGGACACTTCGACATGTAGCCTGAGGGAGCTGGGGATCGAACCTCCGACCTTCCGATCCGATCCGAGCCACCTCTGGGAATCAGAGCCTACCATCTATATAATTCAATTGCCAGAAAGAGTAAAACTAGCAATAGAGATGACAGTGATCACTGATGAATATTGCAGAACCCAAAGCCTACAGTTTTTCTGCTTCTTGCTTTCTTCAACCTCTTAACTAACTCCTGGTTTAAATATACATCATCATCTATAGTTGTAGGTATGCTTGTCTGGAATCCTATTTGTCCTATGTCCTATATTGTCTGGAATTGAATTGGGCTGTGTCCGACAGTTTTTGGAACTTTAAGAAGCAGACAAATGGACATTAACGTCCATTTTACTCAGCGTTTAGCCAGCAAAAGGCAAGGGAGTAGTACGTTTTTAACATTTCTCTGGAGCATTCTTTTTCCAATCTTTATACAATAGTCCACCAGTGCTTACTTGGACAGATTCCGGCAGTAATGGTTGAACCAAGGAGAAGCTATGATGACAAGCTCTTCAGCCCACCATCATAGGTAATCTTAGAGAACACAAAGGAACACAATTCTTATAAGTAGTTGGTTTGTCCAAGTTTGGACAAAGGGGTGAAAAGTACAAGTTGAGTTCTTACCAACTATAGTGGCTGTTGGTGGTTTCCTTCAATCAATTAGCCATCCTTGCTCACCAGAAAGAGATGATGCAGGTGACAATTAGGGCATGGCGACCAGGTGCGCTCAATTGAATTAATAAAAGGAATCCTGATCGTAACACCCACCAACGAGAAACCATCTTCTACCACTATGACAAAACATTAGCAAGTTCCAAAGTTAACAGCACAGTTCAAACAAAAAGGTAAATAAATGCTTTAAACAAAATGCATTGAAATGCTACTTACCTTAAGATTCTGTATGCATTAAGCATGTCATGATGACCATAACCAAGTCCCGTCAATTGACATTCCCCTACATTTTCTAACGTTAGCTGTGCATTAGGATAGGATAAACCATTTCAGTTTGGGAAACCCCTTGTTGATTATTCCTTTTGGTTCCCCCCGTTTCTGTTCCACCGGTACCACCTTGGCCACTAATGTTAGGCTTAACATACGCAAAATATCTTAATGTTTATTATTCAATCTGACAGATTTTTATTGTTGGCTGCAATGACCATTGCAGCCTGTAAGGGCCACTAGCAATCCTTTGGACTCAGCCGAATAGTTACATTTGTGAAAGCCATTTAATCATGTTGCCAATCAATTGCATCATCAGCCCCTCTCCCTTCCTCTTTGCCTCTCCATTCTTCTGTGTTTCACTCTCCTTTTCACACATACACACACACATACACGACACACACTGTCCTTTGCCTCGGCCCATACTGATGACCAGGGTGTAATAACAGAGGTGACATGGTTGACTTGTTTCAAGCAATTATCCTGTGGCTCATTATTGGCAGGTAGTGACTGCATGTACAGTGTGTGTGTGTGTGTGTGTGTGTGTGTGTGTGTGTGGGTGTGTGTGTGTGTGTGTGTGTGTTTGCGTGTGTAGGTGTGTGTGTGTGTGTGTGTGTGTGTGTGTTGGGGATGTGTGGGTGGAAAATGTAAATGTATGGCCATGTGTGCTAAATTCAGCTTTTGTTCAGGCTGGCATGCAAACATGTCTACATATGCTAATGTGTGTGCCTGTGTGTGCGGGTGTATACCTGAAAAGGCAAATGGTAATTAGCAGCATTAATGGTGTTAGCCAATTAGCCACTGTGCCCTCCAGAGCACTGAGCATTGTAGCAAAGGGCAGGGGAGCTATTTGTCTTCCCGAGGCCAAACTAGCTGGGGGGGTATATAATTCAAAGAGCATGCACAGCACAGAACATTAGAAGGTATGTGTAGCTGATACACATACTAATGACACCAGCACTTACATGACTATATACACACAGAGAAAAGCATAGAAACGTTCAGACTCACAGGTTCCTAAAGCCAATTGTCATATTTGAATCTACAGCTGTCACAATTCAGTACAACACACCAACCTTTAAAGGAGAATTCTGGTATGTTTGTCCTGGAAACTATTTTTAGATACTGGTGGGTCTTAATGGCTAATGGTACAGAGTTTTGAAATAGCTCCATATGATTGCTTCAGACAGCAGCTGCGAGACTTATTCAAATTATCTAACAACATTACAGAAAAGGTTGCTACATGCTTTTTTAAAAATCAGAAGAAGCCACTACATCACTGTCTTTGAGTGCGGTCTGCTCTACTGCTGCCTCAACTGGTTGTTTGTAATGTTGTGTGACTTGATGTTTTAAAAGGTAAGCTCAGGTCCAGCACAACACAATGAGACAAACTCACAAACATGTTCTGAGAGGTAAAATTGCTGTTTCTGTCGATGGAGTCTGGTGGCTTTGAAGAGAACAATGTGTCAACTGCTTTTTCTGCTTTAACAAAGCGTCTTACCTTGACAAAAAAAACTCTATTTCTTCAGTGATGCTCCCTTTAATCTTGTCAGACTGTACTAATAACAATCTGAGCCTGTTAGTGGCAAACAGAAGCACATTTATTGGACATACTTTGATGGGAGACATCTCCATTCAGATACTATGTTGCAGCCATTTCAGCCCGTCTTGTGGTCACTGGCTGAAACATCTAATGGGGAAATTAAAAAACTTACCATTAGTCATTTGAACACAAGTGATGTGGACATCAGAGATAAAACAAGTAAATACTGAAAAAAACAGTTTAGTGTGAGTACTTTCCAAAGTCGTATTTTATACATCCATCTCCGACAATACAAAACAGTGTTTTTCCTAACTTGCATCTTTGAATCTGTGTGTGTGTGTGTGTGTGTGTGTAGGTGTGTGTGTGTTTTGTGTTTGTTTGCATGTGTAAAGGCCATTTCGGCAGTGGGCTTGTCCTATGAGAGGTAACCTTTGCTTGTATAGAAGACAGAAACTCACTCCGACAGCCCGAGGTAGAACTCCCAGGAAACGCACGCACACATGCATGGACACTCACGGAGACACACACGGCGGCTAACACTGTACACGAAAAGAAGGCCCATGAAGCCACACGCAAACACACACAGAGACATAGAGACAAATTCCCTTGAGCTGGGAAAGGGGGCTGCTCAGATTAATGAAAAACAGAAGCTTGGCATTAGAGCCGTGCACATCGTCACATGCACTGTTATAGTAACTGTCAACACAAACACACACACGCATTCCCTGTACAACAAGCAAGCGTCAATTTTACATTGCGGCAATTTTTTACATGCAGTTGATTTACTCCAATTAAAAGTGATTTGTCTTGACCATCAATCATGTATTAATTTACTGCTGGCTGCTTTCCAACTCACCATAGTTTTATGATCAATCTCCTACATTCTAGGCAGCCACTACTTTTCTTCAACAAATATCCATTTGTCCTTGAAAGGCTTTGAAAGCTCGTTCTTGACCTTGGAAATGATAGTTTTAGATAACACCTTATGGCTTAGGCTCAGTTGTCATCAAATCATGCAACTGCTTATATTTATTTATGACCATTCTTGGTCAAATACCCATCATGCGTTGGTGGGAAGCCCTTACAAGACCATCTCTGCCAACATGTTCCACGTCGGCCTTAACTGCTCTTACATGAACACAAAAACCATTAATCACCTAATTTTATTTAATACCTTTTTTAGGCTGTAAACAATGTCTCACACTAGTGTTTAACATGAACAACTCTAGTGAATATACAAAGAACAGACACTGAAAATGTATTTCAAAATCCATCCGTGTTGTCTTCCTCTAACTCTGGTTCAAAAACTGTTCAGTCTGAAGTGTGCTGTCCTCATGGGGGGAATGTGTGGATGTGTGGGTGTGAATGGGCTTTTTTCCCATCTGATGGATGAACACAATCTGGTGTTACCCTTCCATTTCCTTTGGCGGTCAGTTTTGACCGGGAACACCACAGGTGTTACAAAGTTGATTAAACTACTTAAAATTCAATGAAAGTGATGAACAGCGATTTTATATGTTCAAATGCCTCGTGTGGAGGATATCATGAGACCTTGAGGCAATCAAATGTAAAACACAATATTTATGATTGATGAAAGTTGTAAACTGGTCAGATTTGACCCGAACACGACAGGAGGGTAACTAAGTACAGAATTGGCAGGCCCCATGAAGCTGGGTGTCCCTAAAAGTGTGAAGGCTTGTAAAAAGTATTGCTAACTCTGAGATCAGTAAATTCAGCGTGGTAGAGAAACTAAAAAGGCTGTTAAATATAAGGTTCCTCTTTAGGTCTGTAATCAACGTACATTTTGTGTATAGATTTAATCTGTGTAGTAACATGCGATGCAGATCTTTGCATTTACCCTTATAATAATAAGTGCTCTCTCCACCTCGACTCAGCCCGCATTGCAATTGATGTTCAAGGGAAATGGGTAAAAGTGTGAGCTGGTGAATCGGCCCAAAAACATTTTATGTGCTTGATTAACAGATGTAAAGCTTCCAATGCAGAGCTGAGATCTGATCACAACGCTCGCTTGACCGACCTCCAATTGTGTTGTGGCCGATACGATTACTGTCTGACTGCACTGCGTTCCCTGTGCACTTACACCTGTGTTTACATTCATTTTTCATTATCCAGATATAAATTGCACATTAATATCAAGTGTGTGCAGCAGTTTTCTTGTCCTGTTCGTGTAGTTTGAATGGATTTTTCTGTCATATTATATTAAAAAGAGATTAATG
>NW_027211693.1:33477500-33562500 GCF_022749685.1 Semicossyphus pulcher | reverse complement strand
GTGTGTGTGTGCGTGAGCCATGACACTTATGCCACCCCCCTAACCCTCACGTCACCCCTCATGGCCTGTACTGTGAGCCTTCACCAACACAATATTACAATTCCATGTATCCACAAACACCCCAATTCCCCACTGCTAGTATAAGTGAAGTGTATCCTCTGGCTTTTACACAGCTACAGCAGAGAAAGTGAAAGGAATGGTGTAGCAGACACACTTATGTGGTTCCTGGACATGTGTTTACTTGTACTGTTCCTGTTTTGGTTGCCTTTTTACCTTTAGAAGTAAAATTCAATATTCTTTTCTGTACCACTGATTAGCTCCCGCCAGACACAACTGACCCTGAGCCTCACACGTTCACCGGACACAGATTGGAGTACTTCATTAGTTATGCACATTTTAAAAAGATGAGATAAATGTCCTCTTCCTTTATTGTTTTACAGACACAGTTTGGCCACCAAAAATCTGCTTTTGACACCATGTTAAGAGACTGACCCTCGGGCCAGTGCTTAACATTATTAGTGACTGTCCCTGTGTCTTATTACTTGAATAATCAGAACCAATTAGGTGCTAAGTGATCATACAGGATAAGCTTAGTTTTTGCCAAATATGCTAGCTGACCCAGAGCCCCCGATTTAATGATGTACATAACAGTAAAGATCAAATGACAGTACACACTGTAGTGTTCAATCACAAAGGAAGAGAGAAAAGTCACTTTTCAATGCTATCAGTAGTGTAAGACTTATATGGCAGCTTGTCAGACTTTCACAATATGACTAGTGTAAGAAAACATACAAGCACTCCAGCAAAATACAGCCAAAAGAAATGTTTCTCCCCTCGTCCTCATTCACAGGCGGATGGGTCATCAGCCTGACACGGCACAGGGACAGTCATTCACAAGACAGCCTCTGAATGAATGAATACCCCATCTCCCTCATCATGACCTCTAGCTTGTATCCAGAATCAATCCATTACAGATTATGTTTGGGCTCATTTACCAATCCCCATTCCGACTGAAAGCAATACTGACCACTGACCACTTCAGCTGCGGATTGATTTGCAGGACGCCTGGGGGACAGAAAAGACACAAGAAGACTGATGACTCAATCTCTGTAATAACCCGGGCGCTGTTTAATTTGCCTTCAAGTCAATCAGCTTATTCACTTCCAAGTCGATCAGTTTTCCTCAAATATTCAAAACACCTTTATTCTCGAGCAGATTGTCACATGGAAGTCAATTGAGAGATAACTGTGAGTGAATGCTGTGTCAAAAGCAAGTGAATTTTAGGGTCTTACCAAATAATTTGAATGAATGGAGAGGGCATTTCAGTTGTTCATGGGACAAACCCTGTCAGTCCAGCTTGGTTTTGCTTTGTAGGGGCCTTTTGGTGAAGCTGATAGGGGTTGAGAGGACCAGTCCATCATCAGCTTAGCCTCCAAACAGCTGATTTGTGGGATGCCTGAGGGACAGAAGGGCAGTAATTCAGACCCACACACCCAGTGAATAGGCCGTTTCCTTTGTGCTGGCTTAAAGGTGTTAGGAAATGTACCTCTACAACCCATTACATTACAGACTAACAAGTACTTGCCTAAGACCCTCTTTTTGAGGGTTAATGGAGTAAATAATTATTAGTATTGTGGATACTGCTTCTCAAGCTAACCATCAAGCTGGGCTCTAGGTGCTGTCTTTATTCAATATTGGAAACCGTAGAAAACCTACCATAAAGTAGAAATGGGAGAGCTCAGGCGTTACTCCTCAATGGGTTTCCTCATTATTGATGTCGTAGCACAACAGAGAAACTGCTGAAATTCTGTAGTTTTAATGTGTTAAATTGCACATGTCGAGGGTCGAAGAATAAAAGGTGCCCTTTAAGGCAAATAATGATTTGTGATCTTAAAGCTATAGAGTAGAATTTGACAGTGAAGCATGAAACTCATTTTCAGCTGAATTAATTGTGTCACAGTTTTAATATTAGATTGTATTAAGATGTACATGGCATCAATTTTGAACTTACAGCAATTTACCACCATATTGTTTGTAGTGCTTCAGGAGTTTAAAGAACCAGCAGCTGTAACTGTAAGTATGAGCATTTCAATCAGGAGACGAGGAAAAGGATTTCAGCTCCTCTAGGGGGTTTGAGAGGCTGTATACACAGAGCAGTGATGAGCTAAATGCTACCATCAGCATGGTGCCACGCTCATAGACACAGTGTCAACATGCTAATATTTAACAGTTATACATGTTTGTTCAAACAGAGCGCGTGGCTAAGTTTAGAGGGGCAGGATTGCATACAAAGAAACACATGACAAAGGAAAGACACAAAATTGACACAAAGTAACGTCTCCAAGTGATAATGGAACAGATACAATTCAAATGTTAAAAAAAAAAAGAAAAAAAGATCTATTTCCAAGAATGCATTGTACACGGTTGAATTTGTGCATTGTAACAAAGGAGACGTCCATTAATCACAGCTCTGAAATTATAACCAATCTTCACAAGACCCTTTTTGTATATTGTACACTGCTCAAAAAAATTAAGGGAACACTTAATCGTCACATTGTAACACCAAGTCAGTTAAACCTCAGAGATATCAATCTGTCCATTTAGGAAGCACAAGTGATTGTGGATCAATTTCACCTGCTGTGGTGCAAAATTAAAGAGACAACAGGTGCAATGCAGAGGCAAAAGCAAGACAACCTCCAAAAAGGAAATGGTTTTGCATGTGGTGGCGACAGACAGTTGCTTTCTCCTGATACCTCCTGACTGATTCTTCTTTAGTTTTGTGTTCTGCTCATGTCCTTGTCACTACTGGTAGCATGCAGCCCAATCAGGTTGCACAGGTATTCCAGCTCCTGCAGGATGGCACATCCATACGTGCGGTCGCAAGAAGGTTTGCTGTTTCTCCCAGCACAGTCTCAAGAGCATGGAGGAGGTACCAGGAGACCGGTTGTTACACGAGGAGAGCTGGAGAGGGCCGTAGAAGGGCAACAACCCAGCAGGAGCGATATTTGCTACTTTGTGCGAGGATCAACAGGAGGAGCACTGCCAGACCCCGACAAAATGACCTCCAGCAGGCTACTGGCTTGCATGTTTCTGACCAAACTGTCAGAAACAGACTCCATGAGGGTGGCATGAGGCCCGACGTCCTCTAATGGGACCTGTGCTCACAGCCCAGCACCATGCAGCTCCATTAGCATTTGCCAGAGAACACCAGAATTGGCAGGTCCGCCGTTGGCGTCCCGTTCTCTTCACAGATGAGAGCAGGTTCACACTGAGCACATGTGACAGACGTGAAAGAGTCTGGAAATGCCGTGGTGAACGATATGCTGCCTGTAACATCATCCAGCATGACCGGTTTGGAGGTGGGTCAGTGATGGTCTGGGGAGGCATTTCCTTGGAGGGCCGCACAGACCTCCATGTCATAGCCAATGGTACCCTGACTGCTGTTAGGTACCGGGATGACATCCTCCGAGCACTTGTTAGACCTTATGGTGGTGCAGTGGGCCCTGGGTTCCTCCTGGAGCAGGACAATGCCCGGCCTCATGTGGCCAGAGTGTGTAGGCAGTTCTTAGATGATGAAGGCATTGATGCCATTGACTGGCCCTCTCGTTCCCCTGACCTAAATCCTACTGAGCACCTAAGGAACATTATGTATTGGTGCATCAGCCGCCGCCACTGCCACCAAGTACCACCACAGACTGTCCAGGAGCTCACTGATGCCCTGATCCAGGTCTGAGAGGAGATCCCCCAGGACACCATACGCCGACTCATCAGGAGCATGCCAAGACTTTGTCGGGAGTGCATACGGGCACGTAGGGGCCAAACACACTACTGAGTTACATCATGAGTTGCCATGGTGACATTCACGCGAGTTGTATCAGCCTGTGATTTCAATTTTTTACTCTGATTTTGGGGGTGATTTTGAATCCAACCCTTAACGGGCTGATGGTTTTGGTTTTCATTGACAGTTGTTACATCATTTTGTTCTCAACAAATTATACAGTGTACATCAGTAAAGATTTTCAACTTGAATCATACGTTCATCAAGATCTGATGTTTGATTTAAGTGTTCCTTAAATTTTTTTGAGCAGTGTATATTTGTATATATTTTGTATAGTATATTTCAATTTAGCAAAAATAAATGAATGAATGAATAAATACAAAAAGACACCTGTCCCAGTGCTTTGTACTTAGGAAATGTTTATGATGTCCAATATTTGACGTGTTAGCAATTTTGTTAAAAATCAAACAAATGCTAATGTAAGTATGTTTGCAGGTAATTTGGTCATAGGCCAAATTATTTGAAACTTGGACTGTGGACTGACTGGCTGAATTACCAACATATCAACCACAGTGTCTAGTGTACATTAACTGGAATTTTAAGAACTAGAAGACACCAAGTGATTGTGCCATCAAACTGTAGCAGTCTAATCACACGGGCCCTACTCTTCCCATCTGCACTAAATTGATCCGAACATTGCCTGTAAGACAGAGTGGAGAGAAAAGAAAGGCAGAGATGAGATAAATTTCCTGTCTCCATCACAATGACCTGAGGGGTCGAATCACTGACCCCAAAAGAGAAGAATATGTACTCCCATTGCTCATTTAGATGGATTTAGCCAGAATCTGTCTCGGCTTTGAGTCTCAAGTCAGACTATTTCTACTACTACTAACTGGGTTACAGCAGACTGGCTGATCAGTACCCTCCAAGCCATTGATTTGTATGAAGCCTGGGGGACAGAGAAGACTGTAATTGAAGACTTGCAGGACAAAAGGCTTATTTCCATCAACTGAACCTGAAGGGTCAAACCACTGAACAAGAAGAAACACCTAATTCCCATTTAGCTCGATCTAACTGAATCTCTGAAAGTGCACATTTAGAGCCGTCTTTATGCAAATCAAATAACACTGTACTTCAGAAGTTACAATATAAGGTTTCAGGTATGCCATGGTAACAATCTTGAAGAGTCAACTGACCATGGAAACCCATCTTAGACATGGCCAGCAGGATAAATCATCTGTTAACAGCAGCCTCTGGGTTGAGACATGATTGACAAGGAGTGAAGAGCTCATATCTTCACATTTAAATGTGTGACACAAATGACAGACAGAGAAGAGTCTTCATGTAGCCTCATCTGTAACACACTCTCTTGAGCACACTTGACTCTATGCCAATCTGAAAAAAAAGGTTTGTAAAACTGTTTGGCAAAACATTAATATTTAAAGTTGCAGAAGGGGAAAAAATAGCCCATTTGACCTTTGAAAACATTGTAAATATTATTATACTTTCACTTGATTAACACGTCATAATATGAAGTTAAGTTTGTTACGGTAAACTTTATTCATCATATCAGTGGTAACAAACTGCTCTGGAGAGAGAAACTAGTCCCGGCTAGCAGTAAATGTTCTGTGAAGATCAAATATGTAAGGTAGTTATTACATAAGTGCGTATGTTTTAGTTGTCAAGGTGCAAAAAAAGGACAGAGATTCCAGTGAACTGTATTAAGGGAATTATGTTTCTCCAAAGACTTTATGGGTAACTGTATGTGGCAGCGGAACCATTGCTCAAAACTCTCTAATCTCAACTCTCATGGACTGTGCTAAGTGTGCAAATGCACAGGACCTTGCGTCCCTAAAGATACTTCAAAAGTGGCCCAATTCAGCTGGAAAACTGCGGACCTGGCAACCCTGGCTTCACATCAAATGACATGATATGTAACTTTGTTTGATCATGAAGCCTGATGCCCCTCTACAGTTCTGTGTTTATCAGGGAAATATATGAACTACACATCATATAGACATATGATAACATGTGGAGACGGAGTTTATACTTTCGATTGAAATGGCGTACAATGCATCTCTGGATACGGTGGGCCATCAGGTGCATCCTTCGCGGCCCAGGAAACGGAGGACACATTTGTCGGATGCATCTGAAGGAGCCTTCAAATTGGGACAGCCTTCGACGCACTTCTGTGACGCAATTGGCCTTCGAAGGCTGCAGCCCCTGGATTGGAAAACAGCTTATGTTAGAGTCAGAGCAAATAAATGTTCAACAACTCTTTTGCTGAAATTGCTCAAACACAGAAAATATGCACAGTCAATTTACCGATAGACATAAAAACAGTTGCTGTATATAGCAAAAATTTAACTTTGATGTATAAATCAAGCTTTACTCTTCAGATTTTAAATGGTTTTGAACAAACAATATATAAGGTGTGAAGGCTTTAAAAGTGCTGTTAGCTGGACTTAATAACTTTTAAAGATAGCCAGGCTAGCTGTTCTTTTGTTCCAGTCTTTAGGCTTAAATACGCTGACTGACTGTGCTGGCTGTAACAGAAAGGACAGTTCTAAGAGTGGTATTAACCTTTTCATCTAGCTCTCCGTTGGACAGCGAATAGAGGCAAAGACACAATAAAAGGGAAAGTGCAGTTTGCTTGGACTAGTCTATTACAGCTTAAAGTAAATACCTACAAGCTATTAAGGAAAGAGTATTTATGTAGCCATAAAAATGATGTGCAGTACACCTGTCAAGAACACATTTTTTTTGTAAATCTCATCTTCAAAGGCCCACAGCTCTTAATTGTAATGACATGAAGGTAAAACTGTTACAAATCATATCATCACACATTAATAATTTCATCAAAGAGCTTCTTTGCCAAAAAGTCAGGCTATTCCTTTAATCAAGCTGACATTAAGCATGGTGGCTCACATCCAGGGTCCCTAATGGACATGCAGTTGGCACAATTTCAGCAATTTCTGACAACTGAGATCATTTTCATTCAGGCAATACCACGGAGAGACGGGAACAGCTTTCAGTGTGAGAAAGCAGTTCTTAAGTGTTTTGAAATGTAAATGTCAGTCAGCTTTTGCTAAGACAGTATGAGACAGTATTGACAGACTATTATCCAGCAGAAAGACCACTGGCTCACACTCAGCACAGCAAATGATAGAAGTAATCATTGTGTCTTTGAGGGATAATTGTGGTATGTTCGTAGAAATGCCACCGAGAGAAGCCTAATTGAAATGATGTATCTCTTATTGTGTCCTTTCTTTTAACAAAATGCACAGCTCTCAAACGAGGGGAAAATACATCATAGTGTAACTCAATGTTTTAGCTCAAGAGACTAACGAATCAAAACAACTACAGTATCTCTACAGGTATTTAAAGACATGCTGGATGCATGGCTAGAGATGTGGCGATGCTGGTATCTTCGTCTGTGGATCTGACAAGCAATTTGGTTCAGACTGAAATTGATCAACATATTTAATTTTGTACAAGGTTCAACACGTTTATCACTTTACAAACGCATGGCCCAACATCAGAGAGCCAGCTCTTAAGGTCATTGAGAGCATGCGTGGAAGCTGTGTACAGCCTTAAAGGGAGTAGCGGGCATGGCTGTGTGCTAAATATTATTTTTGCAAAATACAGATTTTATTATAATATTTTTTGAACCGCTAGGCCCAATAAAACCCTGAAATGACGGTTTCATCATTCACTTTAGTGCAGGGGAGCTTCTGTCATTTTAAGGCCTAGCTTTGTATGGTAGGTATGGTCCTCCTCAATGCCCAAAGTGGACAGACATCGTAACATTGAGAACTGAGTTTTTATATAAAAACAATTGTAATGTTGACTCAGAAAGCAAACAGAGAAATATTATTGATCAGATATATTTTTGCCTAAAATAATTATATGCATGTTTATTGTTTGGCATCATAACAGTTATTCATTTCTAATTATGTACCTAGTTTAAAATGAATGGGGCGTTTTTATAGGCCGTTATCTGCTCACTTGGTGATTTTACACTTTGTAAGTTTACTCTCTGTAATTTTAAAAATGAAAAGTAGACAAATGTAATTAATGAACGGTTAATCTCTGAGTTGGAATTGTTTTCGTTGTACTATTCGTTCAACTATTTGCAACTCATTAACTCAAGTGCAGGTTCCTGGGTTCTTTAAGTCCTGTTCAGATCAAAGATTCGGAACGAGACTGGATGCAACTGCCAAAAGAACCTCGACATCTGATCGTAAATGTTCTAAAACTGGGCCGTTCACATCAAAGCAAGGCAATGCACACAGATACAGCTGACCTTCTCCATAGCAACGATGCCCTGACGTACCCCACTACTTAATACTATAACGTTAATTAATACTAGAACGTTAGAATTAGGCCAAGGTTACATGAATTATCTAGCTGGATTTCTGTTATCGTTATAAAAAGAAGTGGATGACAGTGAGAGTGATGTGCTCACAATGTTAGCTGTAACACTGATTTATAAACGTTGAAGACAGAGTTTGGAAAGAGAGGATCTGGAGCCGTCTTTGGCTACTGCAGCGTCAGAGACAGGGTGCCTACGCCAATTTATGCTGTTTCCTGATTGGCTGAATGAAATAGGTCATTAATAATCAATAATCATTGATCTGAACTGGGCTTAAGTGAACTGCAGCAACAATCGAACATTACAGTGGTCGACAGGGTAAATCAAGTTGTCATTATTAAAATAAAATCAGACTAAATAAAAATACATTCCACATTTGTATTCAATAACAAAAACAGTAAGTATAACATTCTAATTGCTTGGACTAAACTCAGCAGTGTAAAATATACCAGCCTTTGGCCGTTTGAATTCATGAATAAACTGCCTAAAGTCTGCACCCTGCCCTTCCACATGCAGTCGCATCCTGTTCTTCATTCTTCTTCTTCTTCTTCTTAATGGAAACGATTATAGACAAGGTTAAATGACCCTCTGACGACACCCTGACTTAACAGTTAAACTCCTCTCAGATTAGCACTTCGTGTGCGTCCTTTCTGTATGCCTATGCCCTGACAAGCACCTCTCCGATGACAGCTGATAGAGACAGCTCCTCCAGTCCCACGTGCATTTCCACCTTTTCTACTTTCACCCCAATCCAACCCGAGCCTGTAAGCGAGCGCTCTCTGCATTGAGGAAAAGACAGGGGCCAACCAATGAGCTGCCTGGCTCTCCCTGCATTATAAAAGGACAGAACCCCAGCACTAATTGGTTTTCATTTTGATCTCAGCAGCCTTTGAATAAGTGTCCCGCCCCTCGGGCAATGGAATGGCCCTAACCACTTTAATTACCCGCTACTGTGGAGAGAGAGCACGAGTAAGAGAAGGAAAGGAAAGAAAGAGATGATGGCATGATGGGAGAAAAATCCAGTAGCTAGAGGCTGAGTGAGTGACAGAAATAAGGAAGAGAGTTGTTGGATTCATGTAGGTGAAGTAATTTGACCAGTGTGCGTGACCATGACTATAACCTTGTTTATAGTGTGTGGCATGTTCGGTACATTGTAGAGAAGTTCACTATATTTACAGGGTTAAAGGCTAGCAGAAAGAAGAGTGGATGCATGTCTTTTAGTACTTTCAGAAGAGGATGGTTCCCTTTTAGATCTGGTTCCAGGTTGAGGGAAAAAACAGGTTTGCTGAAGCTAAAGAAGTAAACTTAACATGTTTTGCTCCGAGGTTCACCGACCCTTGGAAACTGCATGTAGAACAAAATAAGCTGAGCTCAAAGTTCTACATATGTTACAATCACTTTTCATATTGTGTCAAGCCAAGGTCAGTCTGATTTTCTCAAGCATCAAGACCTTCATTAATTTTTTATCTTTCCATTTGGGCGGTAAACATCCCATAGCAATAAGGATGAGATAAGTGATAATACTTTCAGGATTTTGGTTCAGGCAAAAGCCATGTGTGGTTATTCTGAGCTGCTGTAACAAGATCATTTTTAGACTACGATTACTTTTGGGAAATGTTGAAATATTTAACAGAATATGTGAAAAGTTTAACCTGCTGTCCAGCGTACGACTCTGTAACATCCCAGAGTTGTTCAACAAACCAACACTGTTGTGAGTCTCCTCTGGTTGAGTGGAGCACACCATTAGTTATTGTGGATCACTAAAGTCGGACTTGCAATGGCTGCTGGTATCAGCTGTTTCCCTATGCTACACCATCGCTGGCCCATTTACCATTTAGTGGTTGCTAACTAACTGCTAATTACCCCTACCAGCAGACATCGAGTCTTTGAGAGCTTCCTCAAAGAGAGGAGGATTTTCTGCTAATTCTAGCTTTATAATTATCCATTTCTTGACTGGTGATCTTGTTAATAGTTTCACTGAAAGAATATCCCAGTTATACTTAATTCATATGAATAATTGAGACTTAGCTCTGAAACAGATTTTTAGCACTGAAAGCCAGTGTCTTGTGAAAATAAGATGTGCAACAGTAGACTGTGAGTGCATTATGAATCTGCAAATCTTATTTTCAGCTTGTAGCTGTAGTTGCTAATAGGAAAAAGACAATATGTTGCCACACTAGTGTTTCAGCTTTATAAAGCTGATTACAGATCTCTGTTTAATCTTGAGGTTTAAGTAATTATAAAAGATTCAAAGATATCCAGATTGGATACATGCTATTAAACTCCAACCCTTGTAGTTAAAGTATATGTGCCCTTGTGTGTCTGCATGTTTGTGGATGTATTTGTCGTCTCCAGCTGTGTGCGTATATGTTAGCCTTGGATGCTGATATATCGCGCTTTTAGGCAAGGTCAATGGGCCATGTTGGCTGCTTGATTGTCTACTATCTTTTTCTGAGACCAATAGATCATCAGGTGCACAGGAGCCAGAGAGTGCAGAGAGAAACTATTATTTGGATGTTGGGGGTCAATAGGGCGATGGATGGAGCTCTTTTGTTATCCATGGCTGAACCGCAAATGCAGAAAGAAACATCTGTGTTGTCATAGGAGGACCCATCATTATGTTCCAGCCTGTGAGTGACTCATTCTGGTTCCAAGTCACGCAAAGGATTTCCACCAACTGAGTCCACGTCAAATGAAATGTTAAAATGATGCTTGATGCTACATGCTGCAGTCCCCCTGAGCCACTCTTAACAGCAGATTTCATTTTCTCTCCTCTTGCTGGCTTTTGAAGTGTCATTTACCAGTTGAATGGCCACTAAGATTGAGCTGGTAAATGACACTTCAAAGATGGGCTAACTCCAGCCTGCCTTCCAGATTGTCCCAAATTAAAGAACAATGATTGTACCACAATACTGCAGCAGAAAAACTTCCTTCAAAAAAATCCATCCACAGAATTTCTTCACTTACTTCAGCTTGCTTATCAAGGAAAGCTTCTCTTCTGCCTGAATCAACTTGAGCATGCTCTACCTTTTAGTTCAAGTACAAACAAATCACCAGATTTGAAGTTACAGTCACGTAATTAGCATTTGTGCAGCATCATGTGTCAATCAGCCTCAAAAAGGAATTCAGTCTAATCAGTTCTGCAACATGCTGCTGTCATCTCCAATCTACCCCATGGAGGTGTAAATAAGACAATAAACGCACATTTTGTCTGCTCATCTGTTAAGACTGCAGTTCCACCAAGAGCTCCATGTTGCTCTAATTTATCACAGTCGCACCCACTCGTCTCCTAAAAGATACTGAGTGGGTGAATCGAGGTAAATGTTACAATCTCCCTGATGGACTTCTTAAGTCTAAACAGGAAGTTGTAGATGAAGAATTGGAGGAAGGTTTTTGGAAACTGGTTGCCATTCTGGCAGCAAAGCTAAATGAAGTATTGACTCATTTTTGTTTCCACATTTTGACCCTTATTTACAATAAACAGCCTCTTTATTCTTCCTGCGTTTGTCACAGTAAACGGCTGCTATTTTCCTTTTCAACATCAATTGTTAAATGAATCTTTTAACTCACCAAAGTCATTGCTGAGACCTGAGAACATTGTGCCTTTAATGAAGCCTGCCAGAGCAAGAAACATAATAGTAAATGTTTCTTTGGACATGTTGCCCTTATTACGACCTCTACAGCAGCCTGTATGACCGCAGCTCTGACTACTGAAGTATGTCCCATGTTGGGCCCCTGGATAAATCTGGCCTCAAGACCCAGGTTTGCCTGACATCGACATTTCAGTGAATGTTTTACATTGTAGGAGGGAGTGTGTTCCTCTTTCACCTGTCTAACAGTGACCACGTGCTCTCTTTTCTTCTGGTTGCCATGGTATTTAGTTTCTTCCCTCGGATAGTTAATCTAGAGGCTCTCTCTCCCATGCATCAGGTTGTCCTATATACTTTCCTTCATATCATATCACTGTAGATTGTCCCAGGATTTGTTTTGTTCTCTTGCCTGGATGATGACACAACAGCCAAAATGTAACACGAGACAGGAGTTGTGATCCAAAGTTTCTCTGACATGAAACGAAATAACGTACCTGCAACATCAGACTGCACATTTCCAAAGTAGTTCGCTATGATTTTTGTTTCTACCACACAAATTATTTTGCAATGTGCGTGGGTCAGCATGGAAATGTGTCTACTTCTGCACATTGCCATTTAAGAGATTCTTACTGTATTACATGAGAGGTAAATTAATCGCTTTGCTTGCTGTTTTCTTCGTCTTTGTCTTCCCTGTCACTCACGTCCTCCTTTTTCACATCCTCCTTCCCTTTTTTCACTCGCTTCCATCTCTTTCCTCTCCATTCCACTTCACTTTTCTGCTCCTCTGCTACCATTTCCTCTCAATTCATCTTCCTCTCCTCCTCTCTTCTGTGTCCTATTTGTGGGGGTCTGCTGGCTTCAACTACTTTTGAGCCGTCTAAGGTTCTGTGTGCGTGTGTGTGTGTACGTGTGTGTGTGTTCTCAGAGGGGTGTCTTTGGTTTGAAGTGAAATATTTCTACAAGGCTTGTGACCTTAGAATCTCAATTGCACTCACAGCAGGTTCAAACGCACACACAAACACACACACATCCCCTGCTCTGTCAAACTTAGTCAGTGTCCCGTTTTCATGCCTGTGCATTACTCCTCCCCGTACTTTGTGTGCTGGTTTTGTTTATGCCAGCAGCACTTTTCACTGAGGAGTAGACCTCTGTGTGTGTTTGTTTGTGTATGTGCTTTATTATGTTTTCATGTGTGTCCTGTGTGTGTTGGTGTGCAAATACGTTCTTCTGTGATTGTCATATTTGTGAATCTGCTGCATACGTGAGTGTCAGTGTACCTGCATCCGTTCCTCTGGGTGTGTGTTTCTGTTTCCATATTTGTCTGTTATTGCATCAGGTTTCATACACTTGTAGAACATGTCTTATACCAAAACACATAAACCACATGAGGGAAAATACAGCAAGTGCAATGCTGCGTTCTTGTGCTCCTCGGATGGTCCAAAAGAGTTGGTTTACTAGGTTGAAGTTGTGATACGCTACAAATAAATGTGTTTCATGCTTTAAGCTAATCTTAGCCACTCTACCGTTTTCTGTCATGAGCCAAAAACGTATATGCAACACAGAAATTAAAGCTGCAGTAGGTAAGATGGAGAAGAGAGCGGACTTTGCCTCAGAATTTGAAAGATTACAACCTCCAGGTCCCTCCCCCTCTCTCTCCACGGCGCTCAGTCCTGCCTCCAAAGCCCTCCCTGCAGAGGAGGCTATCACGCGCGCAGGCTAGTATCCACGGCAACTGAAGAAGCCAGGTATACATGGCGGACACACCAGTAAGAACGTGAAATGAAAACAACTGCAGCTGCAGTGTTTTTGCTGTGAACGGTAATCTACAGCTAATTCTCTTGTTTTTAAGCCTTTGTGGACACAAACCAGCTGACGCTGTGCACACAGAAAAAAATTGAGCTTGACCGTGGGAGCCAAAGACTGTATATATAGATGGAGGACATGACAGCTCCCTAAAAGTGAAGCCAAACCCTCTCTAGCGCCCCCTGCTGACTGGCTGCAGTATAGGTCATAAAGCCCACCTCCTCCATGTTAACAGATGGGACATGAGTCAAACTATAAAATCAGTAATAAGTCAAATACATTTTTCTCAAACATGGTTTCTGTCATTATAGTTAGTTCTTATCATGTCAGTTTATTTTTAATCAGTTATTTGATGCTGTCAAAATGATGATTGACAGCTCTGTTGACAAATACGGCTCCTGCAGCTGATCTGTTCCAGATTAGCAGAGTGGAGGACGAACGGCGAGAGGAGACGTAACTAAAACAATAAATACAGTCATTGAAGTTTCCATACCTGTGAACGTTAACCTCAGACCAACACAGGAAGCTGTTATGCTGTTGCTGTTTTTTTGGTAAGTTAAGTGTGTGTTTGGGTTAGCGGAAGTGGCTACGGCGGCGCCACACGTCGATCTCTACTGCGCAGACTCTGGCTCCATATGACTTCACCATCGCAAGATGGCAGCGCCTATCACAGGGGCTATTTTGGCATCACTTTCATACAACGGGAGCAGATGGAGACGTGTCGTCCATCTATATATACAGTCATTGGTGTGGGCATGCACGGAGGAGTGGTGCTGCGCAGCCTGTGATTGACAGCAGCCTGAGAGACTGCTCGGCTCAGATTGGTTGTTGTGTTTTGGGATCGTTGGATTCTTACAAATGCCATTAGGAGCAGGACGAGGAGCCAGAGGAACATGATTTTTTTTACAGATTATTATATTATCAGGTTTGTCAAAGGCCTGTTTACAAAAGAGAAGAGTGGGTCTCTGAAGGAGCCAAAGAGGGAGCTGGAGGACCACCTGAAAGGAACATACACAGACACCCAGAGATGTGAACAAAGGGAGATACCCTCAGACATGCCACCAATACCTCAGCCAGAACATCTATTGGATGACAGTCCCCCCATGGTGGAGTGAGGTGGAGAAGGCAATCAAGAAGGCAAGGGCAGCTTCAGCTCCTGGACCAAACGGAGTTCCATACCGGCTGTACAAAAATGCTCCCGAGGTCTTGCGGTTTCTCTGGAAGCAGAAGAAGGTGGTGTGGACAAAGTGAATCATCCCAAAAGCATGGCGGAGAGCAGGGGGTGTGATGATACCCAAGGAAAAGGATGCCTCTAACATCAACCAATTCCGGCAGATCAATCTCCTGAATGTGGAAGGGAAGCTCTTCTTTAGCATTGTTGCTCAAAGAATGACAACCTACCTGAAACAGAACGGCCTGATTGACACGACGTTGCAGAAGGCTGGGATACCAGGCTTCTCAGGATGCTTATAACACAAGCGTCATTTGGCACCAAATCCAGTCTGCAAAACCGGAAGGAAGAGACCTGCACGTCTTATTCCTGGACCTAGCCAACACTTTTGGATCCGTCCCCCAGTCTCTCATCTGGTCAGCCTTCGACTTCTTTCATGTGCCAAAGAACATCACGGACCTGGTCAGAAACTACTTCCAAGACTTGCAATTCTGCATAACAATGTCAGAGAGCCACCTACGATGTTCCTCCAACTCCAAAAAACCTACACCAGTAGCTAGGAGAAGATCCCACATGTGCGCTCTGCCAAACACCTGCAACATTGAGGCATATCCTTACCGGGTGCAAAACCAGCCTGTCCCAAGGCCGCTACACCTGGAGGCACAACCAGGTCTTGCAGCAGCTGGCGGTCACTCTAGGAGGAAGGAGAACCACCACCAATGCCCTCCCTCATCTGATGCATGGACTTCAAAGCACCACTTTTCTGAGAGCCGGTGAACGTCCGGTCAAAACATCACCAAAAGCTAACATGACCCTCCTTGACCCCACCCGTGACTGGGAAATGCGGGTCGACCTTGACCACAAACTTGTCTTTCCAACAGAGATACTAACAACTACTCTCAGGCCAGACTTCATCCTGTGGTCAACTTCTAAGAAACTCCTCTACATCCTGGAACTAACCGTACCATGGGAAGCTGCTACCGAAGAGGTGTACGAGCGGAAAAGCCTGAAGTACGCGGAAATAGCAGCCCAGGCAGAACAACGCAACTGGCGTACTAAGGTGTTCCTTATAGAAGTTGGATGCAGAGGGTATGTTGCCAAGACCACAACCAGGCTCCTGAAGAACATGGGGGTAAAAGGACAGGCCTTACGACAAGCAGTAAAGTCACTCTCAGAGTTTGCGGAGCAAAGCAGCAACTGGCTCTGGATCAAAAGGAAGGACTCCAGCTGGGCTGCAAGATGACCCTTGAGGGTAGAAACAGAGGGGGGCCCACCTGGGACGCTAGGTGTCGCCGTTGAGCCCTCTGGAGGTGTCGTGGGCCTAAATCAGCGAAACACTGAGGATGGAGGGTGCCCACCTGATGACCCCAATGAAGTTTCTACCTCTCTCCCACCCGAATCACCAAGAAAGAAGCAGTGCTGAGTATTCAAGGGATTGTACCATCAAGTCCTATAAGCTCTACTCTCTCATGTACTACTGCGTGTTTAAAGTGACAGTTTGAGCTAATATGACAAAAAGTGACTTTTAATAATATTACATACTGAACTTTTTCACCATAAATTCTTCCAATATGAGATATGAGGGAGCCCACACATGAATTTCCTCAGTGGCTTATTCCCATGCATTCATTGCACGGCTAATGATTTGAATTTTAATCATAGTTTATATTTTTAGAGCTGGTACAGCCTACATGCACAGGAGGTAAGCTATTTATTCTTCAAGAGATTCCTGTGTCCAGCGCAATACTGAGCCCAGCTGTTCAGTGTGAGGGAGCATGTGCCTGATTTTGTATTGTCTGTCATGTTTTGTCCGTCTGTAGATGGATGGTCATGTGATTTAAATGTCAGGATTGTTAGCGTGAAGAGAGAAGTTCCCACACGATGCTAAAGCACTTCTCTGGACAGGGATCATTTTTGTTTTCAAACCAGGATTTAGTCTTAAAGGAGAAGTTCCGTATTTTCAATCTCGGATCCCATCAACTATAGTCTGAGACGATACAGCCTCTGGGGACACCGGTGAATGTGCCAGGCGGGAAGTGATAAACGACTTCCTGTTGGGACTTCCTTTTCTGCGTGCTGCATTGTTACAGAAAGAGAAACCGTTCTCTTGTGATTTACTTGTTATTACCGGGTCTTACCTTTGCCCAAATTTCAACATCATGATGCAGATTTGTAAGAAGTAAAAATTCAAGCTTTGTCAGGTCTGTCCTCGAGAGGAGAAGGAAACTTTTAAAATGCTTATTTGTTGAACGGAGGTCGGCTCGATCTGATGCATTCGAGGAAGTCGGGAAATCTGAATGCTGAACGGCGTTTGTGACACAGCATCAAGGGAATTCATCTCAAGTTAAATTTTAGACGTAGAACAGATTGTTAGCTGTTAGCATGCAGACGTCTGTTTATAGAGATTATTTGGAAGCTAAATCGCCGTCAGATCACACTGATGGGAGCCAGGATGTCATTACGGGGGATTATGTTCCGCCTGCTTTTGCCCTCCTCACGGACTGTTTTTCCTGCATACGCGGCAGCCTGCTGATACGTGATTGGTCAATATTACTCTGACTATTTTTACAAATTTGTGTGTCGAAATGACTTATAGGAACAAAATTAGTCCAGTAGATACGGCCACAATGGCTGCAACATAATCCAGGGGCAACTGCATCCGATCAAAGTACGTCCACAAAAAGTGCTTGTTTTTTCCACTGACAGGCTCAGATTGTTCCGACAACATTACAGAAATTATCCCTACAAAGATTGTGATTTTATTGAAGAGTAAGATCCTCTATGTGTAAACAGAAACAGACGCCTTGCTCAAGAAGAAGTCTTGCTCTGAAATCACATGGGTGGTGAGATGTTACCTGAACAGGAGGGTGGAAGTGTGTTAAGAGTTGGAGAGAGGATTTGTTTCCGTAGAGGACTGCCAGCAGGAATATATTTCAAAAGCCGTGGCTGAATATTTACCTGAACGAACATGAAGATGAGGCATTTGAATTCGATGGCCATGGGTGTCCAGGGATGATACCTCGGACACTACACAGCGCTGTGCAACCACGTTGGAGGATTTCCCAAGTAGACCTAAGTAGTTTCTGGTTACATAAAAAGGATCTTACTGTTTAAAAAAAACGACGACCTTTGGAGGGATTATTTTCATCATGTTGTCGGACACCCACAGTAACAATCTGAGCCTGTCAGTGGCAAAGACAAGCACTTTTAGTGGACGTACTTTGATCGGGCACAGTTGCCCCTGGACCGATTTTGTTCCGAGGAGTCATTTTGAGACACACATTTGTAATACAAATAGGGCCCAGTTTTAAAAATACCAAACTTCTCCTTTAATTAAATCACATCCACAGGTGATAGTTGGAGTTTTGCTTCAAACTTCTTTGGGATTTCACAAAGATTTCATGTCAGGTTGAGAAAAAGAAGAAAATACTAAAAGAATCAATTCAATCAATCAGCTGAAGCATGATATCTACAATAAAGAAGGCTGAACTTTTCAGAGTCACTTTTCATGTGACTGAATCGCTCACATTGACTAAATGACCTCATGTCGCAGGTGTCATCCATTCACAGAGTGGGCAATCCGTTTAATGATTATTTTTTACATTTGCCCTTGTTGTGACAATACAGCTCTGACACACACACACACACACACACACACACACACACACACTCGTGCCCTTTTATTCACAAAACTGAGATAGGCATTGGCTTTATTCGGACAGAGTATTCAGTCACTGTGAATGGCAGGTAAATGGACATTGATTGTTGATAATTGTCACGGCGCTCTATGGATTTGTGCCGGCCTCTAGAAAGGGCAGATGCTATCTTGGTGTCGACCACGGCTGAAGCTAAATGGAGAGATGCCGATATCTCACTCAGCAAGGTTCAGAATGGGACAGTTGGATGAATGTCTCGTCTCGGGCGCTTTGTATACATTTGTGTGAGCTGGTGAATGTGTCCATCTCGCTCAGCCACACACATGACGCCAGTGAGATAGGAAAATGTGTCTCTTTTTTCTTCTTTCTTTCCGTACTGTCTCCATTTCTCTGTTACTCGCATTTTCAGCCAGTCTTTCTTTTTTTCTCTCAAAGTTTGTTTGTCTTTTGTCTTTTCTTTTGAACCCTCAGTATGTTTCTTCTTTCCACCAAACAAAGCTTACTGCCAATTAGCTTTGTTAGAGCTCTGTAGCACCACAGATACTCTTGCACAGATAGGACAAAGCGGGAAAACATGCCTGCAGGGTACCGCTCTGATCCCTGCCTCACAAATTGCTAGTTTTAGGTCATCAAGGGAACCACATTTACCAAGGCAATGCCAACCTCTACATACTGTAAGTCTAAGGTATGTTGGACCCTCAAACTCAAAATAGACCACTTATAAGATAAACTCACTTTGTCAGATAGTGGAGGCGCATTTGTGGCATCACTGTCACAAACTAAAACATATATCATCTACTATGAAAGCTTTACTCGTTGAACTAATCTCAAATGCATCAACTGTCTTGCCCCAGAGCATCTTTCCACATACATCAACAGATAACAGAGAAACAGAGGAACATGATGGAAGACAACTGTGAGGTACAACATCGTAGATCTAAATTTATGATGCTCCAGCATTCTTAATAAAGGTCGTCAAATCTGGAACACATGACCAACTGAAATCAAATTAATACCAGACATAAAATATTTAAAAATGTTATTCAACAAAGGTTCAGTGCTGGTTTAAATAAAACCAGTTCTGTATTATTTTTTAACTTATTTCACTTGGGTATTGGCCAGTGTTGTGACCAAGTCATCTTTGCTGTCAAGTCCCAAGTAAGTCTCAAGTCATTTGGTCAAAGTCTCAAGCAAGGGCAAGTCAAATCAAGTTATGTCAAGTCAAGTCGAGTCAAGTCGAGTCAAGTCACAGGTTATGTCACCTTTTTTCCACCCAAGATCCAGCACTCTTACCTGTAGTATCCGGTCTTTATAAAGAGAAAAGACAAGGTGTTAGCAGCTCGTCTAATAATGATATTATTGGCCAATTTATATAACCTGTTCAAAAAGTATGACAGTGAATTGTATCTGTATTATCTTGGCACAGACGCAGCCATGATGATGGTCTGCTCTGAGACAGTATTGAGTAGTAACGAGTACGACTGATGAGGCTTCTCTTTAGGGGCTTTGATGTTGCGTGTTGCCATAGCGAGGAGTTTGTCATGATTGGATGACTGGCTGTCAGTCAATCACATACCGGGGAGCTTTTTGAGTCGTCCAATCATGATTCCCAGTTTGCGTTGCGTACATACTTGATAGTTAGACAGAAACTTGACAACATTGGATTTGATCATTTTATATATCTAACAGCTAACATTCAAACTTATTAACATACACAAGTCATCCGAGTCATCATGCCTCAAGTGAAGTCAAGTCTCAAGTCATTAACTTCCAAGTCCAAGTCGAGTCCCAAGTCATTTATTTTTTTTCAAGTCAAATCACAAGTCATCAAAACAGTGATTCAAGTCGACTAGAGTCCAAGTCATCAAGGCTCAAGTCCACATCTCTGGTATTGGCGTATGGATATGTGTATTTGTGATGTGTGTATTGGTATACTATTGGAAATTGTTTTTTATTGTCTTTTCATATCTGTATTTTGGCTTTATGATACTTACAGCTGTATATTTTAATTACTCTAGAGAAGAGATGTGACCCTCATTTATGAGACTTCTAGTTGATGATGGACTGGGTCTGTACTGGCATTGTGTCGACACACTTTTCCTCATTGTCTGTGAACCATTCATTCTTTAACCAGGAGCAAAAGCAACTACAGTTTTGATGAAACACAAAAAGAGAAAAAGAAAAGTTAACATTTTATGTCATTTATTGACATGTTTACAACATGTCAATAAATGAACAAAACAAAATACAATATGTGTTAGTAGAAATGCTCACTCTTTTCCTCGCGCTTCAATCAACACAGAAACACTTTCCAAAATAAAATGCACCTGTCTTCAAACTGAGCATGTATAAAACAATTCTGTGCACCAACATCACACTGCTACACTGACACCATGTTGTGGGTTTAACTTTTTCTAAGGTGGTTTTCTAAGGTAATAACACAAACAGTAACTGTGCGTTCAAACCGAATGCGAACTGAATATTCGCCTCGCGTTACTCGCGCAAGTTTGACCGCCGGATCAAAATTTGCGTTTAAATGACAGACGAATATTTGCCCTTCGCTTCAGGAATGGAGGACAGGAAGCGGAGCTCATCTCCATGGTTACAGATGGCGTTTCATTTCTTTCGGCTATCAACCATGTCCGACATCTCTAGTCTCGCTAAATTGTACCTGCTGTGGAAGTCCAAGATGGGTCGGAAAACCAGGCGCCGTCGTGCGTGGGTTCATGACACCATCCGGAGGCGAACACAGCTGGGTGAATACCACCGCCTTCTCCAGGAACTCCGTCTGGATGAATCCTGCTTCCAGTGGTATTTGAGGCTGACCGGGGCCCAGTTTGATGACCTGCTTGCCAGGGTCGGAGGCAGGATTTCACGGATGGACACCAACTACAGACGTTCCGTCCCGGCTGCGGAGCGCCTGACCATCTGTCTCCGGTGAGTGGTATTAATTATTAATTATTAATAATAATAATAATAAAACCTGTGTCAGAATCAATACATTAATCTGGGTAGATTTTGCATGGATTTAGTTGCAATAAACTAATCAAAAGGATGCCGAAACAAATAGAAAACGGCGTGTTTTTTCATGTCGAAAAACATATCATGGCTTCTTTACTGTTTAGTGGTTACTGTAGCACAAGTTTGAGCTAATTAAGAGCAATTTAGATGACACACATCAGAAGGTAGGCTTCATCCCTGGGATAGGCCTACTATACATAAGTTAAAACCGCTATAACCACTACAGATGAAACTGTGCTTTCTTCAATCTTTGTTTATTAAGTAGGCTTCTGCAAATAATGTTGAGATTTTTAAAGTACAATTACCTCTTTATCAGCCACAATAAAGTGACAGTATAAACATTCAGTGAGCACATCATGAGGAACAGCTGTGGGACCATATCAATGAAACGCTACTATTTATAGATTTTGTTTATGTTACCACCTACAGTATCTTCACTACAATTTCTATTTTTTCTTTTGTATGCTGCAGATATCTTGCCACCGGAGACTCATTCTGGACCATTGCTGCCAGCTTCTGTGTTGGGATCTCCACTGTGGCCAAGATTGTCCCTGATGTTGCCACTGCCATTTGGGACTGCCTTGTGGAGGACTACCTTGCAGAGAAGTTTGAGAGCGGTGGAATTTTCCTCTCTGCTGTGGAGCGCTGGATGGGAAACATGTGGTCCTCAGCTGGTCAGTCTGCTGCCCGTCACATCACTTTCAGAATTGCCAAAGTAGGTGGTCAATGATTCAGGGACATCAGGGAAGTCCATTTTGTGTACAGAGTAAAAGAAGGGGTCTCACATCCTGTGAAATTCTCTCAGGGAGCCCCTCACTAACATGTCTGACTCTCTCCAGCTTCACAAAATGAAGGACGTCCTTTATCCACAGCGCATGGGAAGGTGGCACAGGGGATTTCCATTTCAGCAATATTAAGCGTTTGGCTTGTATGGAAACAAAGGCTGTAAAAGCTGCCTCTCACGAACAGAGTGGTACTGTGGGTGGAGTCACACCGAGCAATGCAATCATAGCATTAGTTACTTTCCGTAACTTTTCACAGTACATTGAAGTTCTCCTTCCAGTAGGATTGTACAGCCGGACAAAATCAGAACATGTGTACATGGCTGGCCGGTGCCGGTGACACCTGTCGTAAGTTGGGTTCATGTCTTTAGATTCTAGATAGCTTTACCTTAGTGAGGTGGGAGCGGTGTACAATTTTGCACTGGATCATGTTTGACACATGATCTGTGTAGTTTACTAAGAGCATCCTCCCAAAGTTCCTCAGAGTATCCTCTCCCAGATCCACTTCCCAAAGTACTTTAATGGAGTTTAAGGAAACTAGACATAAAGAATGTATGTGACTATAGATATGTGACATCATACCTTTCAGAACAGAAGCAGGTTTGAGGAATTAATCTAAGAGTGAATCACTAGGTAGATCAGGACAAAATAGTGAATGCACCTTCTAACAAGACTAGGTCTAAACCTTTGTGTGGCTTTTGTGGGCAACACTGGAAGTGTGGCGTGTGCGTGACAGCTGCGGGAAGTGTTCATTTTCTTGTAAATGCATGAAAACAGAAGAGTCTTCACACTGCTGGCATGACCCGGACCGAAAATGTCGAGAATAGGAGGCTCGCCTATTTTTACAGTGAGCCGAGCGTGGATCTCGGCCAAAATACACGGTGAAAATGAATTGGTACATCAACACTTCTGGCATGCTTTTTTTCAAAGTAAAAGGCCGATTTGGAATTCTGACTCCCCTTGTTTGTATACAATGCTTTTATTTTGAAGTGTTTCCCGGGTTGTTTTTTTTAGTTATTTGATCAATAAAGTCACTCACAGGCTCCTTATTGCGGTTCCTGCTTAATTTTCTTAAATAAAAACATAGTCATAAGTCTCCCGCGGGCCATAAGTATATGTTATTAAAAATAAATAAATAACACCTCTCTCGCTCTCTGGCTCATACAGTTGTTTTCGCTGTTTGTCAATTAAGGTCCCGTTTCTAATGTAAATAAAACCGTTTTCTGTTCAGACCAACCAACGGAAAGACACGAAGCCACCCCTGGATATGCGCGCTGCGGACATGGTCAAGGACAGCGGAGGAGCAGCGGAGGAGCTGTCAGTCAGTCACATACACACCTATGTGTAGGGCTGACCCCGGCCGTCAGCCAAAAAAGATGGGGGAAACGCATGATTTGCAGTTATTGGGGCTGATACAGAGTACGTCTGCAGACCAAAACAACGTTTGAACTGATTCCAGATTCTCAAGAATGTTTTGATAGTTACATTTGTGTAGCTAGAAGGGGCACTCTTAACAGGGGAATGAGCTATTGCTGAAAGTGACACAGGCCCACAGGAGGCAGCCTCCATTTCAAGGCAGAAAGGTGGGGGGGGTGTGAGTCAAACTGTAGCAAGCTTGTGTCTGACCACTTACTGAGAGTAGAGAGGATCATATAAAGCCACTCAGTGTTTGAATGTTGCAGCATTCCGGACTTGGACAATCATAAAAAAGCATAAAATAGAGTTTACCAAGCAATTATGGTAAGTGATCAAATGGTCCACTTGTCTTCATCTTGAGCGTGTATAAAACACTTCAGTTCAAATGCAGTTTTCATCAGTCAGCAGCACACCTCCAAACTTTTCCTCCAATAATACTCCTCTCACTGAGCGGCCTGATGCGCGCTGACAACATACCAAGTTTCATGAGGCAGAAAGGAGACCAACTTCAGCTGCAAAAATTTAATTACTGGTGTAAATGAAGAGAAAAGGGCAACACTACTGAGAGAATGACACTGAATGTAGATAATCTGTACATAATTGATTGCCATTGTCCTGTGGTGAGCGTAATTCAGTCTGTCACACTCTGCTATGGCAGTCTATGGGACAGCAGTGTCATAATAACAATGATGCACCAACTGAACTGAGCTGAACTTAATTATTTCAGCTTCAACTGAGAGACAATCACAAAGAAGGATGGCAACTGTAAACTATGAATATGCCACTGAAGCAAATAACATATCTGACTGGCCAATATGCTGATAAATGCCACAACCCAGGGGAAAGCGTGTGAGTAAAAAACCCCTACACAGACTGCCACTTCTCTATTTGTTCATGTATTTCAATATGGCATGAAAATAAACCCCAAAACTAGTCAGATTTTGCAATTTAATATAATGCCTATGTCTTTCTTTGGTCCTGTCTCCCCTGCATTGAAAGTAAAGAAAGTGACAAAGTCAGAGAATGCAGCAAACTCAGATATTGTGAGAGAGACGGAGACCTCGAGATTGATTTTCCTGTTTTCTCGCCGTGTGAAATAGGAAGAGGTAGAAAGGCCAAGAGAAAAATAGTGTGATGTGGACAGACAAGGAAATGGAAGACAGAGCATGGGAGATAGAGATAAGAAGTGACAGAGGGGGTGAAAAAAGACTTTTCACTCTCAGAGAAAAAAGTGAGATGACGTGATGATAACTGCAATGAGTTAGAAAGTATAGAGTATAGAGAAAGAAGAATGACAAAAATGGAGAGGGACAGCCAAGAGACCTCTGAAAAATGAGGGACTGATAGGGCAGACAGGGAGAGAAATGGAGCACCGATATCTGCAAAACTCAACCAGACTTCACACAATATATTAAACCACTTAAAACGATGTGTTCATATTAATAATGGATCACGTACTAGTTTGTGAGAGGGCTGGCTCATAATGAAGGATTAACAAGAATATATCATTGTTACAGTTTTCAAGCCCACACTTTTTTTAGGTTTATTTCACTATCAATAGTTTCCAGCAGCATTTAGCAGCTGTTAACAAAAAATACTCTGCCAAACCTGCTGTACACTTTATCATCCCTATTAAACACCACAAGTTACAATTCTATCTGATAATGATAGTAAAGCATGTAGAGTCGGCTTCTTCAGCAGCTGGTTGAGACCAAAAACAGAGTTCGGAAGTTGACTGCACATTAAATGGTTAAATGTTTTTTTTCGCTTTTAATTGCTGTCCCAAATTCGCTGTTAAATCGTCTGGTTAAAAACAAGGTAGAGATAGTAAGTGCACTGCCTACAGAGGGAATGTGAAGTGAATAATAGAGGTGTTGCTATGGTAAACAACCAGTAGAAAGGTGTATGCATACACTGGTTTAGCTCAGCGGTAAATCCCACGGCCCATGCACGGAGGCTATAGTCCTCGATGCAGCAGCCGCGGGTTCAGCTCCCACCCTCTGCCCTTTGTCGCGGGTCTTCCACCATTCTCTCTCTCCCTGTTTCTGACACGATCCACTGTTCTCTCACTCTATAAAGGCATAAAAGGCCAAAACAATCATCTTAAAGGGGACATATTTTAGCTATGCAATCAATTTTCTGTTATTCTAATGTGTTTCTGAATCACATTGGTAAAGTTTTTTTTGTTTTAAATATTGTACATATTTTAATGTAATTATTTTCTGGAGCCTTGCCTTCCTCCTGAAACCAACAAGCCGTTTTGCATTGAAAGGTTAGACCTTAGTCACGATTAGCTGATAGCATTTGGAGTGACCACGTAGCGTAGAGGTGACCTTTTTAAAAATGTGATTCTGGAAAAACACAGAATTATGCAGTTTTCACTTTTTCACTGTGAACAATAAACACCCAGAAATGTTAAACCCATGAAAATATGAGAATATCCATTTAAAAGATGCGGCCCCTTTAGAAAAAAGAAAGATGAATATAACGACAGTAAATGTTTTCTTGTGTCATTGCAAGTTTAATATGTTAAAGAAAAAAGTATGCTGATGATGCTGTGAGCAAAAGGCAGTACACTGGAGAGCTTTTGCGCTGAATTTGTCCTCTTTAAGCTGTTAGCATTTTATTCTCAACCTCTCGTAATGAATGTCTTTAAACTTTAGAAGCGGTTTCCCATCACCACACCTTTAGCATTTGCAGATATCTTAAGCCACACTTCCGATGGGGTTTTCTTTGCACACTATAAGGCCTTACTTCCCTTCACCCCAGTGATTGTTTTCTGCTGTTACACGAGGAGGGGAGCCTAACAATTTACAGTTATTGTATATACATCATATATCATGAGCGGTTCGCTGAGCCTTGACATGCAGTGCTCCAGTGTGTACTGACATGTGCATGATGATGCTGACATACTGCTGGCTGTCTTTTCACTCGGGCATCAAGCTTGCGATATGCTCACTCTTTTACATAAGTAAATGATAAATGCAGCTGTTCTCTGCCTCACAACAGTCCCTCAGGCGCTGTGCTTTTGATGTAAACGTTGGCCAAAGCAGAGTCCGAGGATAACTCTGCGGTTGTAGATTAATAAAGGCTGCCTGGGCCTCACTTAGATCATGGTGTCTATGTGTGATGTAAAGATGTTTGTGGAGATTGGCAGTGATTTAAAAAGCATCCAAAAGCACAATATTTCTTGTCTTCTTTGTAATCCAGAACAGAGCAGAATGCCGGCTTTCTGTACATTTGTAGGGAATGTTTATGAACACTATGTTTGCACTTACTCAACAGAGGAAATACAATTGTTATGGCCCCACTGCTGATGCAGATTAACAGATGAGAAAAGCTTCACACAACCTGCAGAACAGCATGGTCCATTATAAAGCCAGACGTACTGGTTTTGTATGTCTTACTCCAGGCTGTGGTTTGGGAGATGACCTGAGACAGGGTCAAGATGACAGATGTTATTTTTCCTTAGCATATATAAAGTGGGTGAGGCAGGGTACACAATGAACAGTATACCACTCTAACACAGAACTAACACGTACACAACCATTCACACATCGGGATGCTAATTTCCCTGTTGAAATATGTCGTTGAACTTTGGGAGGACACTCAAACAGAAGATTATGCAAACAGAATCAAAGAGCAGGGTCCGGTTCAAACCCTGGGCTCTTAACCAGTATGTTGCCATATTCCAGAGCAACTTAATTTCATCTTCTTTGTGTGTGACAAGTGTCCTGGTGTTCTGTATTTTTGTGTTTCTAATAGATTTGTTTTCATATTACCTTTGTACCGACTGACCTTCATGTTTCATCCTTTATTTGTTGCTGCTGGGACGGTCTTCTTCAAGGTGCTTTCACACCTAAAGTCTGTTTGTTTGATACAACCAAACCCACACATCTGTCCTCTACTCATCTTGCTGCCTGGCTGCGTGTCTGTCTCTGCCAGTGTCAGCACACGTTAACAACCCACAGTGCAGTTTTTTGGTTTGCTTCCTGTATTTGGTCCTACTTTAAATCTGTTTATGTTCTCACCAGAATCGAACGGGACCGTGGTTCCTTTTGGAAACGGGCCGAGTCCCTTTTTTTCTGGCGGAACATGATCTGGTGGTTTGGTCCGCATTGGAGTTTGAATGTGTGTTCTCACCTGTGCAAACGAAGCTGACTTTCCGAGTTAAGTCCAAAAGTCTGACCCAAAGCTGTCAGGTGTGAAAACACCCTAGTCAAAATTTTGTCTCAAATCATAGTAACAAAGTGTAGAAAGACAAGTTGCAAGTGAAGTCCAGAGTCAAGACCTGCGAGTCCTAAGTTTGAAATTCAATTCCCAACTCAAGCAAGCTGTCAAGTCAAGATAAACAGGCTCCAAACTGAGTCAGAAATCAAGAGAAAACAGTCCCAAGTCAATGACAGCAAATCCCAGGTTAGGTTCCAAAACAAAGTCAACCAGTCCAGGGCATGTCCAAAGTCAAGAAGAGCAAGTAAGACCAACAAGTCTTGGTCAATTCCAGGCTAAAAGACGACGAGTCCCAAAGTCAAGAGTTAAAATCCCCCTTTGGGGGCCTGTTAAAACACAAAGGGGATATTTCCACAGACATCTCTTGTGTTTTTCTGTGCATTAATATTTTAATCCATACAACACACGCACACACGCACGCACACACACACACACACACATTGTTGGATGTAGCTCATCTTTTAAACATGATTTTTTCTACTCACCTGAAACAAGTCTTTAGTGGTCACATGGCAATACATTGTAGTTGGAGTTATACAGAGTTATACAGGGTTATACAGGGTTATACAGAGTTATACAGAGTTATACAGGGTTATACAGGGTTATACAGAGTTAAACGGAGTTATACAGGGTTATACAGGGTTATACAGAGTTAAACGGAGTTATACAGGGTTATACAGGGTTATACAGAGTTATACAGAGTTAAACGGAGTTAAACGGAGTTATACAGAGTTATACAGAGTTATACAGGGTTATACAGAGTTATACAGGGTTATACAGGGTTATACAGAGTTATACAGAGTTATACAGAGTTATACAGGGTTATACAGGGTTATACAGAGTTATACAGGGTTATACAGAGTTATACGGAGTTAAACGGAGTTATACAGAGTTATACAGGGTTATACAGAGTTAAACGGAGTTATACAGAGTTATACAGAGTTAAACGGAGTTATACAGAGTTATACAGAGTTATACAGAGTTATACAGAGTTATACAGGGTTAGACAGAGTTATACAGGGTTATACAGGGTTATACAGAGTTAAACGGAGTTATACAGAGTTATGCGGGGTTAGACAGAGTTATACAGAGTTATACAGAGTTAAACGGAGTTATACAGGGTTATACAGAGTTATACAGAGTTATACAGGGTTATACAGAGTTAAACGGAGTTATACAGAGTTATGCGGGGTTAGACAGAGTTATACAGAGTTATACAGAGTTAAACGGAGTTATACAGGGTTATACAGAGTTATACAGAGTTATACAGGGTTATACAGAGTTAAATGGAGTTATACAGAGTTATACAGAGTTATACAGGGTTATACAGAGTTAAACGGAGTTATACAGAGTTATGCGGGGTTATACAGGGTTAGACAGAGTTATACAGAGTTATACAGAGTTAAACGGAGTTATACAGGGTTATACAGAGTTATACAGGGTTATACAGAGTTATACAGAGTTATACAGAGTTAAACGGAGTTATACAGAGTTAAACGGAGTTATACAGAGTTATACAGGGTTATACAGAGTTAAAAGGAGTTATACAGAGTTATACAGGGTTATACAGGGTTATACAGAGTTAAACGGAGTTATACAGAGTTATACAGAGTTATACAGGGTTAGACAGAGTTATAAGGGGTTATACAGAGTTATACAGAGTTAAACGGAGTTATACAGAGTTATACAGGGTTATACAGAGTTAAACGGAGTTATACAGAGTTATGCGGGGTTATACAGGGTTATACAGGGTTATACAGAGTTATACAGAGTTATACAGAGTTATACAGGGTTAGACAGAGTTATAAGGGGTTATACAGAGTTATACAGAGTTAAGCGGAGTTATACAGAGTTATACAGGGTTATACAGAGTTAAACGGAGTTATACAGAGTTATGCGGGGTTATACAGGGTTAGACAGAGTTATACAGAGTTATACAACGTTATACAGGGTTAGACAGAGTTATACAGAGTTATACAGGGTTATACAGAGTTAAACGGAGTTATACAGAGTTATACAGAGTTATACAGCGTCATTGTCTGGTTGTTTCTGTACGTTAGGATATCTGCTTTTAATTCACTTTTAAATCCACATTTGTACCCATTAAATTTCATGTAAGGCGAAGGATTGAATCGATTGGTTTCAGCTTTTTTATTTATTAAATTGCACATTGATATGTTTCAATACAAAAAAACCCCTCTCTGGTTCCATACACATGTATTCCCCTTTGGGGGCCTGTTAAAACACAAAGGGGATATTTCCACAGACATCTCTTGTGTTTTTCTGTGCATTAATATTTTAATCCATACAACACACGCACACACACACACACACACACACACACACACACACTGTTGGATGTAGCTCATCTTTTAAACATGATTTTTTCTACTCACCTGAAACAAGTCTTTAGTGGTCACATGGCAATACATTGTACAACTGTTTGCACAATTAACATATTGTAAGCACGAGCGCATAAGCTCATACGCACACATCACGTGCAAACACACACACACACACACACACACACACACACACCTACAAAACACACATACTCTACCTCTTTGTTTCCAACTCACCCAGGAAACGTTGTATTTAACTTATGCATAAAACATGATGTTCAGGCCACCAGAGACAGACTCTCAAAGGACACTTTAGGAGTTTTACTTCTTAGGACTGTTTAGACCAAAACAAAGGGAGAAAGACATGAAGCGACTTATCTGGAGAATAAAGGAATAATCTTTTGATTTCAAGACATCAATTACTCAAACGACCAGTCGTTGACAAAAGACTGACATTTAAAGAGAAGACTTTATTGATGAGAATAAAAAAGCTCGTGTAATGGATTTGCAGCCACAACAGGAAACCGTCAAAGCAGACAGTATCAGTAAGAGAAAACTCTCAGCTTCAATGAAGCTTTCAGAAACATTTAAATCAGCTGGTTCTGACTGACAATAACTGTATTTTCATATGTGACATTTTGAAAGGCTCCTGAACAAAAAGTCAGATTTTCTATTTAAATTGCCTCACATTTCCTGACTGCTTAATGTTCTGACTGATCCCGACATCTTTACATGTGCTGTATCAAAACAAATGATAACACTCACTCACTGATTACATGTCAAGTCATGATCTCCTGTTTAACATACACAACAGTACAAGACCCAGTTTGTACAAGAATTACATTACTGGTTAATTGCACATCGACAGCTTGAATATTCACAATAATATAATATTCATAACGCAGAGAGCAGCAGTGCTGTTAAAATGGGCCAAAAATGACATTTGATTATTAAACTATTCAAATCAATATTTTTGCGCAATATTTCCACAAGAGGACATACCAATACAACGTGAGACAAACGTACGTGCAAAGATATTTATTGAAACATAAACATGCCTTTAAAGGGCCCAGTCAGACAGAGCACGTTTAAGCAGCGGGGGGCTTTTTTGTCGTTGTTTTCAATGAGAGGCCTTCTGCCCGCTGCTTTTGCGTTGCAGAGCGCCTCGCATTTTTCCGCTCTGTGCACCTCGCGTTTTTCAGGAAACACTCTGCGCACCTCGAGCTGAAAAAAACGATTGGACAGTCAAATTTTTTGACTGTCCAATCGGATGAAAGGAGAGGCGGGCCCTTGGTCAGTTTACTATATAACGGGTAGGTTAATGACAGCTAATGATTCGGTGGTTGCCTTAACAACAGAAAAAAAAAAAAGGTGCAGCGAGCTGCTCTTTTTTCAACTTTAGGCTTCAACAAAAAAGGCAGTGCAGTGTGCCCCGCACTGCCTTTTTGTCTGATCGGGACCTACAAGAGCAACATAGGCTTCCTACACCTTGCAAAATAAACAATTAAAATAATTACGTTATGGTAAAATGGGCATTCAGCGCGAGCTGTGCTGTGACAGCTATATTTATTGAAAAAAATAAACTTTTACCAACATCAACACACCTATAGGCCTACCTGTCTGTAATGCTGGGGCTGAGAATCTCTCTCTCCGGCCGGGCTGGGATTTGAATTCTCCGCTAACATTACCACACGCCACACGGTCGTTGTATTTGCTCGTTGTAACTAAGGTTAATTATTAACTTATACAGTGAAGTGGTGATGCATTCAAAGACACTCCGTAATCAAGAGTGTGTGCGTGAGGACATAGGAGAAGACGCGAGAGCTCGTCAGACAGCCGCAGTAGTGCACATTGAATATTAATTTTAATATCTGTTTTTTTAATACAATCGGGTTATATATTCAAATTTAGAATATTCATTGACAGCCCGAGAGAGCATGTTGAAAAATAATGTTGGTATATATTGCTAAACCTATTAACACCATAGAGATACTTACTGCCCTGTGTCAGCTCAGTGTCAGCATGGGTCTCTGACGTACTGACCTCAGTCCAGGGCTCAACACTGCAGGCGGCTGCACCGTGCCCGGTTAATTTGTGTGTAAATATTAGCAGCTCATCCTGCTGTAGCTTTAGATGTTATTCTGCTTTAAAAAGAGTCAAGCAGAAGAATAACCCTGCACAAGCAGACCTGGGACAAGCTATTGACCTGCCTCTTAACAGATTGTGCAATGAATATAAAAGAATAGGCCTGATAAATAACACAACCCGTAAATGAAATCGTTTTTCTCAACCAAAAAAAAAAAGGGCTCAGGTTGAGTAAAAAGGTTTGCTGCAGGAAGACACACTAAGGACAATTTACTCCAAATGGTTAATTAAGTACCATAACAGATTAAATGTCACGAGATACTTCCCACTGATGTATAACACGTATTGTGTTTTCTACTGTTGGTTCTTGTGGTGAAAACACATCGCTCTGATTGCTGGTTTGTTTTGTCAGGAGGTGGGAAAAGATGAGATTTTTTTGGGGGACCCACAGATCAAGAAGCCAATCTTCAACAGGGAGCCTGGGCAATTGGCGTGGCCGCATTCTGTTCAAATCTGAGAGGCCAAACTGGGTCCAAGCTGTTTTAATATAAAAGTGTGTGGGTGCGTACAGGTGTTTGTGGGGCCCCGTGAGAGAAGCAAGCACAGGACCTTTCACAATATAAGTCTTCAGCACATGATGTGGGGTTTCTGAAGCTGAGATCCATCAGACATGTGCCTTTAAACTGCACTAGTTCACACTGGAAACACAGTGTAAGGAGATACTTGTGACTGTTGGCGTACTGACCCATTAACAATTACAGGAAGGCCACATTTTTTTTTTTAACCTAATTTCACTGATGTATTTCAGCTACAGAAACATTAAATTAGCGAGACAATGTGCTTAGAAGACAGCCTGCCAAGCACTTAAGCAGTAAGACACACTATTATTTCAGCAATATGATGTTCCCAAAGAAAGTCTGGTGTCAAGGTTATATGCAGTAGACACAGAAAAGTAATGTAACAAATGAGTGGAGGACTCCCAAGTGCTTAAGTAATACGGAACAAGGTTATTCTAGAAGTCAATTATGGTTTGATGAAGCTTGCCACCATAACGATGATAAAGACCAAAATAAATCCACTCAGAATGAACTGTCTTCAGCTGATAGAGTCCTGTGTGAGTGTATTGAGACTGCAGAGCTACATGCATCTCATAACCTTTGCGGGACATGTTTTAAGCTCTGTTTTGGATTTTGTCCCAGTTTATCGTGTAATAATAACTCCTAAACCACAGGGACCACGAGAAAAACAAGGCAGTGACACATTGTGAGGAGCTTGCTGAGAAAGTGTAGCTGGCAGTATTGTTGTAATGACAGATTTAGACCTTTACTGAAGTCTCATTTGGGGGAGGCTGTGAATTTTTGAAAAACCGTTATCTTCAGCCCAGCCATCTGATAGATTAAAATGTCCCACCATCCACAGTGTGCATCATCTCCTGTCTCCATCCAGATCCTCACAGTTCCTCTATGCAGGAATCAGAAGGGTTTAATTTTCATGTTCCACTCTGGCAAAGGACTTTAGGCTCACAGATTAATACAACACAGTCATTAGTCATCTTTCATTGTCAAGATAGCAGCCGCCTCGATGTAATGGAGACGGAGGACCAGAGATTTACTTGTTGAAGCTAACCTTCTTAATGAAACAAAGTGTCAAAACAAGACAAAATATCCAACATTATTTATTTATTTCCATTGTTACACGTCACGTTCACTTACAGGACCTCATAAGCAGCCATGTTTGAAGGCTGGAGAAGGCTAATATAGTAATTTTGGATGAAATATGCAATGGTTAGAAGAAGATGATTTTATTTAATTAAAGGGTTTTATTAATGTATTATTTTTAAATAGCGGACCATGTCAGACACAAACAACCAGTCAGGGTTAGCCTGCATGTAATCTCTATTTACAGAGTATACATAGTCGATTAGTCTACGTCGTAGAATCTGTACGCAGGGACGTGGATTTCTGGGAAGGCAAGTGTCCTTGTTTCCGTTTGGTTTCCGTGGGCGGCTGTGGCTCAGCGGTACAGTTGTCGTCTCTCAAAAAGAAGGTTGGCGGTTCGATCCCTGACTGCTACAGTCCACATGTCGAAGTGTTCTTGGGCAAGGCATAGCCAGTGGGTATGAATGCATACATCACAAACTCTCAGATGTACGTCGCTTTGGACAAAAGCGTCTGCTACATGAAATTGTATTGTAACTACGCTTGTATTTCGAGTAATATTGACCAATCAGGTATCAGCAGGCTGCGGCGTATGCAGGAAAAACAGTCCGTGAGAAGAGCAAAAGCCGGCGGAACATAAATCCGTAATGACATCCCAGCTCCCATCAGCGTGATCTGACGGCGATTTCTTATCAATCTCTATAAACAGACGTCTGCATGCTAACAGCTAACAGTCTGTTCTAGATCTAAAATTTAACTTGAGATTATTTCCCTGACGCTGTGTCACGAAAGCCGTTCAGCGTTCAAATTTCCCGACTTCCTCGAATGCGTCAGATCGATCCGAGCTTCGTTCAACAAACAAGCATTTTAAAAGTTTTCTCCTTCTCTCGAGGACAGACCTGACAAAGCTTGAATTTTTACTTCTTAAAAATCTGCATCATGATGTTGAAATTTTGGCGAAGGTAAGACCCGGTAATAACAAGTAAATCACAAGAGAACGGTTTATCTTTCTGTAACAATGCAGCACAAGGAAAAGGAAGTCTTGATGGGAAGTCGTTTATCGCTTACTGCCTGGCAAGTTCACCGTTGTCCACAGAGGCTTTATTGTCTCAGACTATAGCCGATTGGATCCGAGATTGGTCTGCATGTAACTCTCCGATCAAAGCTGCTCTGTACGAACAAGGGTTATCAGGGTTCGACTTGTCTTGTCTCCTGGCCACAGACGGGTGAGAGCCGCTGCTTAATGACAGAGCTGAGTGATACAAGGCAGCAGGAAGAGAGACAGGTGTAGCTCGTGGTATGTTGCTACTTTAGTTTAAAAAATAAATAAATATCACACACCTGTTATCCCTCTGTATAGCTGAGCTTTAAATGATAAACATGCACACAAAATGGAAAGCAATTTGGAGATTTGATTGTTCTATTAAAGTAATCTGAGTGCGTGTCTAAAAAAAAGGTGGTCAAAATGGGATAAAAGTCACAAATTGGGCTCAAAAAGACCTCCTAGCCTGTGGAAGCAATCAGGATTTCATTGTGTGTCGGAGCATCATTGTGTGGCATAATTGAGCCAACAGCAACGCAGACACTACGGTGCAAAAAGAAATGAGATGACAAAGTAAACAAAGAAAGGAAGTGCAGCTTAATTAGAAAGAGGTATAAACACTTCACAGCAGCAACACCCTTAATAAACTTCTGCCATGTCTTTTGTTATTTACAACTATGAGTACGTCCCTTACCTTTAAAAACTGTGCCATTAGCATTCTTCTTCTCCACCTCACAGTGTGATTTAACCCTGATTGGAGGCTACAATATTTTCTGCCAACAATGTTTATTTGGTAACTTTAGTTTGCACCTTGAAACAAGTCTCTTCCTTGTTATTTGGGGCACCATGCACAGGGCAAGGTGATGCTATGCTGTGCAGTGATACTAAAAATATACTGAGAGAGTAGTTACGCACTGCTGAGTGGCAAAACAAAACAAAACATGCTTACATGTAGGATTGCACTACTTAATTTTACCATGTAGTATACTGACCATACAAATGAAACAAGGACACTCTTAAGGTGGTGATATACATGCTTTTAACTATGCGTACGTGAGATGCAGTACGCACATGAGCAGTAGGGGCAGCCTATGCCTGTCAAAACAGCTGGAGGCAGATAAGATCATTTTACAAGTCGACGTGGAAACCTGCTAAACTAAATGGAAACAGGTCCGGGACGGTGCAGACGGTGCGTTCTGTCCACCGAACGCACAAAACCACTTATTCTGCCGTGATCTCAGAATTAACATCACAGTAACCTCCTCAAGTCTCCATAGCTGTGTCCCAATCCAGTGGCTGCAGGGTTTGAAGGCCGATTGCGTCACAGAAGCGCGTCGGAGGCTGTCCCAATTCGAAGGCTCCTTCAGATGTAGCTGACAAATGTGTCCTTCATTTCCCCTGCCGTGAAGGACCCATTGGGTGCATCCTTCGCGGCTCAGCGTATCCCAAGATGCATTGCGCGCCAATTCAAAGGAAATGGCAGACTTTTAAATGGCTGAGGAAATCACTAAAATGTAAACGTTTTTGCTTTCAACTCAATCAAATAGCTAGCCTTAGACATGTTTAAGAAAACAAATTATCTTTAAAATAAGAGGTTAACCATTTGGTGACGCAAGGGTAGACCAGACCGTCTCATTTCAGTTGGGCTTTTGATGGTCTACGCAGGCTATGAATGGGGCATCCTTCGAAGGCTGCAGCCCATTGATTGGGACACAGCTAATGTCTGTTGTTTACATCCCGCACATCCAATATTTGTGTACAGCCTGAGCTCTCTGATGCGCCCTCTCAGTAACACGCATAGTGCAAAGTCAAGTATGTGAACTACTACCTTCATGACGCAGCTGGTTGTGTACACGAACGCATGGCTTTAAATCACTGAGCCCTACTTCTGAAGTCCCTGCAGAAATACAACAATCGGTTGCTTCCTTTGAAAGCAAGTGACACTGTGCTCTCACACGAGAGTCTTGTATCGTTTATGCTTTCGTGGAGTTTGCAGTCTTAACATTTCTCTTCCCCTAGATTCAATTTTTTTTTCCTTTTCCACCAACGTGCAATGTTTTGTATCCCAGTAGACTTACATGATTCTGCATCCCTTTTCTGTTTGACTCGCCACTGCGTGGGGGAGTGGCAGAACAATGTGGGCTAGAGGGAGGCGGCGGTGCACAACATGCCGCAAAGGTAAACCTCCAGACATGATCTCAGCTCTGTGGGCCCAGTGCGCCGCGACAGGAACACCTTCCTGACGGATCCTGCCTCAGGGCGTTTTAATTATGCTCTCAGCCATCATAATACTCTCCCTGTGAGTGTGTTGGTGCGTAGGGGGTTCAAAATCACAGTTGGATTTAAAATAGTCCCTGTTGTCTGCTATTGTCTCTCATTCTTTGATGTTCCTTGTAGTGAGTAGTTAGTAATTAGCACACCCACACAATTTGGTACATCTTCTCCTCCTTCATTCTCTCCTTCATTTTTTTTTTTCCGGATGAAAAGGCAGCACCCGCCTTCCTTTCTTCCTTGCTCTCCTTACATTAGTATTTTAATCCGTCTCCATCTACAGGTACATTTTTCTTACTCCGTTTTGCATTGCAAAACTCAGCCTATTATTTTGATGTTTCCCAGCACAATCATTAACCCTGCACTCTTCCATTTCTATTCCTCCCGTGCATTTCTTCCACCACTCCTCTTCCGATCCTCTTAGTCCTTCATCCCTCTTCCTTTCATGTAGCATTTGCCTTTTCTCATAAGACCGTAGCGGTGTGTTCTGCTTGCCGAGAGAGCCATGTAATTTATCAACACATGGGAAATTACCACCTATTGTTGTTGGGGAATGAACAGGGGCGGTGGTGTAAAATAGGTTTAAGCACGTAAATGAATCATCAAGCCAAGCCTTCTTACTCTCCCTTTCTCAGGATTTCATTTAGTCTCTCTCTTTTCTCTCGTCTCTGCAGCTGCACCTCTCTCTGCTCTCTTTATTTTTCTATCACACTAAAGCCTGATCTCTATTTTGGTCTTGGCTGGTTCTGTTTCATGTAGGGAGCTGCAGCTCTGACCTTTGCCATTTTTTTCTATTGTTGGTTGTTCTGCTGGCCATCCAGGATTTGAATGTTACTGTTAATGCTCTCTAAATAGTGGTCTGAACTAATTTTAGAGACAAGCTATTTATCTTGTTAATTTTAATACATTACATTTTGTAGTTTGTTGTTCACAGGAGTTTCTGTCAGCGGAAATTTTAATCCTAAAGTCTTATGTCCATATCAGACTAAATGTAAGACACAAATGTGCCTCATTAAAACGAGAGACTACAATATGTATGAAAAGCGAGACACAATGTTGAAATTGAAGAAAACATCAGTGCTAAGTACATAAGCACATTTTACTCCCACTTGTTCACTGCACCGTCTCCTACTTTGTCGTCTTCACTTGCCGTTAAGCTGTTGCCACTGGAACTCACCACTTTCCAGCTGAAAGGACGAGAGAAGAAAAAGGTGCTCGCACGCTGAATTGGTGCTCCCAAAAAGGTTTTTTGAGTGCAGCTGCAAGAATTCAACAGTAAATTGAAATGAATTGTATGTGGTCAAATATGTGTATCTAATAAAGCAGATACTCTGTGTGAGTTCACCTGTTCAGACGGATGTCAGATTACGCTCTACCAACTATAATAATATTTCAGTGTAAGGAGGAGCAGCTTCCCAACCTGAGCAGTCATTGCTGTTTATCAAATACATTGAGTGACAGGTAGTCAGCTGACTGTGGCACAGGAAAATGGTGCTAAAATTAACTTCACCAATTAGTTAGATCATGCATGTGATAGATATTTATAGCACCCTTCTAAATGGTATATTGGATTGGCAATACCGTCAGTAGAGAACAGTAGTATAGCATTATAGTTGTTACCTCTCATTTGTTGGGAAATGCCCACCTGCTGTGTGTCTGTGATCAAATGTGGCCGCCGTGCCATTAATGATGAAGTTGAAGTTGTGTCAGGGTCATCCAAAATGTGTATGCATATACAGAATAAAGCTTCTGAGCTTTTCTTTTGGCCGCATGTTTTATGCTAATCAACATACGGTGCTTGTCCAAAGCTATTTGGGATGTGTTGTAGTTTAAAGGAATCAGGCTGTGGTGGTTTGAGGCAGGGCTGTTTGATAAATGTGTCACTACGGCTGCTGTATGTGGTTCTGATCATTGGCTGGTTTGGATGAGAATTGCGCCGTGAGTCTCAACAGGGTGACATGAAGTGTCTGCTTTTGTACGTGTGTGCGTGTATGTGTGCGCGAGTGAGGGCTTCTGTTTAGGGCTAGGGCCCAAAAAAATATTTGCACAGGGGCCCATCACAGTTATGTTATACTAGTGATAGTAGGCCCAGGAGTACAACCATAACTCATATGGAATATAGGCTCCTGATCCAGTATTGGGATCCAAATACACAACTTTAAGTTTTAACTTTAAAGATCTGCAGAAAGAACTAAAAAAAAGAATAAAATATGAAGCAAAAATAGTCAATGTTAAAAGAGGAACTCAGAGCAACAGAGTGGTAAATGTTTCATTAGTATAAAAGTATCCCAGTTGACCTGGATGTGTTTTTATCCAGCCTTTATTCTTGGTGGCTATTGGTTTAGACATAGTCATTGTTAGAATGGCATTTGAGAATTTGGAGCTTTTTCCTCTCTGGGTTTTACTGTGGATCACATCAGCAGCCCGAGGCCTAAAATATAATGTAGAATTTCCTCCATCTCTGCATCGTTTCCTGCTTGTTTTTCATGCTACAATTGTGTCATTGCCTCTGAGGACTGTTCAAAATTAAATGTTAGGTTCAAATGTGCCTCCGAGAAACAAAAGACTTATATGCCACATGCTGCAAGAGCAGTAGATAATCAGATACAGTAAGGGACCAATAAAAAATGTTATTTCAACAGTAACATCAATATTTAATCATCATTCTCTTTTATATCAGTCCTTGTTTTTTTATCTTTTCACATCTTAGATAATTATGCCTCTGTCTTTCACCCGTTTTCTCTACTCTGAGTGTCTATTTTAGAACAATAGACGTCACCTGTGACACAAAAGCTGTAAATTCCTACAATCTCCCTCTCCACTCTCCACACTCTGTCTCCCTCTTCACCACTCATCTTCCCCCATCTCTCTCTCTCTCTTTTGATAGCTGCTAGGAATGATCTTTATCAGAGGAGACAGAATTGAGACTTCACAGTTAGTCTTTCTTTAATCTCCTCAACCCTTCTGCCATCTCTGAGATTACTGAAGTGGTGTGTACGTGTTTGTGTAGGTGTGTGTGTGTGTGTGTGTGTGTGTGTGTGTGTGTGTGTGTGTGTGACAGGGAGAAGAAGAGATAGCGAAAGAGAGGGAGAGAAAAATTAGAAAAACTTGTCAGTTTGCGTCACACACCTCACATTTGTCCAGGTAATATTTCGCTGTACAATTTGTTTGCACATGCTTTTGATCCTTTTGTAGTATTCTAATAGAAAAAACTAAATAAAACAAAACACAGATCAATAAGAAAACATTTTCATTAAAAAGAACATCACTTTTCAAATCAGATTTTATGGGTTTTTTGTGTGTTATGTGGCTTATGTGTATCTTGATAATGTATGTCAAAGTGAAAAAAACAATTGTCAGACCATATAGGTGAGGTTGTGCTGAAAAACAAGATACCAAACATTGGCATGTAAAACAGTTTTTTAAATGGTATCCATCCATTATCTACACCGCTTATCCTGTTCAGGGCCATGGGGGGGCTGGAGCCTATCTCAGCTGTCATTGGGCGAGAGGCGGGGTTACACCTGGACTGGTCGACAGTCAATCACAGGGCTGACACATAGAGACAGACAACCTTTCACGCTCACACCCACACCTACAGGCAATTTTAGAGTCACCAATGAACCTAACGAGCATGTCTTTAGACTGTGGGAGGAAGCCAGAGAACCCGGAGAGAACTCACGCATGCACGGGGAGAACATGCAGACTCCACACAGAGAGGCCCACTGCGTCCGAATCCCAGTTCAGGTGTAGGGGGTAAATGTAATAAAGTATTAGAAAACAGCCACAAGAGTGTTTAATAATATAGTTGTAGTTATCAGGTCGTTAACTAGCAGTGTTTATTGGGGTCATTTTATGCATGAAGTTTTTGCCCCGTCTTGGCCCATTTGCCTCCTGCTGGCTTCATGAATAATGTTCTGCTGCGTGAACATCATCAGGGCGATAAGACTCTTCTTCTTTCAATTCAACTCTCAAAGTGTAGTGTCCTATAAGACGACGTATAACTGCCAGCAATCAGCTAGTGAAATTTAGTATTCCTCAGCCTACCTTGTGCAGCTTACTTAAACAACTAGAAACTGTCACTGCTGCTGACGGAGACAGAACATGAAGGCGGTGAAAGACAGTGAAAGCCCCTTTGCTTGAAGCTCCCCTCCTCAAGTAAACTGATAATGTACGCTCAGGGACAAATACTGTCATTTGCAACTGCACATTATTTAATCACATCACACAGCTAAGCTGTATGACATTACACCTTTATGAGTGACATTCAAGGTTTCTTTGTTGTTCATGTGGATCCAGGACTGTAATCATGTTCAGAACTGCAGTCTTGGTTTGGCAAGTTGGCAAACTTGGGTATCACATTTACACCGACTCCTTTACAGGCGTGTTTCCACACCTATGTTGCAACAGCTGTTCATTGTGAGGGAAAACACGCCGACCAAATTATGTTTCCTATTAACGTAATAAGAAAATGCTGTTAATATAGCTCACTCAGACTGATCTCATCTGTTACATTTTATTTTCTGTCAACACAATATGCACTAATAATAATCGCTGCAGTATTATTATATTGTTTTATGCTTTTTCATTATACAGAAAAAGTCAGCAGCCAATCAAAACTTTAATTTCTTAAAAAAAACAATGTGTCCCATAACTTTACCAATGATTTTGGTGCTTAATTCTAACTACAGACCCGAGTATCAAACTGATTAATCTTACGTGCATTTAAACACAAACTACATGACCTCTGGTTTGGATCACCCACGTGTGACTCTGCATGCTCTAAAATGTGAGATTGTCTTTTGTGAAGCTTTATCGAGTCGTAGTTCTGGTCCAGGCAAAACCAGACAGGTGAGATGAGATGCGTTGTTGAACAACACAACGTGACTTTATCCTGAGTTTTAATTAGAAAAGGTGAGTTGAAAGGCCACAGGACTGTTAACACATCGTGCTACAAAAATCCCTGCTATTAAAATTGCAAAGGCATGTCTTTATTTTAATCAGCTCGGGTTGCGAAAATGTTGCGACCTGAAATTGAGAACCAGAGCCAAAAGACATGGTGAACCTCTATTATCATTCATGATTATTCAACTGATTTAATCATTTGAATATTTTCTGAATATATTATATAATATATATCCAACTGAAAACTGGTAAAAGCCCAATGCTGGGTTCTTTCTTATTAAAAGAAGCTGTAGGAAGGTTTTATGCTTCTATTCGAGTGAAGGCATTAGCTGTCAATGATCAACCTATTTTGAATGCAAATTCGTACAACAACTGGCAACAAATGAGCAAAGCAACACTAGGCTGGTGTGATGAAAAGCACTGCTGTTTGCCAGGAAAATCTGCAAACACAATATTTATGTTCTGTTCCAATACACAGCAAAGCCTTGCAACAGCTGCTCTGAGTGCAGTTGGGAAAGGTCAGTTGAAACAATGCTCAAGTGTCAGTTTTTACTCCTCATATCGGTGCAGTCAAAATGCTAAGAGGTTGCAAATAAATGCAGATGGTAGAAAAGTGTTAACACCTCAGTTTATCCCCGCGATGTCAAAGAACAACTCTGGTTTTGAAACTGTACTTCACAAAGAGCTGCTGAAGAGGTGTGTAGTGAGAACTTTTCTGCGCAGTCAAGGCTAAAGTCGCTATTACCACCCACAGTATGCTGTGTGCTGTACATAACAGACTTTGCAAGATCTATATAAACAAATCCCTTTTTGTTTGCTATAAATGGAGTCTGGCTCCTCATCCGGTAACATCCACTGCAGTTTTAGGTTGTGATGAGCAAAGGCAGAAGGAGCCCTGTGAGGGAATCATTAATAGTTTGCATCCCTTGAATATCAGATCAGGGATGGGCGTTTAACCTTTACATGCACCAACGAAGCAAAAAAAGTATCGACACACTAAATTACACTTTGACGCATTTGTGTTTTTGTGTGCGTGGGTGTTTGAGTGTGAGTGTTTGTGTGTGTGCATGTGTGTGGCAAGTATTGATGTCTCACTTTCACTGAATACATCAGCACTTGTTGATGAAATATCTGGTGATCAATCCTTTAGGTGTACAATACATTTTTCAATCAGCCACAGTGGGAACGGGCCATGAGTATTATACACACCATGATTAATGACAGTGCTGAAAAGGTATGTGATTTAAATTAGTGCTCGGATCTTAATTACAAAAGCACTATGTCTTATTCATTTGTCCAGTCAGTGCTGACAGTAAAACTCCTCTTTCTCTCACACCCCTCGATCCCACAGGATCCGTGTCCGGCATGTTCACTCTGCGGTGGGTTCTGGTCCGTCAGACGGCGCGAGCCCTCGCCCACAGGAAGCGTGTCTGGTCCACAGCGCAGCAGAGCGCTGGCCCAAGCAGCTGGATTCAAGAGATTGAGGGAGAAATGAGAAATCACGCACTAACATCAATGTTAAACAAAGCAACACACAAACAACAGTTCAGTTTGCACCTCTGAGGTTGATTATCTGCTCATTTGGAGATCATTCTGTGGTTTTTGTGTTTCTACCATGGCTGAGTACACTACTTCATTAAAAGTGTTCTTTTTTAGAGATTTCAGTGTGTTGCTGTTATGAAAACAGGAGTCTGTACCGGTCTGTACATGGTGTGACTTCCTGTTTGGAACGATCTGCTCCGTTCAGCTTGACGCGTGCTTGAAATGGCCTCCGTCAAAAATAGACCCAGCACGTATCTTCAGCGGAGCAGAGCGGAGAGGCGCTTCTGGGACACGCCGCGGTGCGTGCTGTGGAATCACGAGCATTGACTTGAATGGGCGTGATCGACTCCGGAGGTCGCTGCGCACACGGAACGTGCCGGAGATGCATGCTGTGGAACTTGAGGGCGACACGTTCGTACACACAGAATATGAACATAATGCAATGAAGCCAAACATGGAATCAGGGACAAGGGGCTATATGGATCAAATGCAACTTCATCACTTGACTTGAAGTAAATCCGTCAGACTTCACTTCAATAACTTAAATCTTTTATTAAACAGAGCTGTGACTCATCATATAATAAGATTTCAGTAACCCTACAAACACCTACACAATAACACAGTGATTCATCATGCAATAAACCTGAATATATCAGCGTGTTTTTTGTATCAAGAAGCTCCTGTTGCATTAATTAACAATGCACATGCACTGTGCAATGGTGCTAACAGGTGCAGTAATTGTGTTATCAAACTCGTGACTGTATATAATCAGTGTTGCTACTGTTTAGCAGAAAACAAAACTACTGTGTTAAAGGTTCCCTCAGGAGCAGCGTGTTTATGTGTGGGTGGCTCCTTTGTTTGTATATCATGGAGAAGGAAGTGTAACACATGCAGGAGTATACTGGCGATACAATGCACACTCCTGCTGCACTATTTCACTGACTTACAGTTAGAGGCTGTAATGCAAGGCAACACTGCAATGTGCCACCATCAGAAAATCAGCCATGAAAATGTGTTATGATGAAAGAAACACACACAATGTCTAATGCTAAAAAGATACAAAATGTAATATTAGTGAGAGACACTGAATTTGTCCATAACTGCGAGGACACCACCATAGCTGCAGTGTGGCTTCCTGCCACCAGTCACAGCAGAGACTTTGATGAGAAGCACTCCAGCAGAGGCGCGAGGAATAATTCAAGCAATCTGACAAGGTTTGTATTGACTTTAATGGAAGTCATCCACTCTCTATCTCTGCCTGCTATAGATTTTCACCACTTTATAAGTCATTGAGAATATTGCCTACCACCTCAAAAGTCCCCCTCCACTTAAAAATGTGTTTTACTTTTTGTTACTGCGCTGTGATGTTTGGGCTTCTGCAGAGTTTAATTTCACAGTCATCTGTTGAAATGGGGAAGATTCTCTGTGCCACTGCTAAAGGTGGGGTGTGCACTATCCAATACACTTAAATACAGAAGTAAGTATCTCCTCACACACTGCTAGCTTCTAACATCTGGTCTGTAAAAAAAATCTACTGTCTGTACTCAGCCCGTGCTTAAGTCTTAAAGGAGAAGTTAAACCTGGGCCCTATTTGTACAAACGTGTGTGTTGAAATGACTCATAGGAACAAAATCAGCCCAGTAGATAACCTCCGCCATAGCTGGGATACGGCTTGTCTTTGCCACTGACAGGCTCAGATTGTTACTGTGGGTGTCCGACAACATTACGGAAATAATCCCAACAAAGATCGTCCTTTTTTTAAACAGTAAGATCCTTTTTGTGTAACCAGAAACTGTGACATTTCTCAGTAAAGATGCATGTAAATATGTTAGGTCTACTTACTCGATAGATAGGTGCCCGTTTGGTCCCTGTGGTCTTGGCCGCCTCCTCCAGTTCATTTTGGGCACATGAAAGAAAGTGTGCAGCACAGCCTGTTGATCAGAGGGGGAAATCCTCTAACGTGGTTGCACAGCGCTGTGTAGTGTCCGAGGTATCATCCCTGGACATCCATGGCCATCGAATTCAAATGCCTAATCTTCATGTTCGTTCAGGTAAATATTCAGCCAGTCCTCTACGGAAACAAATCCTCTCTCCAACTCTTACCACATTTCACCACCCTCCTGTTCAGGTAACATCTCACCACCCACGTGATTTCAGAGCAAGACTTCTCCTTGAGCGAACCATTTCCGTAATATTGAGCCAGTCAGTGGCAAAAACAAGCACTTTTAGTGGACGTACTTTGATCGGGCGCAGTTGCCCTTGGATTATGTCACAGCCATTGCGGCCGTATCGTGGCTACGGCGGAGGCTATCTACTGGACTGTTTTTTGTTCCTATGGGTCATTTCAACACACACATTTGTACGAATAGGGCCCAGGTTTAAAAATACCAAACGTCTCATTTAAGCGAGCTGGGGCTGGAGTTAGCATCCAGAGATGTGATCCCCTCCTTTGTGTCCCCTGCTTTATTTTTCTTGGGGGCACAACACAAGGTGCTCACAGACCTTTGGCTCAGCACTTATTTGATTGTAAGCCCTGATACTGGTGACTTTGCGCCTCCTCTATTTAGGGTACAAGTTAAAATGATGCTTGTTCTTTGATCAGAGTTGCATTGACAAACCCTGCCGTCTCTCTGGGAGGTAAGGTAGTTATTTGACTATGTTACACACATGAGTGCACGCACAGAGTAATTACATTGCATAAGGGACTGCATGTGTTTACTTCCTGAATCACACAACCACTCCAACACATGCCTGCAGGCACAACCGTGTCTCAGTTCTGTGAGTGTGTGAGTGACAGAGAGAGAGGAGGATATGAATAGAGAGCTAACCTCAGAAGAAGCTGATTTTGTGTTTGCACATGGCTCAGTCAATGACTGCGCGTCCTTGTATTTAAATGAGGGAGCGATACATTTATTTATTTCGGCCGTCAGTGACGACTGGCTTATGTGAGGGAAATTAAAAAGTCCTACATCAGGTAAACACTGTGTGCGTCTGTGCGTGCACGACGGTTAGGACTTTGAGTGTATGAATGCTGTACATGTTTCTGTGTGTGTCCCTCCCTTTGTTTATGTATTTGTGTGTATGTGTCCCAGAAAAATGAAAACTCCTCCCCTGCCTCCCAGGCAGATTAAAAATGAGCAGAAGTAATTAGTATTTTCGGCACCAAAACAATACAAATACAAACATAAATCTCGACTGCTTAGGAGAATATTACATGGGGCTTATTAATTCAGAGAGAGCTAAAAAAGCCACATAAAAACTGATTATGCGAAGGTAATAAGTATATTTTTTCAGGCTTTCCTTCATTTGTTCCGCATTAGACACATTCTGAGATGTGATATGTGTTGTGACACTGACTTTGTGCCTTCGCCTCCGAAGCAGCTGTGCGATGAAGTGTTGTTTTATAGGATGTCTTCAGGGGTGTACTGGGAAGGAAATTCAGCCTGGGAATTCTCCAGTGAGACAGGTCCTGGGTCAGAGCGAGTTCATAACATATCATCGCTGTTGGACGGAAACCTTGTATCTTGGAGACCACTACGTTTTCAGGAAATAAAAACACTGCACAGTCACAGTCGGTATGGTGCCTGTCTATATATTCAGTTATACCTGTATGTGTCATTATATCTACAGACATAAAGGGTGACCAGTAGAACTGATTAATGACTGATATGTACTATAACACTAACACTACCAGACTTTACAAATGTTACTTGAATTAATGACCTCAAATACCTAAATACGTCTAGGGAAACAAGTTGTTTGTTGTAAGCACTTGTTAAACTTGTGATTGGCTGGTCTCTGGACATGCATGCTGCACGCAAATGATTGGATTTTTGACAGTCCATCAGTCCACCTATTGATGATTTAAGCGGTTCAAGCTGGTCCAAGCTGCAAAAGAACTCCAACTGCGGGCCATGTGACATTATCTATGGGGAACATGAATGGAGCTTTTTCTTTCAGAACCAAAGGCACAGGAAAGACGTCAGTCGAAGCGATTAACTGCATGCTGTCTTTGTTTACATTTTCCAGGGCAAAAATTTTAAGTGAGTGACACATCTGACTGTTAAAGAAAGCAGTGGGAGATTTTTTGTTCAAACCACCACTTAAGCATGAACAGGACAAAATCAACAAAGAGATAAGAGGTGTGGCTTTGTCCACAGGGGGCGCAAAAAAATCTATACAAACCGAAAGTTCCTCACAGCAGCTTTAAAACAGAGTTTATACATTACAATGTGTGGTGCCAAGAAAAGAGGGGAGAAAGACGTCTTTATACGGGTCACAGATTTTATCAACGACCGGTTCTTCTTCATTTATATTAATGCACGTGAGGTATAATGAGGAGGGTATAATGTAGATGTAGCTGTCTGAAATCGTCCACCACATATGATCAATGATCATTTTTATATCACGCTGACACTTCTGTCGCTTACACAGGCTCCCTTTCTCTCTCTCTCCTGTGAGTCTGCTTCAAACATGATTATCAGTATCAGTAATATTAACATATTATAACATTTTATCAGTTGATGTTTTGTTATGATTAAATTGATGTACGTTTTTATTTGCATATAGAGTAAGATCTGATCACTAGTGGTCACTCAAGACGCATGTTGAGCGACAGCTAATGCCAGATGTAAACTGCTGATGGCTGTTAGCGTCAGGTGTAAACAGGGCCTGAGAATACAGTCAATTACAATGCTGAGAAACTTTGCCTGTTAAGATGATGCATGAGAACTTAACTGGTTAAGCGCCGCATTTAAATCATTAATCACAGTGAAAATGAAAACACCAAGTGAAGAAACAATACACTTCCATTTATTTAAAAGGAGTGGGGCTTGGGGGGTTAGAGGAGGTCAGCATTTGCCTAAATATAACATTTATCCCTGCAAATGCACTATAAAACACTGAGTCAGGATATCTGTGCCTCTGCTGCATTGATTTACAGTACTGTCTCCCACCCCCCAGCCCCCGTCCGACAGGGAAAATCTTCCACTGTGAGGGACGTGTGTGAAAGGGCCACTCTGGAAAATGTCACAGGGCAGACTGTCTTGAAATTTTCTGGAAATTGTCAGGAGTGCATGCGTGAAAGGGGCTGTATTGTCCTTTTAAATGCTTTGACACCCCGTCCCGCAGAGTTGCTGTTAAACTTTATTTGACCTTTGTTCATAAACTCTAACACTCTACATCACACAGAGGCCTCTTAGCTAATGTATATAAGCAGGGCCACCTCTGATTGTCAGTTAAAATAACAGTACCAATGACCAGCGGCTGTTCTTTTGCATTCCACAACATCTCCAAACATTATATCAGTCTCACTCCTGAGGAACCCTTTGAGTGAATGTGTAAAATATATCAAGAAAAAAGTTCTAATCTGCCTGTTTTTTGTTTTTTTTTAGATGTTCACAAATAATTATGTGTGTTCACTCGTTTCATTCACACAAAGCGTTTGTATATTTGAGTGTTTCCATTTTCCCATTAGAGGGAGAACTGAAGCATAACACATAATAATTTGCATGTCAGGTTATTTCAGTGTGCGCGTTTATTCCACAGTTGTAATGCCATACTGTTTACTGTATATAAATGCAAATGTGGCGTCCAAATGTATTTACATGCAAAGACACATATCCTTATCCTTCATAATGTGAAGGTGAACAGTCACAGCCAGAAGGCAGCTTTACTGGAAACAAACTGTGACTTTGACTTTTCGATGGTTGATAACAATGAAAACGATCCTCCTGATCTCATTCAAATCTTTTTAAAATGGTAAACTACCATTTGGGCATAATTTCCACCTGCATGCTCCTATTGTTTCAAAACTATTTTTTCAGCTGTTAAAATCCAAATGAGAAAATAAGCTCCTGGTGTAGCAGCGGAGTCACCTTAGATCCTTATTTTGTGCTCACAGCAATAAGCCTACGAGCAGCAGTGAGCAATTTTCTGGGATTAATTTGCCCTTGGTTGTGCCTCGCTAAATATAAATACAGGCTAATGCCCGTCTACTCACTAGGCAGAGGTTTTACCTGAGGAAGACAGCGGCTGCTACTGAAGTAGATTGAGATATAACAAGATTATGGCTGTCAAAATATAACAGGACAATAAAGGTAAGTAACACACATTATTGAATTTTATATTTAAGTATGAGGTCTCCACCGACAAAAACAAAACATGATAGAGTACTGTTATCTATACTGCTATATGCTGCTATAATATACAGTATATCTACACTGCTTTTTACACACAATTTTAACCACCAGTAACTTGGAAAGCCAGACTTCCATAATAATGTGTCCTTTTCTGGATTGATATTAATATGTAAAACATCAGAGACAGCATTCCTCTTTTACTTACTTTTATCAGTAATACTAAAAATATTAAACTATACGTCACCTTTCAGTACCACATTATGAGAACTGAAGGTTAAATCTGAAGAAGAGTTGTGTCAAAAGCAGTTGAACACTTGCAGCAGTGCGTTGACAACCAAATGCTGTGGAGGATGTAAACTCGGACATCACATGAGCAGGACAAGCATGTGCACAATAAAGTTAAATAACAGGTGAGTAAAAGTAAAACCACAATTCACAGGTACACGGTTAGAGAATACGATACGATACGATACACTTTATTGTCCCCTTAAGGAAATTTGTCTTGGACTCCAATGCTGCACACACTTCACTGCCAATATAGGAGGATCAGTAAATTAAAGACAAAACACAATCCACATGTAGAAAAGAGTACATGCCAGTGAAAAACCACAAACATATATTGCACGTAACCCATATTGCACTGATCCATATAAAGGAAGGCATGAAGAGGGGAAAAAAATAAAAATAAAAATAAATATAATAAAAAGAATAGAAATATAGAAATAGAAATATATAGGAACACCATGATGCTATTGCACTATCCACAATCTATATCACCTCAGGAAGCATTTAAAATTTCGACCGACGTGGGCACAAACGGATTTTTAAAACGGTTTAGTTTGCATCTGGGGTCTCTGTATCGTCGGCCGGATGGTAAAAGTTCATATTCCGAGTGAAGGATGTGAGACGGGTCAGACAGAACTCTCTGGGCTCGCCTGAGGACAGACTGCTCATATATTGACTGCAGGGAGGGGTTTTCAGTCCTTCCCACAACCTTCATGGCAGTCCGTACCAGGTGAGCCAACCTAGATTTCAACTTAACAGAGAGACCACCGTACCATGCCGTACCTAATAATGCTCTCTAACACAGCCTGATAAAACAAGAACATTATCTTCTGGTCCACCCCAAACACTCGCAATCTGCGTAAAAAATACAGTCTTTGCTGTAAGCGAGAACACAAACTGTCCACGTGAGTTTCCCAGCTAAACAGGTTATCTAGGTGGATAGGTGGAGCTCTGTAAGAGCTTACCAGCTTACCAGAGAAGCGTCATGCTTTCAGAGTTAAAGGGACCAAAACTGTTAAAAAAGCTGAGCCACTTCTGGAGTGACTTAAATAGATGCTTGTGAGCTCCCGGTAGATTCCTCTCAGTTAAAAGCAAATACGTTGGCAGGGTTTCCTCAGCGGCTCCCAATGAGGTGAGGGAGCATCAGCGCTGGAAATGAGAGGCCGGCCTCGCAGGGAAAAGAACGCTTTCCCAGTGTGATTCCCCTCCTGCTCTTGATCCTGTTCTTTTCTGTGCGTGCTCCTAATTAAACAGCATTTACTGGAAAAGCCGATAGTTAGGTTTCATGGTCGACATTTCTTTTGGTATTTTTGGCTGATTGCCGGGGTCAGCCCTACACATGGGTCTGTATGTGACTGAGTGAGTGACGGTACTTTCACAGCCATAGAGTGAGAGAGTTGCAACATCGCAATGGCGGATCATGAAGCATATTGGATCTCCACTGACACGATTCGAGTAGGCGGGGCTGCTCCTACGTCCGCTGTCCTCACCTACGTCCGCAGCGTGCACCTGCTTTCGAACACGTGGTCATCGGCCTCATAAGGACAGTCCTTGTAACACATTGCCCACAAATGTGCACACTGACCTGATGCGGTCAGCCACACACTAGGCTTTGACCTTGTTCCTTTTTAATCTGAATGATGTGTTTTCTCTTTAAATGTGTACTTTATGTTTGTCATTTCTGACCCTAACTATGCTGACACGTGTCCCTGGAAAGTTTAACACCTGAGAGATGTCTTCATATTCCTCCACACAAAGGGGGAGATATCTGTGCACCTCCAAACGTACCCTAGATTTGGTACTTAAATTCCGAATCGCTGTCCAATACGAAAATGCAGACCAAGAAACCTGACAAATCCAGCGCACACAGATTGCATTGTCAGTAGGCCTACAGAAATTGGTTAGAAGTCCGATGTTTGCTGTGATAATTTATGCTTACACAGCGAGCAGGAGTCACCATGTATATATTCCCTTTACTTTATGCATAGCACATTTCCTGAATGAATCATCATAGCATTAACTACTTAGCTTGCTAGTTATTTGGTAAAAGCAAAACAGTAAACTATATATGTAGCTAACGATTCAATGAAACTATGACATTTTCTCTACGTTGGTTTAGTAGGCTGCCACAAAGTCGGCAGTACATTTCTAATAGAAGGCCACTGTTGTTCTTATATCTGTTTTATAATGACCTCTGCTAAAAGTTATTGATGGCCTTGTACATTTCCTTTGATCATCGTTAATGCTTGTCTACATTTTAACATAAAGTACACCTGTTACAATTACAGTGTTGTCTAAATTTAACATGTCTCCCTGCAAATGCACTTTATGAAAGACAGAGTCAGGATATCTCTATATGTGTGCCTCTGCTGCATTGATTTCCACCCCTCGTCAGACAGGGAAAATCTCCCGCTGTGAGGGACATGCGTGAAAACATCCCCGCTACCCCAAACAGGAGAAGTGGTACAGTTAAAGGGATGGATGGATAATGTAAAATATATAATGCTGTTTGCAAAATGTGAATTCAACCACATGTAAGAATGAGCCACCTAGTTCTTGTGTATCAATGTTTTTGTAAGGACCCAGAGTTCATTTCTCCTGATGTTATCATTGTGATAGCATCATATGACTCATCCCGTCATCTGTTGACTCTTAAACCACGAACTTTACAACCTACATCAATTATGATAACTGCTGTGATATTTGCACATTTGAACATTTATACATTTCTCATTGTGGAAAATATAAACACGGTTTACTACCAGCCCCTTTTCATTACTATTGATATAATTATTGTTTTTACTTTCTGGAAACCAAACTATGAATCACACACACTTTAAAACAGTAACTTTGTTCATTTCCTGCCGTGTTGTGCAAACATTTGCCTGCATGAGTCATTTCAGACCTGCTGCACGTCCTGTTTGTGTGCATTTTGCAGTTTCCATGTTATCAATCCATCCAGACGGCCACTTTGCCACACAGGTGATCATTATCATGAGCTCAGCCCACACTGTGCTGATGAATATTCATGAAAGAGCGTTTAAAATGCAGCGGTAGTTTACTGTAGACAGAAGTGTTAGTCATCAGTCAGAGGGCAGTGAACACATTTACACCTGAGTGATGGGTTTTATAAACACAAAGCATATTTGTGGGTGTGAGTCTGAAGTACCTGTGATTCAGGAAAGAGTGTGTGAATTGCTTGTGTGCCTGTAATGTGTATTTCACACAAATCAGTGCCTCTTTAAAAACATACTCTTTCTTTTCAGGGCTTTTAAAGACGCCCTGTTTCACTGTGTTTTACTGGTTTTACTTAGTGAGCCACCGGTTTAAACATAATTGGCTTTGCCACAAATGGGGAACAGTTTGTCTTTACCTGCTTGTGTGTGTGTGTGTGTGTGTGTGTGTGTGTGTGTGTGTGTGTGTGTGTGTGTGTGTGTGGAGGTGTTGGGTTCCCCTGCTGAATTTGGTTAAAGTTAACATGTGAAAATTATACACCTGCTGGCACTAAAACAAAATCCTGTCGCCACCTGAGTCCAATTTTTAAATAACTACCCTCGACCTCCACCATCACCTCAGCAGAATACACACACACACACACACACACACACACACACACACACACACACACACACACACACACACACATTTTGCATCCATTACAGTTTTATCTCAACTTCATGTACAAACTGTGTAAAGTTCATTTTGTGGTTTTGAGGAGGAAGTGCATTTTGAATAAAATAAGATATTTTGAAGGAAGAAATTACAAATCATTTGGCTGCTTTACAGGGATGCTTCAGATTGTTTACATGGGGTTGTATTAGGCAGGTGTTCTCAAACTTTTTGGGGCCAGGGACCCCGAACAGGGCAGAACATTTTCCAAGGACCCCCTCATAATCGCTGATTAACATATGCTTACTACCATTTGCACTCTTAGATTGGAACTATTAGTATTGTAAAACTTATAAACCTAAATACTTCAGACCTGTTTCATAGTGATGAATTTGAATCATGTTAATACCGCTTATATACTTTAAAACAGAAGGTCATTTTATTCACACGACTTGTTGACTCAACCTGACAGCATTTATACTTCAAGTGATCTTAAAAGCTTTCAGAAAATGAACAGCATCAAGACAGCCGCAGCAACGGTTCGCTGCGACCTGAGTGAGTTGAGTAATTCCTGACAGATTGAAGATTGAGTCAGGGAGACTTCTGTTGTTTAGATACAAAGTCATGTTCAAAGAAATGGCCGCCAAACTTTGAAAAACCTCTTAATTGAGCCTCTTGAAGAGTATTTAAGTTTTTCTAGCTTTAACTCTCTATCCGTCGGGAATAAGGTGGTGGCTTGTTAGATTTCTGCTGTAACAGTATTAGCCTTCATGCTATTAGTGAGGAAAAAGTCAGTGCGTCAGCCTGAGCCACTGACAGTGAGACTTCCGTCGGGGCTGCCCCAAATATTGCAATTGCCGGGTCTGGTTGTATTTCTTTCCCACAAATATATGACAAGGTCTCAAAGATAGCAGCCCAAAACATGTGATAACGGGTGGCTTCATCTTGATGGCAACCAGAGCAAGTTGGGTCTGTTCCTGGAACATCTTGGCAAGTTTGCTTTTTGCTTTATCTTAAACTGTAATAACCCATGTCTTACACAAAGAGATGTTGAATGGATCCGTTCAACTGCAAACTGCCAAACATCATCTGAAATATCAGCTCCAGTCTTTACCCCTTTGTTCCTTGAGATGATTCAAAGAGGAGGGTGCCACCCTTTGAATCGCACTGTACAATCTAGATATCAGACCACGTTCAAGAGGATCCCAACCCAAAAGGTCCTTGATCCAGCCGCCTACTGGGAGAGACGGGAAAGAAACAAAGTGCTTTTCCACTAGACTACTCACTTGTAAATACCTGAAGAAATGAGATTTAAGTGTATCATGTTCTCTGACAATGTGCTCAAAAGAAGTTATTGTTTTGGAAAAGATCCCTTATACACCTTAACCCCTTCCTGAACCATAACTGGAAAGCAGAGTGTACTAGTGAAGGTGGGAATAGCCCATTGGACACAACAGGTAACACACTATGTTAAGCTGTAGATCAGAAAGTGCTATGGCCGGCTCACAACTGAAATTAAACTGAAATAAACCTTGTGTTCCCAGCGTTCCCCTGTCTGACCCTCATTGTCTCTGTGTCTGGTTGTGTGTGTACCCGGCATGGCTGGCATGGCAGTCTGCACACCTTCCTCTCATCAATTCATCAAGTCTGCAGTATTTCAACCCTGGTTCTTCAGTCACTCATCGCCAGATTGCCGTTCAGCCAACAGTGGTAGCCACGATCTCGGCCTAATCATTGACTATTTGCTGAGAAGTGATCTTGCCTTATAAGTTCCTAACTTGTTTTTTCTTCTGCCTCAGGATAATCTACGCCTGTTCTGCTGGCCCTGCTCTCCCTCAGAGCAGGAGAGGGTGAGGCGAGTGGTGAGGCTGAGAAGAGGGTGAGGCGGGGCGAGGGTGAGGGTGAGAGAGTTCAAACAAATAGTGTTTTCAATCAATTGACCAATCAAGTAACTGATTGATCATTTTAGCCCTGCACGTAATAACTGTGCTAGTCTGGTTAGACTGTTACAGATGAGTCAATCATACTTTTTCCCCCTCATTTCTTTTTTCTTTCTTTTCTTTTTTGCAGTGATTGAAACTTCATTGTTTTCACTAAGTATGAGAAATAAAGAAGACAAACTTTCTGTGGGAGGTAAAATTGGCATTTGAATGCTGTGTTTGAGAGCTCTTGCATGCATGTGTGAGTGCATGTGTGTAGGAGGGTTGGCACGATACTGTGCACGCAGCAGCAGCACTGTGCTGCAAGGGCAAGCAGCCTCAGAGTAGTGAAGCTCCTTTTGTAAAATATGCTAAATTTTGTGCATATTCCAAATCTTTGTTAAATCTTTTAGGTACGTCGAGGAACAGAGAGACTCATTAGAAAACATTTAATGTCCCTTCCTGGAATAAGTTTAAACCCACCACAGGAAACTAAAACCCGGATATTGAAGTCACATGAAACTTCCCTCCAAATATCTGATGGTTCTGCAAAGGCTCATGAAAAAGGACATTTGTATATGCTATACGTTTAATTTGACCACCGACAGTTTGTTTATTGGCCCAAAGAGCCACGCAGAGTTCAAAAGTCCAGTTTCCATTAATGATGCATCAGTAAAAACAGACCATTTTTACAGTGAGGGATCATTAAACTGTCTTCAGATACTCCTGAAAAGATCTTTCTGTCAATGCTGGCAGCTCAATTATTATGGATCCATCACTTCCCTTTAGGGTCCTTCAGGGAAATTGTAGAAGCTGTATGATTAACTGTTTCAGTACTCGCTGAGGGTAATTGTCCTCTGAGAAACAGCTTGACTTTTTGAACTTATTGCCTTTTTTTGTTGCCAACAGGGAGACAAGAACATTGACACCACTCTCATTTCCAAACCGGAGCCGTGAGACGAAGTGTAGCTGAGCATAAAGACAGGAAGCAAAAGAAAACCGCTCGCCTGTCCAAAGTAATCCAAAATATATCCCGAGGGAGACCTGTTATATCTCTTAGTTTAATCTGTATAGTACCTGTGTAAAGGGAAACTTTGAATGATACCTTAATGAATCCAAACTAACTTGTCGGCAGCAATGGTTTGTCAATTCTCACCAAAGGAGAATTCTATCTTTTGAATGGAAGATGGAGAGTCCTTCAATTTCAGGGAAAACTTTTTCATCTATTTGTATAACTCTTACGTAAACATCGATCACAGGTCACCATAACTCCTCTCATGTCTTTCTCCCTGTTTTTTAAATGAATATAAAGTTTGAGTTTCCGTAAGTGGCACTCCCTCTTCTGGTCTTATCCTTTAGAGGAAATATTAACAGCATCACATTGTTTTGAAGAGAAGAACAAAAAGAAAATAAAAATCATGTGCTGGCAAACGAGTGTTAAAAAATAAATTGTGATGGAAAGATGCAAAAAGCAAAGTCATGTCACCCAGGGGTGTACCACAGTTACAAAGAACAGGACTGGCATACTCATCAAGACTGGGAATCAAAATCCAACACACGTCGTGCTTACACACACTACACACTACAAGATGAACAACATGCACATCATTGTGCAAAATGAATAACTAACAAATGTGCTTCAGTACAATACAAAGCTCAGCTTTTATCCAAAATTGGCTCTCTTTTTTCTTGTCAGGACACAGACATAAAGGGAACAAACATCAGAAGCAGTCTTCTATTCAGTAAGATATTAGGCTTTGAGTTTTAAAGCTCAGTAATAACAGCCATGCTTAACAAACTGCAGCAAATGTTAACAAACACATCAAATTGATCCGTTTTCATACAGAGAAACTGGCCAGACCTGCAGAGTTATGAAAGACACGGCAGCTTTCATTGATGTAAGACCGCAAAACGCCAGATGACGACTCCTACACGTTCCACATTGGCATCAAGGAGTGTTGACATTTTCATCATGGCATTCAAATGTTGAAGATTTTTAAATGAGGTTTGTGCTATGTGATAGACTGGTGACCTGTCCAGAGTGTACCCTGCCTCTCGCCCAATACATGCTGGGATAGACTCCAGCCAAACGCCAACCTTAGCAGCAGAATGAGTAATGAGCCTGCTGGATAGATGGAGGAGCTCAGGTCACATTTTCCTTTCTTATTTCTTGTGCAGGAAATCTGTCCCTCCTTGTATGCAAGCTTAAACGTTTTCAATGCCATTCTTTGCTCACTTACCGGCTTTCTTTCCCTTTTGTCATGTACTGATAATGTGCAAAATGCAAAAGTGTGCAAACCGAAAGCAAAAGGCTGAAGAAAAGAGCAGCTTTCCAATCCCAACATCAGGTTTGACATACTTGCAGGAAGGGGAGTAAATGTGGCTGCACCTTGCTGCTTTTGCTCCAAATTGCGCATTTCTCTTTTTGGCTGTTGCACCAACCGGGCCACTGAGGTCAACCAACAGGCCAGACCATCGGGAAATCTCCCAGGACCTCTGATGTCCATTTGGAACCTGCCTGTAAACAACCCACAGCTGTGTCTGAAATCACTCCATCGCATTCCCTCATTTGCTGTTCACTGGTGACTAGAGTGTAGTGAGCAGTGTGTCTGGGATTTAGAGATATCCATTTGTGTCCTCACTGACAGGTACATTGGTGCCTACCTGTAATTTACACATATATTAATTGCAAAGCAGTGTGTTATTGCAATTTAGGTCCATTGTGGGAATTTTCAGGGTAAATGTAAAGTAAGAATGCCACACTTTTTAGTTTGACTATTGAATACATTGTTGAAGGGTGAATATGCGGCACTGGGTAGTAAATTTAGAGTGATTACATACTACCTGTGACAATGCTGTAGATTGTTGCACAAGGCACTCATCAAATGTCAATTCTTTTCAATTATTTAAGGACCAAATGATAGACCATGATGGAAATCTAAAAACTCTTAAAACTAGGACCAAACTTATAACAACAAAAAAGATGTCCATATTTTGTGCTTTGAATTCTGATGAAAGATAATAATCTTGCAAAATAATATCCCCCAAAATATTCTTTTAATTCTCAGAAATTTATTGAACTTACATTGAGGTGTTTAAATCAGAAAAAAAAATCCTTGGCAACACATGTTAGGAATGCACCCTTGTTCCCTCTCTTAAGCCACTTTCCCACTGGTCAAATAACCTGCTAACACCCGGCTTTTTGCTTAGTGGGAAAGTTTACAATCGGCATTCAGACCCGGGTCACATGACTCTGCAGTAGACCCGGGTAATTATCACCTCGGCTCTGATCGGCATTGATGGGAACGCAAAACCTGTGTCGACACGCGAATCTCCGCCCCCTTTCCGGCGCCATGCTATGCTCCATCGGTAACTTTTGCAACTCCTCGTCACCTCAGCTACAAATTCTGCCCGTCTCTGTTGAAGCAGCGCTCGAACATCGTTCCAAATTTGTCACACCGAGTTTGATAAACAGACTGAATGAGTAATAGATACAATAAAGACCTAACCATGTAACATCTTCACTGTTTACTAACCCTGTTTCCATCACGTTTGTGACGTCAGACGGTGATGCAGCAGAAAAGAGACCGACAGGAGGATACGTCACTGGCAGGGTCGGACTGGGAACTAAACTCGGCCCTGGCAATCGATAACATCACGATCTGTCCATATTTCCGTGCACAGTTCAAATATAAACTTAATCTGTCATGCTGTCATATGTTCATATGCTGTGTAGTTCAAATATTTCACAAAGACAGAGCTGTGGAAGTATCAGGCTTAATGATCAAGCAAAGTTTCATATCACGTCATGTGATGCGAAGCCAGGGTTGCCAGGTCTGCAGTTCCCGCGGAGTTTGACTACTTTTGAAGAGACCGGAGAGCAGACCGTTCCCGTTGTGCTATTCCAATTAGCGCTCAGGTGCGAACGTATCCCTTTCAGAAGCTCTGTAATCCAGCCTGAACTGTGGTGTCTTTTTGTAGTGGGCCGCAACTGGCAAGTCGATATTCTTCTCATCTGGAGTTTCCAGATTGCCAGTCCGAGCCTGTCCACTGGCAATGGGAGAAGAAGAGGTAATCGGCATTTATAAGCGCGTTTTCCAGCGTCAATGTGCAAATTTCAGTGGGAAAGGGGTATGTGTGAGAGTTAGATGACAAGATTAATGTTAATGTTAATTAATGTTCTTAAGTCTGAACTGGAAAGCCACCCGTCCCTTTTTGGCTTTACTTTTGAAACCATTGTCTAACTAATATGTGTAGATTAAGTGTTTAGCATAAACACTGGGTCAGGGTTGAAACAGTAAGGCTGGCTCTATTTAATATAATGGTAACAGAATGTGACTACCAGGGACTTTCAAGCTAGCTCAATGACTCATACGAAGTTACTGCTCCCAGCCGAGACATAATCTTAAACCACAATGAAGTCACAATGTGTCATCTGATGTGTGTTCAGCAAACGTGATATAGCATGTAGTTAGAGAGCTTCAGGTGGTGGTTGACGATGATGTAACTTTATGACACAGTTGGGTTGTTCCCAGTTTTTGTGCTAAGCTAGGCTAACCAACTGCCGGCGAAAGCCCAATTTACTGTATAGACATGGAAGCAAAGTTCTCTTTCTTACAGTAAGACGACATTTTTCAAAATGTAATGTAATAAATGTAATTTCCTGTAATGTATGAATGCAGACAGCTTGGCAGAGACAAAGCCAGAGATGACTGTGTATAAATGAGGTGAGTATGAGTACAGTGAACATGAGAGAGCGCGGGGTGAAAGAAAGAGAGAGCCCTCGCTATGAGGCGTTCACCTTTGCTCGAAGAAACCTCATTTTCCTTCACTGATGTCCGCCCCCATCCATCACTCTCCTCCTCCTCCTCTGCTCGTCTCTTCCTCTGCTCCTTGTGTCTGTTCTCGCTCTGATTAATGAGCAGAGCCCCGGCTGAACCTATTAACAATGTGTAATACCGCTCAGTCTGCAAATAGCCTGCACTGTCCAGACCTACTTTACACACTTCTCAAGGTAGCGGTGGCCTATTAGGCCGCGCTCTGACCGTGCCATGTTGTCTCTCGTTGGGAAGCTGTTTCTGTAACTCCCTCTCTCCTTTTCTTTTCTTTCACTGTATCTATTTCTGCCCCTTCCCTCCCATCACATCTTTCAGTGCCTCCTCCTCCCTCGTTGACTTCCTCCTCTCTCCTGGTGTCAGTTATTTCTCTCTCTCTTCTTCAGCTATCCTTGGCCCTATTAGGGTGGTCAAGCTGGGAGATTAATCGGCCTGAAAACCACATCAATCATTAATATAAAAACCCTTCACATACACGTGGCCCTCTCAACCTAGTTTTCTTCTTCCCTGTGAGTGGTTAGACTTACAACATGCACCCATTTTATTATACTTTGTATTTTATGTCTTTGCAACCTTCTATTCACACTCAGCAACAAAAAGCAAATAGTGTTTCCTCCTTATGCTTCTTCATGTCCAGCTTATCAAGGATATTTTTAATTTTTATAGGAGCAATTATGTATTTTCTCACATTATATTGAAATTAGTGGTAATTCTGTCCAACTGATTCTTTATTTCCGAGATTCTATGGAGTTATTTGCTCTACAGACTTTAAAATCTATCAAAATGTTTATCTCTGGCATTGTAAAATATGGTGTGACAACTAATGTGTTGCTAAGTTGGGACCAAAGCCATGGCTACAGGTGGCAGGAAGCCTGAAATTAAAGTTTGTTTTTATATACAGTAATAAAATATTACATTATAAGTGAACAGAGCACCAAAGAAGTTGGTTTGTGTGGCGGACAGTGGGCTGAAAGCTCTGGAAAGCTCAAGCTGCAGATTCAGGTGGTAATACTCTGTAGTGTCATCCCTACAACCACATTCACACTGTAATTTCTGTTTTTTACCATAAAAACATCAGTTATAGCTCCTTTAAGATAGTGAGCCTGCTGATAAATGAGGAAAAATTGCCCACAGTTTCAGAGACGGCCACAGTCAGTGGATCAGCGGCAGTCCCTTACCATTACTGCACCTTTTACACAGTCTGTGCAAGGCAGGACTGTCAGCCTCCCTGTGCTGTATGAAAGGTACAGAGGCAGAGGGGTGGGATGAAGTGGTTTTGCATTAGAGGAAGAAATGACATCTATCTATATGGGGAAGCAAGCAGGATGCAACAGCCGTTTGAGTGTGTGTGTGTGTGTGTGTGTGTGTGTGTGTGTGTGTGTGTGTGTGTGTGTGTGTGTGCGCGTGTGTCATGCGTCTTCTCCTGCAACAACACTGTAACGTTGTGTAAAACCACAGCAGTATGACGGCGTTGTGGTGGGGTAACAAAGGGGCTTTGTTAGGGCGCTGTTCTGAATCTCTGTATGAAAAAGACAAGTGAGTACAAGTGAAGAAGGTGATGGTCGAGTGAAGGTTACTCAGAGCGTAGTGACAGACGCACATGTTTAAGGGCCTGCGTCGACTGACAGCGTTTGTTGCGCTGGCAGCGCCTATTTACAATACAAAACCAAAGCAGCGTTTTCAGCGCTCAGCGTCCTCAGTGCAAAAACGCCCTTAGTGTCAGCTGTTTTTTGTTGCCGTGCTCTCAGTTGAAAATAGTTCAGCTTTTGGAACACCGGCACGCTCGTCAATGTCACTTCTACCCTCACCAACCAATCAAAATCCAGAAGGGGCGGGACCTCTGATATCAACTTTGTCAACAACAATGATGGAGGAGAAGCTAATCATTTCGTGGGTACAATGTCCAGGTGATGAGCTGCTGCTAATGTCAGGACACGATTCCTTTCCATTGTTTTTATGTTTCCCTTGTAAACTTTCACTGAATTAAAGCAAATATGAAGCATACAGAGCGATTTAAAACAGACTTAACCATCACTACCGAGTGGAAGTGCCGCCAGACAACTTTCGTGACCTAGCAACAGTAAGCGCCGGCAAGAAGCGCTGTGAAATTGAGGTTGTGGGCGTTGCCAGAGCGAAAAGCGGCGTTAGTAAACACACCCTAATTGTTTAATCCTATTGTTCATATTGATGATACATAGGGCCCAATGGAGAAGGATCTTGTCGGTGAACTGGCTCCATGTTAGTTTCACAGCACATATAATTTTAAAACATATTACATTAGTCACTCTGAGCTAGCGGTCATAGCAGACCAAGTTTAGGCTTTATGTACACGCCGCCTAAGTCACTGGTATGTTTTATATTTACAAAGCTCTTCTGGGTAAAATTCCCACATATTTATTCTCTGTTAATTCGTAACGATGGTCATTACTATCTCTGCTCTCAGAACTTTTTACATTGTGTTGTTCCCAAAGTCAGAGCCGAATTGGGAGAGAGGGCCTTTAGATTCTCTGCTCCGACTACATGGAACAATCTACAAACTTAAACTGCAAAACATAGTCCCACTGATGAGTTTAAAAGAAAGGTCAAATCTATTGAGTCCAGGCTGTCTGTGTGTTAATGCTTTATCTAATCATGTCAGTAAATCTATGTGTGTTTATGCTAATGTGTTTTAGTTGTTGAAACCTTGTTGCTGCTATTCTTGGTCTCCCTTGTAAAAGAGATCTTTGATCTCAATGGGACAAATCTGGTTAAGTAAAGGCTAAAGAAACACCTTGAGTGTATTTGATTGGTTTAGGGCGTGTGAGTCTAAGTGTATCTGTAAATGGAAAACTTTTATTACTTTCAATTTCCTCTTTCAAATTCAAATCATCACTTTCTGTCTTAATCATATTTTCTTATGAAACCTCTCAAGACGCCAAGATATTTTTACTTCCGATCCAGTGCAAATTAAATTAGACACCTTGAAGTAAAATGATGTCTCTTTTTCATGCTGCTGAAATAGCTTTTATTTTGTTCAGCTTCAGGAGAGTAGTGACATGTCTTCGCTGAATTGGCAGGAAGTCTTTCACCAATACAAAACTAAATGAGGTCAGTGTTGTGGGGCTTTGTACAGCACACACACACACACACACACACACATACAGAGGGATCATAAAATACACACGTAGGTTCTTCTGTACGTGTGGTGTTATTCATACAAAGCATTTCTCAACATGTCCTGGAGGCCAAACACTGCGTACAGGCAGTGTGTGGCTGCTCACATAACACCGCGCGGGAACATTATGTTGAAGCTCAAGAACGCCAGGACCAATGTGATGCAGCCAAGTGCTTTGCCCTAGCCTTCTAGAAGAATCTCGGTCTCAAATCTGTTTAATGTTTCATTCACAATCAGGCGACACACAGTCCATAGAGTTAGAGAATAAAGTGAAGGAAGAGAGCGGAGGGAAAGAGAAACCTATTTGCTTTTTTACAGCGGGGGGAGAAGGAGACAAAGCTGAGAAAAAGGGACAGAAAATGCGACACTAAAAAAATATGAGTGAGTGAAAAGGCAGCAGAAAACAATGTTTAGCAAAGAGGACATCTAGTGAAAGGGGGAGCGAGATCCAGACAGACAGATAAAAAAAGACGTAGAGAAATGAACAGTGGGATGCCACGGTTATGCTGGTAATCTCACTATGGAGATGGTTTGATTTGTGAAAAGGGAGCTTTAGAAAATGTGACAATTTGACAGTAGCCTGGGGTGAGCAGTTGGGATGGCCACACTTTTTAAAAAACGACCTCCTCTTTTCCTCTCTGGATCAAAAAGGGAGGACCTGCTAACCTGTTATATAAGCCAGCAGCAGCGAGGGAGAGGCTGGCACACAGACACAGAGGATGTCCACATCCAGAATAAAGGACAACATGAAGAGCTGAAATTGAGGAAAATTGGCTGCAAAAACTGTCAAGTACAATTCCTCTGATTTTTTCCCCCATCTCTTTCCGTCTGACTTGATACTGTGTGAACTAAATATAATGGAGCTTTGAATGGAATTGGGTTGCAGCCCATCATACACCAAGTCTTTGTACATCTACAGGATATAATCATCTAATTGGACTGCACTCTGGTGTATTTCTAACCTCTTACTTTTTCAATCTAACTGCCGACCCACAAACACACTTTCCTCTCTACATGAGAACATTTGAGAATCTGCCACACGTAGCAAATAGTTGGGTCAACAGTTAAAGGAGGCGTGTGCAGCTCTAATCCAGAACACTTTTCGTCAAATTCACCGAATATCTCGTCACAGTTCACGAGCTGTCTGGTCTTTGTGTGGCCTGGAATCAAATCCAGTGTTACACAGCCAGAAACACAACAGCATCCAGCCAATAAACAAGCAGTGTTAGTGCACTGACCTTTGACCTGACTCTGCCAGCTTCCTCTTCCAAGTACTCACACACAAGGAGCAAAGCTACACCCTGATAGTGATAAAACTGCATCCCCTGATTGAGGCTAACTTACCCTCGGGTGGCAGACACCACAGATTCTGTTTCTTGTTGAAGTTTGTTACAGTCTTTTCCAGTGCAATGCTCATCCATGAATTGGGGGGTTCAAATACCACAATTTAAAATATTTTGATTAAAAACTAGACAACCAAACCAGTTCATCTAACAGCAGTCAACCCTTTCTGCCCCTCATCACCAGATCATTGCTGTAACTACATTGTTAGCTTACATCTGCAGCCTCTTTCTGTGTATTCTGTGAACTATTCTTCCTTTTGTTTAAGAAGAAGAAAAAAGCAGAAGTCATATTTTAGTAATACCTGAAGGGATTTGTTTTCATTCTGCTGTAATTTTACACACTAGGCTTGAAATACATTTGCCTGCCTCTTCCTCCTGCTTACCAACCCCTCTACCATATCTATACTCCCTCTGCTAGCCACACCACCGCCTGACATTCCTTATCTACCTTATTCTTGCTCCAGGCCAAGTGGCAACCTAAAATATGAAGGCAGCGCGGGAGTGTGAAAAACTACAGTTCCTTGGCTGGCCACTGGAGGCTGTCTCAAAAAGTAAGTGAAACGCATAGATTCCCATATTAACACATGTCCAACTTTACAGCAGAAATGAGTATGTTTACGGCCTGGTACAAGATATTTAATGTAAATCACTGGTCCGCAATTATATTAAAGATTAAACTAATAATCTGGAAGATTTTCATGTAAATAAATGTCTGTTAAGTCTCTATCTATCTATCGAATGAGGTAACACAATGGTGATTGAGCCTATGGCCCACTGATGAAAGCCTTTGCATTTGCAGTATATTGTATTATTACAGACTGACTGTCTGTCGCAACATTCACAGAAAAAATTCTAAGCGGCGCCCAGTTAGTGACGCTTTTTCCATCAGCCAGCAGTGGTTGGTCTGCCGGAGAGGGTAGGCGGAGCTAAGCGGCTGCTTTTCCGCTCTCTGCAAGTGTTGCGAGTAAACAGTAATCTACTATGGCTGAACAAACAAAGAAAAGATGGATGACTACAGATACAACTTCAACAAGAAGTGAAAATCCAAAGAAAAAGAAACAAGCTCGCTGCTCAGTTGAAGGCAAGCAGTCTGAAAAGGAAAGCGACCGTCAGCCAGGAAAATCAAGAGTTACAACTGGAGCCAACCGTGGACGTCACGCATGCAGCACTGTCTGGATATCTGGGAAGTGTGCTCCCGCAATTACCGTTTATCGCCACAGGTGCCGCCAAAGAGAACAAAACTAAGATCTTCAATATTACCACTTTAATATTTTGCAAGATGAAAAATATCCCCATCCATCACCTTCAGTACACTTTTTTATAAGCTGTAGTCTCTGACCTGCGTTTGGAGCATCTAACACACAAGCGTCTTTCTCCACCACACACACACACACACTGCCTGAATCAGTGACTTACTCTCCAGTCACATCGCCTCCTTTTATTGTTCACTTATGAGGAGTTCAGGAATCAAACTAAAAGAGGTGCTCCTTGTTATTTTATGTCCTGCATCATTATCAAAGCAGGACTTTTTATTTTATATCACACATAGTTAAAGGTGATTGCAGCCACCTTATGCAGCATTATTTTAATGTTCCAGAAATGATTTCAAATTGTTTGTGGAAAAAAAAACAGGGCCCTAATGAAGCCCACTGATAACTCAAATCTCCCATCTAAATCTAAATTGACTTTTTTTTATATTTTCATTTAGTTTTTCTTTTACAAAGAAAGTTTTCAAAAGTGACCTGACCAAGAAAGGCAGCAGTTACAGTCAGAGATCATCTATTAACAACAGATGACACTGAAAGAGTACAGAGATTATATTATTATTTATAGGCAGTCTAACACATACTGAACATATATGGCATGTATAAGAGCAAGTAGTCGTGAGCCTGTGAGTGAGAGAGTTAAAAAAAACACAATCTTCCCTAATTTGTAAGCAGATTTAGACTCGTCACTGATTATTTCTTCCTGACTGAGGACATCATTTTTATCCAGCTTGGATTTGTACAACGAGATTATCCATCAACACAAATTGATCCCATTAATGCAAAAATTTCAACCCAGTTGAGAACTGATTGGATTATTCTCGTCTAAGTGGATCTTTTCCGTCTGCAGGAGTGCAGTCCTGTTCATGGATTAGCAGCCTGTGTCGAAACGACGACGTCGATGAGTGTTCTGTATGCAAACAGTCCATACTGTGTCTTCAGCCTTGTGAATGGAGTAAACACACGACTGAAAGGACATGAAAGTCATTAAGCTTTAGATAAATGTTCCCATTTGAACTCGGCATAAACACTAATGTCACAGGGATAGCAACGCAAAGGATTTCATTAACATGCAAATACATGATACGCATCTCCCCATTTGAATTAAGTATTGACAATTATGCCCCTCTAACTGGAGGACATTTTTGACCCTTTAAACTCATGTAGTTACAATTAATTAAGAAAGATTTGACATGGCTGAGACCGCATGTGTCTCGGTTATTAATGTCAAATGCTTTTTGCCTTTCAAGTTTTAATTGAAAACGTGGAATTGCCCGACTTTCTAATTGTGGCCCTGGCGCTCCCATTACGAGCGTGTGTGTCTGCGCGTGTGTGCTGCCAGGGAGTGCTCAATAACGTCATCTCAGCAGCATATTAATGTCAGCGATAAGTCAGACTGTTAATGTTGCCTCTTAAATAAAAGGAGAAGATCCAGCCTAAATGTGAATTCAGAGTAAAGTAGAGTCTATATTAGGGAGCATTTCTCCACAGACTTTTTATTCACACTCCTTCAACTCCATATTTGTCCCCGTCAGCAGTGAGAGGCTGATTATAGTTTACAAGCAGGGATATCATACTAAATGATTCAACAGAGACAATAAAGGGGGAGCTAGGAGAATCTCACTGTAACGAGAGTTGTCATCTTTTGAAGACATATTTTATTCATAGTTTTGTAAGCATACATTTGATGGTATTGTGGTGCTCCTTAAACAGGACATCAATTAGGACAAAACGAACAACAGAGTCCCGCTCAGCACCAAACACTGTCCAGCAGTATAGCTCACATAATGAAGGTGTTGTAATGTGATTTGCAGACTGAGACCCTGTTTACACCTGGCATTAACATGCTATCAGTACAGTACAGTGTGCAGTTGTGAAGACACACTGAGATCCAATTTCTAAGACCACATTAGTCGGAGGTCTTTGTCGCAAATGGCCAGATTCTTTTAGGACTTCATATGCAATCCTTTTTCTGAGCCACAGTGAAGGACTATATTGTCCTCATCTCAGGGCAACAATGTAGAAACGTAGTGTGTGGATTAGAGAGGGTGTGCAGAAGAAGCAGGACAATAGTGTCCCATATTGATCCAGTAAGGACCAATGCAATTTACTTTTTTAATATGTTATGTTCCCATGCAGGGATGAGGAGAGAGGGAGAAATGGCACCTGGACATATATGACACATTTGATCTGGTTCATCCTAGTTTAAACGAGCATTTTAAAAGTTGTTTCTTCTCCTCTTGAGGACAGACCTGACAAAGCTTCATTTTTACTTTTAACAAATCTGCATCATGATGTTGAAATTTCAGCAAAGGTAAGACCTGTTAATTACAAGACTTGATAGGCTACATCATACATCATAGGCTATAGTAGAAAAAACACGGCAGACTCGCAGCACAGAGAGGGGGAGAGCTGCTGTGCAGGCGCTCAGGGGGAGGGAGGGATGATTGGCTCTAATGACGCCACTGGTTACTGTAGGAAGATGACCACAGCCCTTAACGGCAGTTACAACCCCCCTTCCAGAGGCACATTATCAGACACCTAATAAAGACATGCCTTTGAGTAGCCTCGAAGAGTGTCGATATATGTATCAGTATCGATAAGCAGTATTGGTATCGGTATCGATAAAATCCTAATAATACCCATCCCTAACCGTGATGTATGTAATTCTTTTCTTCATGCATTGGAAAAACAAGTGAGTCAAGCCAGCTTAAATGCAGTACAAACAGAAGAACAGGAGCAACACTGTGTTTCACAGACACAGAAAAAGAGAAACTGTTTACATGTACAAGCTGCTAATCTCCTTGGCTGTGTCCTTATTTGTTCACAGTCTTCAAACGATCCAGCTAATCATCTGTTGATGTTAATCTGTGATACTTAGCACCTTTAACGCCTTTGACAAATAGCTCCGGAACCTGTCTGTCCACCCAGCATGTAAACACGTTCTAACGCGCCGTGCTTGCTCACTTTGCGGTCTGTTCTAATTAGTTGGCACTTTGTGTGATATTCCTCCTTCTTTCTCCAGTTTCTATTGTAAGTTAACTGTTCTCAGATCAATGTGTTTGTTTGTGGTAAAATACATTCCCCCAAAATTCATCTCTTCTTTGATTCTGCTTTTTTTATTTGTGTTTGTCCTCAAGTCTATTTTCCTTCTTCATTCTCTTTCTACCTCCTTCTTCACTTTCAGACTTTCTTTTGTCACTTCTTCAATTTACGGCCAAATTATTGCTGCTCTGCTAACTTCATATCTTAACTCTCCGCACAAACCACCGGCCCTCGCTGTGGTGTAACTTTGAGAGATCGAGGCAGAGAAACAGCGGGAGAGAGAGAAAGAGATCTGAAGCGACGGAGCAGCCGAGAGAGCGAAACAGATGAGCAGAGAGAAACAAAGAAATGAGAAAGTTGAAGAGTTGCATTAGAGGAGATGAGAAGTGATTTACTGGTTCAGAGGGTGTTGTGGCTGCTGGTGGCGGGGAAATGGCTTCGTGCAGCTAATTCTGTGTGTGTGTGTGTCTGAGAATGTGTGTGTACCTACCCATATGCATATGCTTCTTGCTTTCTGTATGTGTGTGTGTGTGAAACCGTGATCATGCTAATCAGTGCAGTTTGGGACTTGCAGTGAGAGATATTCATCTGGACGTAGCTCTAATTATCTCCGTGGTGATTTTCACCAAGTGTTTTGGTTTCACTGTTTGGTGTGTGGCATGTTGGTGTGTGTGTGTGAGTGTGTGTGTGTGTGTGGCAACTGTTTTTCTGTTAATCTCCTCTCATATTTTCTTCATTTTTTTGATTAATGAGATTCCAATCAACTGTGTCTTGACTACAGGACTCTCCAAAACAAAGATTTCTCAGGGGACGGGGGATGAAACAGGAAGACTAAAGTAGAGAAAAAGGGAAAATGAAAAGAAAGACGGGGTTTGGAGGAAAAAGAAGTGGATGTGACTGTAGAAGCTCTTTAATGATGCCTTAAATACGAAGAAAACAGCCAGATTCCATAATGTCTGACAATTTCAAAAGCCTTCAACAAAAAACACACACAGACATAGAGTGCATTCACTATTGACATTTTTAGCCCCTTTTACACGGCCTGTTCTAGAGGGGACTGTAGCGCTGTTGTTCCTCCTTACTGTCTGTATAAAAAGTACGAGGGCGAATAGAGGGTGTGAAGTAGTTCTGCCATTAAGCCTGCAGCGAAAGTAGTAACTGAGCCGAATCGACGTCTGTGTAAGTGGGGCAGACGGCAGGACGGGACATTGCTGTGTGTGTGTGTGTGTGTGATACTGTTGTTTACACGTCATGCCTCTTTTGGTCCGGTAATGCCAGCATGCTGTGTAATCACACACTGGTGCAGCAGTGTGACGCTGTTGTTTAGTTCAGTCTAAAAAAGAAAGCAGGTGCAACGGCTGAACTTCCTTTGAGCACTGTTGCAGAATCTCTGTGTAAAGCAGCCACACTCACCTCTCCACCTGCCTGTCTAATGGACTTGATCAATAGAGCAAGGTGTAGAGACGCCATACCGACAAGGCTTTACACCTGTCACTGCCTTTCACAATAACCCATATAAGACCCATTACAAAAATGAGCTGCTTTTTCCAAACAGCCAACTCTGTGTGAAAAGTTTGGAGGCAGCAGAAGTAGGCCAAAGTAGATTTTTAAAATGAGAATTAAGTTATAATAATGTTATTAATAATGATTTATAACTATAGTTACAGGAGCAGAACACCTTTTTAAACATGAGTTTAACAGAATACTGAAGAGAAGCTTTTATTATTAAGTCTAATCTAAGGATACTGTACTCCTTTTAGCTCACTCCCTAATGCAGCTCACTAGATTATAGAACATACTGTGCCACAAAGAGTAAACCAGAGTACCTTAAAAACTAGACGAGGTCAAAACCTAGCATGTAGCTGACCGCATCAGGTCAATGTGCGCTTTTGTTGGCAACGCTGGAAGCATGGCGTGTGCGTGACAGCTGAGGGATTTTGTACATGTTCATTTGAAATGGATGAAAACAGATGAGTCTTCACACTGCTGGCGTGACACGCGCGACTCACCCGCCAAAAATGTAGAGGATAGGAGGTTCGCCTATTTTTATTATTATTATGAATTTTATTATTATTATTATGAATTGTGATGAGTCCTATTGAACTCTGGCAGCAGTATTAACGTCTCTTCCTGTAGTAAAAGTCACAGGCATGAAGAGTAAAGTAGGTCAACACTTTCGGTATGATTTTTCAAAGTAAAAGCCCGATCTGGAATTCTGACTCCCCTCGTTTGTACACAATGCTTTTATTTTGAAGTGTTTCACGGGCCGTTGTTGTTGTTATTTTTTTAACTTTTTTTTGGCTCTGAAAGTACCGTCACTCCCTCACTCAGTCACATACAGACCCATGTGTAGGGCTGACCCCAGCGGTCAGCCAAACAGAAACCTTGAGAAGACTTGAAACTGGACTGGAAACCACGTGAGTGATGAGCAGAACAGAACACAAAATGTTTAAGAAAAGATGAAGATTAAAGAGCATCATACTGGTTTGATGGTGACGTCAGCCTTATCTCTGGATTTCAAAGTAAATGTTAACAAAGCTGCTGTGATGCCTCTCTTCTCGCTGTCCGTCCTGTAAGCAGCATCACACACACGGGGGACAAGGAGGTGGAGCGGGTTGTTCACAAGTCATGGTTTGATCCCCCACTTTTCCTCTCCACGTCTAAAAGTCCTTGGGCCAAACACTGAACCCCAAGTCGCTTCCTATGGGCAGGCGAGCACCTTGCATGTGTGTGTGTTTGTGTGTGTGTGTGTGTGTGTGTGTGTGTTTGTGTGAGGAGGTTAATTTACAGAGAAAAGTAATGTATAAGTGCAGGGTGTTTACCACATCTTTAAAGACACCATATCTACTGAGTGGATCACACTTCTTTAATATAATTAATTCTGCTAATTAAACTTTGCTGTTATCTCAAAGCTTTAACGTTTTTTAAACCTAAAATAAATGAACGAGCCGGCTCCACTTCATCCTCCTGTTTTATCTCCTGCTCGGTGACACTCAAGATCATTAATTCCTCTGTTTCAGGTTGTGGTAATTCTTTGAGTTGCATTTAAGGTATAATTAACAACAAATGTTGATACAATTAACCTCAAGACTATATGTAAAATTAGGTATACGTTATGTATGTAGCTGTATGAAGTATGTAGACTAACAAGAACACTTCAGCTATGCACAGAGGTGCTTTTAGCTAACAGCTAATGTCAGCAGGCTATTGACAATGCTAACATGCTGTCACACATGGGAGTGTACTAACATTACCTAATTAGCACCAAGTTCATCAGAGGCTTATGGGAGTGTTATTAGTTTTGCAGGCATTTGGTCATGTGAAGTATGAGGATGTGGCAGGCTGCAGTGAACCATGCACTCTGCTGAGAGGTGATTAGCTGCAGTCGGCCATCGATGCATGACCTGAACGCCTCCAGGACCCTGAAAATGAACCCACAGAACCATGCTGCTCACAAGGCTTTAAAAAAGCTTAAACAATGAGAGCAGTCACTGTCATATGTCACTGGGACACTGTGAAAAGACAGAATACCTTGAAACACAATTGTGACGGCACAACAGCACAAAGGCCTGCTGCAGAGTCTGGAGCAAGATTAGTGATTAATTTGCTTGTTTGAAATCTTGGTAAATGAGAGCTTAGCTTCAAGGTTAACTTGACAATCAGTAAAAGCTGGCACCAGTCTTAAACATTTGATCTCCTGGGTTGCAGTAGGAAGAGCAGGACGAGCGTGTTGTTGTCTAATTGCAAAAGTTGGCAGTCGTCAAAAAGCATGACCACAACGGACACCAGATGCCAGCACCGTCAGTGCACGTGTGTGTGTGTGAATGTCTTTGTGTTTTCAGGGAACTATGAATTAAAAGGGCTTTTTACACTGCCAGTTCAAGGCGGTATTATTTTGCCTCTGTTACGTTCCGTAATTCCGAGGCGGAATGGTGGCGTGAAGTCGTTCTGCCTCTGAGCCGGCATCGGAGGTAGTAACAGAGGCATAACGGCGTCTGTGTAAACCGCAGACCCGGCAGGGCGGAGCAGCGCCGTGTGTGTATTTGAAGCATTTGTTTACACCTTACACACGTTTTGCTTCCACAACGCTGGAACGCTATTTAAAAACACACACTGGGGCGGCTTTATGCGGGGGTGCGTTGTCCAATGACAAAGGTGGCATGAGTACTGCAACCGCAGTGTAAAAAAGGCTAAAGTTAACCATTCACCATACACTCATTAACATGTGTAAGTCAGCTCTATGAAGGTTATAAATTCTCTTTGGCTGACCTCCCTCTAACAAACATCCAAACAGTATCCTGAGTGACTGTTTTCACCGCTTGTCTTCAAAAGTCAAATTTGTTTTCTTCTGTGGATTGGCTCCTGCTTTTGAGGTTTCCCTGTCTTTAAGCGGCTGTGGCTCAGCGGTAGAGTCTGTCGTCTCTCAATCGTAAGGTTGAGGGTTCGATCCCTGACTGCTACAGTCACATGTCGAAGTGTCCTTGGGCAAGACACTGAACCCTGAATTGCTCCCGGTGGCATTACCATCAGGTATGAATGTGTATTGATCTGATTGGAGATTGGCACTTGTATGAATGTGTGTGTGAATGGGTGAATGAGACATGTAGTGTAAAAGCAGCTTTGAGTGGTCGCAAAAGACTAGAATAGTGCTATATAAGTGCAGTCCATTTACCATTTAGTCACTGACCTTTTCTTTGTTCGGCCATAGGAGCAGCTCAAAGACCAGTACGTCCCCTCTGCCTTCTCTCTTTGGTGGACCAAACACTGCTGGGTGAAGGACCACACTCGTGATTTGTCCAGGAAAAAATACAATAAAACTTAAATGTAACACAAAATTATATGAGCATTTATAATCAAAATGAAGGCATAGTTTCATATGAGAGGTATGTGGTAACATTAGCTTGAATAATAATTGTATCCCTTCTAACATCACATCTCTCTAATGATTTCCTCCTGTCACAAACAGGTGTTTCCAAACTGTGGTGAAGATTTGTGACTAACTGACATTTGTTCAGCATTTCTCAATATCCCCCAAACCACTTAGTGTGGAAGCTCACAAACACCTCCATTACTTATCACTCCCCAAACATTAAACAGCTCAATTAATATGAACACACTACATCCCTTATCTGCTGTTCCGTATTATCTCAGGTGGCCAGATTAATGTTTGGGGCTGAATTTATCCACAGTACCTTAGCTAATCCCTCCTATTAAACTCTAGTCTCCTTGTAAAGGGAAGCTATTACATTGTTAATGACGAGTCGTATGAGTAAAACCTTTTAAGTGCAAGAATGAGTAATTCTGCTTTGACAATGAGCTGCAGTAAAAGTTGAACAGACAGGGTGTTGCTCATGCGCCCGTAATTAGATGCTGTAAAAAATGAAGTGCTGCCTGTGCTGTAAAAAGTAATGGTGCACATTTTCAGGCTGTAATTTGAGTGTTCACATTTCCTTCCAGAGAGCTGCAGGCGTTAAAGTAAAAAAAAAAAAAAAATTAGAAATAGTCCAACTTAGCATGACTTATTAATTTAAATTCTTTAAAAAATGAACGTAATAAGTCAGACATTGGTAAATATATGGTGAAACCAGTAGATATTACCATGCATCATTTTCTAATCAGTGCAAACTGTGCTTACACTGCCCTCTGCACACACAGTCACATTCCTAAACAGTATGTCTCCCTTTGCATGATATTCATACGTTTTAAAAAGTCCTGACTTATAGAGTGTATGTAAGAATGAAACTTTGCCAGTGTGATGTCATCCATTGGTTTGTGGGGTGTCATTTTGAACACTGAATGTCACATTCACACACACATTCATACAGGCAGAGGTTACTGTACAGAGTGCCAATGTCCACACTCGCTCATACGTCAATGGCTATGCCTTAGGGGGCAACTTGGGGGTTCAGTGTCTTGCCCAAGGACTCTTCGACATATAGACTGCCAGAGCTGGGGATCGAACCACCTACCTACCGATTGGGAGCCACTGAGCTTTATTCAGCCAAAAGTGACCAAATTAGAACGAGAGGGGGAGCTAGAGAGTAGAAAGGAGTTAGCAAAATTGTACGTTATCAAATGAAAGTCGATGCCCATGGTTAATTAATGAGCTTGCTATTTAGCCATTTAATGACAGCGTCAGCCACAGAATGAGAATCAGCACTTTTCAGTGGTTGCATTTATTTTGGACCTTTGCACATTTTTGAATTGGCATCATTTCTGAATTTGCGGCCTGTTTCCTCTGATGGGAATGGTTTGGGCTGTTGCAGCACGATTGCCCCTGTCGGTCACTGTGGAGCGTGCAAGTGGCAGGTGAACAAATGTTGAACAGGTTTCTTTTAACACTGGTCTTTTTTGTCACTAAAGCCAGCCGTCGGCTCGACAGGAAACAGTGGGGACAGTTTGTTAGTTCAACTTTCACACAGCAAATCATGTGTCTGTCTGCCTGACAAATTCACCAGAAACACATCGGAGAAGTTCAACGTCTCGAGTTATCTCACTGAAAACGCAATGTTTAAAAAAATGTTAATAAATAACCAGGATTTCTTAACCGAGAAAAACATTCATGTATGTAACTTTTATGTATTTCACATAATTTATTTACATATTTCTTTTATAATGCTGACTGAACCTGTATACACTTACATAACGAAACATTTAAACTGCCTGTTAGACAGTTATGACAACGATGCCACTGACTTGAATCTGAAACTGGAAGAGAGACAGAAGGAGAGAGAGACGCTGGTTGAGTAATTTAAAAAGAGGAATTACTCATTACTCACATAGAAGAAAGAGTAGATAGGAGGGAGAGTGATGTATCTTTATCTGTCTCCTTTTCATCTTTTTTTACATCTCTACATCTGTACGTCAGTTCCTCTTTCTGCCTTTCTCTCTCTCTTTACCTCTGCTGTCTCACTTTCCCCACCTCACTCTGCTCTCTTTCCACATCTCCTATTTCTATCTCTCCCTGCATCTCTCTTTCACTCTGCCTTTGCCGTGTCTGTCATCCCACCGTATCTCTCCCATCTCTCTTCTTTCTCTCCACCTCTCGTCTCTTTTCTTTAACCCTTCTTTCTGCTGTGTCACACTCTTTCTTCTTATCTTCCCCTGTCTTTAAACTTCTGGGCTCTCATTTCATCACTCTTCTGTCTCTCCCTCTCTACCACTCTCATACCCTCTGTTCGTTACCTCTTTCTTCCCTTCTTGTATCTTTCTCTCCAGCTCTCTCTCTCTCTCTCTTGGTGTCATTGTTCCCACCAACGGGGCCTGGCAATAGAAAACATAATGAGAGATTACTGTTGATATTGAGACAAAGCAGAACACAGCTGAGCTTGAGCTTCACACACACACACACACACACACACACACACACACACACACACACACTTACAACCACACAGGAAACACAATGAAGCATGCGAACCCACACACGGAGAAAAACATGTATTTAAAAATGGATGTGTTTTTCAAATCAAACACACAAACACAAAAACAAAAGGAACACTGTGTAATAAGAAAAAAGACGTTTGATAAATATTACTTTACTTTATTTTTTAAAAACTTTTTTTACTTTGATTTTTGTTCCTTTTTAAGTTATAAATACAATACATTAAGTACATTTAAAGTGATAATCTCGAAGATTAAAATTTCATTTAATAAATGGCCCACTGATGAAAGCCTTTGCATTTGCAGTATTACAGACTGGGTGTCTGTGGCAACTTTCGCGGAAGAAATCCCAAGTGGCGCCCAGTTAGTGACGCGTTTTCCATCAGCCAGCAGTGGTTGGGCTGCCAGAGAGGGTAGGCGGAGCTAAGCGGCTGCTTTTCTGGTCTCTGCAAGTGTTGCGAGTAAACAGTAATCTACTATGGCTAACTTCAAAAATAAGTGAAAATCCAAAGAAGAAGAAACAAACTGGACGCTCAGATGAAGCAAACAGTCTGAAAAGGAAAGCGACCGTCAGCGAGGAAAGTCAGGAGTTACAACCGGAGCCAACCGTGGACGTCACACATGCAGCACTGTCTGGATATCTGTGCACCGCAATTACCGTTTATGGCCAAAGAGAACAAAACAGAGATCTTTGAGATTACCACTTTAAAGTTAAATTGATGTTGTGTTTAACTTTTCTTTTCTTTTCCAAATCTCTAACTTCTCTCCTTTATCCTCAGCAGCTGGATAGTTTTCTCTTGTTTGAAAAGTATTTTTGAAGATGTCTTAGACGCTGGACAGAAAATTACACTGCAGCTATTTTGATTATTTGCATATTCGTTCATTTAAAAAACTTTTATTTCAAAAAAATTCAATGCATCTTGCTTCTTAAATGCAAATGTACGCATTGATGTTGTCTTTAAAGAAAATAAAGTGATTTTCCTAAATAACCGTTACATTCTGCACCTTCTCGCGCTTGTGTTCCAATAATAGTTGTATGAGGTCGGCACTTAATAGAACCCAACTCGACTTCCTGTTTTCCTCTAGCTAGATATTCTACATGCCAGGCTCATCTTTGATAAAAAAGAAATGTTTTCTGCTGACCGTGAATAGATGTTGCTGCTTGCCTGACCTGCATTTTTGACCTTTCCCCATTATTAAACTCTCTTTTGCTGGGTTGGAATGCTTTTAGGTTTTGACTCTCGCCAGCCTCATCATGCTGTAACCTTGTGCGTAGATTTTTAGTTTTGACATCATTCCACAGCTTCTAGCTCAGCCGCTGCAGCCTGCATGTGGGTCCTGTTTCCCTGTAACCCTGCTAGCACCGGCTGTGATAGCCCAAACATGACATGAAGAGTGTGATACTGTAGTCACTATAAGCAGACACGTGCAGCGTTACGTTTCCTTCAAAACAGTGCAGATTAGTTGTATGTAAATGTCACTTCTAAGAGACACAGTTGGTTTGGATTGTTGGTCATAAGAAAACTGATTTATGAAAGCTGTTGACAATACATTGTTGTTGTCAGGAGAATAATTTATGACAAAATCAGCTGTAATTTGGGGCCTTAAAGCACAGGCTGCAGGGACATATCACACATATCACAGTCTCATAGTATCACATGAGAAACAAAAAACACCTTCTGTTATAGTTGATATTGCTGAAATATGATTATGTGAATTCATTCATTCATAATTAATACTGTTTGCTTTGTGCTGTGCATGGAAATTGGCATTGATCCATGAGACAAATCCTACAGTTTCACATACGAGTCATGTTCCACTGTAGACGTCTCCCTGCAAAAGAAGGACTCTTTATTCAAACGGTAATTGAGGAAACGCTTTCGTCGCTTTATTCGGGTATTATTTTGGACTTCACTGTTCTTTGTTAACATGAAGAATCTAAGGCTGTCATTAGATCGAATGAGCAGAACTTCCTGCTCTTCTCTGACGTAGCTCATGACTTAGGCTGAACATGTCTGCCCCTGCGGCCTTAAAAACACAACCTGTACGGCAACAACAAGCACATCTTGGAACTGCAACAATTCTCCTCTCCTTCACCAGAATTCAAAGAGATGTGGAGAACAGATCAGTTTAAAATGAAGACTACCTACATTATGTGAAGGTGTTTTATTTGCATAATGGGGTGCTGTGGTTTTATCGCCTCTCAGAGAGGAAATATCCCGTCTGCATTTCTGATTCTGTTTGCACTGTCGATGGCAGACTGCGTCCGTATGTGATCCCCTCTTTCTATTCAGCCTTATTCCAAGTGCAGCTATTCGAACATTTAAATATCTATACTGCCACAGAAACCTTTATAGCATGCAGCGTGGTGTCATTTACATTTTAATGCTATGTGTTCATCATTTAGTATATCTCGGCCTGACAAGTAACTTGACAGACGACTCTGCCCACTTCAACCCGTGCACCTGCAGCCTCAGCGCTGAATGCTGATTGAGTGTGTTCCAGCAGGCGGAGGGGATTCGATATATGGTCCCCTCTGAGTGAATGGGCCCTATATTTAATCATATTTCCTAACAACACGTGTGTTTTACCTTTCCATCTTGCACATTTCCACCCTGTCTGACTAGTGTCCTGATTAGATGTAGTAACATGTGCATTGCTTTCTGTAAACATCATTATTACAACTTCATTATTTCAAACCGTTGACAGATGTGTGCACTGTCATGATATATAAAGAATATATAGCAGTATGTATACAGCAGTTGTGTCATTACTTTGCAGAGCGTGCGCATGTTTGGATCACTCTGCTGCACTGTCCCTGAAACATACAGGAAACCCAAATGTAGATATGAAAATGTTCTGTAATATTGTGTTATGAACTTAATGGTTAATGTTAATAATAATAATAATAAAAGCAGCTGCTAATAATTACTCCTCCACAATTCATTAACTAAACTGAAAACAGACTCAACTAAAATCATACATTGTAACTGGGACTCTACACCGTCAGACAAACGTGCACGACACGCAGTGCAGTCTGCTGGAAACAATAGAAGAAGACAAATTTGCAACTGACAGATTTTTTAATTGTGCATAAATTCTATGTTTATGTAGGATGTAGAAATCAAATGAGAATGAATGAATAGAATTGTTTTACCCAGATGTTGAGGAAATGTACAGATTCACTGCTCTAATTAGTCTCTCAACAGGAAACTGAAATCATAGTTGGCCAAAATGAAGAGATCACAACATGGATTCCTTGCTTGTGTTGTGCATGTTTTTACATAGCATTAAATTGCTTTCTTTGCTTCACAGCGGGGAAAAATAGACTTGATGTAAACAGAACAGAGCAGCAGAAAATGTCTCCTGTATCACGCCCGCCTCCCTTACAGCATATGAATAACATTGGAGCGGCTCTGTCCCGGCACACGCGTGTCAAAAGCTTCAAATATGTTACCTGAGTAGATTCCCCGTCAGTCTCTACAGACTGCTTGGTCTCAATATGACGCTGGAGTTAACATGGTCTCACACTGTCATTCTGCTCGCTCCATTATCAGTCTCTCTCCCTCTCTCTCTGTTGCTACTACAAATCGATCCATTTTGCTCCACACATCGCAGAAGTTCTCTAACCAGATGTTTTATTTTTTTCTCACGCTGCACCTCCCCTCAAGTCCTCTAACCGAGACAATGCAAAAGGTATCCCCATTACTGTTTGTTCTTCATCCAAGCTTCATTTATTATTTCCCTTTGTCTGTAAATGAAATATATGATTATTTGATATAATTATATGATAATTATAATTATACATAATTAGTTATTTCACTTAGATATACATAAAATAACCTTAATTGAAGTTGTTTTCTCATTTTGCTCGGGGGATGTGTAAGCATTGTATTTAATGTCTGCACCTGCCCCTCGGCCATCATCTCGCTTACAGTGGGCACAGTCGTATTTCACTACAGCAGAAAAGATCTCTGCAATTAGGTTGGGTAGAAAAAATAAGTGCCTGTGTTCAGGCAATGGACCAAAATGAGTTATCTTGAAAAATCCAAAATCACGTGTCCCTCCCGGCAAGTGTCTCCCAGTCTGTTCAGAGTGTGTCTGTTAGAGTCAGTTAGCCGTAAGAGTGTGCAGGTAGCCCAGTTTAGGAAGACACTTCCAATCACCTCTTGTCAATCAGCCAAGGGATATAATTCCATATGCAGCGATGTACAGTAGCCTCCACATGGTACTCTATGTAAACTAAAATGTATTGCAACATGGGGTCATCCTGTCAGAGTCAATGTCAACCTCTTGCAGCTGGAGATAGAGGGAGGAGGAGAACAAAAAGAAGAAGCAGAAGAAGAGCGCGGGATTGGGAGTCCCAGGGTGACTGGGTCTAATTGAAATGAATTCTGACTAAAGCAATGACTTTAATGACATTTTGAATCCAGGACTGGAGTAATGACATGGAGAGGCCTCGGGGGAAAGCAGCACTTTAAAAAGCCAGAGTGAGAGAGCGAGGGAGGGAGCAAAAAGAGACATAAGGAGAGGAGAAGAAGAATGGAGAGACAGAGAGACAAAGAAAGAGAGGTTGGTGAGGTTAAGTTTGGAGAGAGGGTATTTATTAAGAGAGCCGGGGGAGACACAGGGAGCCGAGGAGACGCAGAGAGAAAGAGACAGACAGAGAGAGAGAGAGGACTTTAAAACTGAGGAGAGGGAGAAGGAGACTTTTAAAAGACATCCTGGGAGAGAAGAGGTTTTCTTTTTCATCAGCCTGTCAAGCGGTGTCTCTTTTTAGCTCATTTCCCAGACTGCAAGACACTGTCGATAGGTCAACCTTATGAAGTCACTATCTGAAACTCTCAAACCATCTGAGGCCTCACAGAATATGGTAAAACTCAATTCTCCCTTTAAATATTCATACCTAATGACATATTTATGAGTGTAAAATCTAATATTGCTTTTCTTTGAAGGACTTTATCAGCACATGGTTGCTTTTCAAAGAAATAAAGAACATTGTATTCATATATTGCATGTTTAAACTGATTTAAAAGAAGTCAAATGGGAAGAAGAATAGTAAGTTTTCATGCAGAAAAGTACCTGTCCTGGAGGAGAGGGGATAAAACCACATGGTCTTTTTTCAGTTTGTTAATGTTTATTGCAAAATGCAGCAGTCTAAATTGAATTTATGACCAGGTAAAGACAATGCTTTGAAGGCCCAGCTGGAGCAGCCTTGGCTTTCACATACCTGCACAGTGTGAATGGCAGCAGATCCCTGATTAACCAGCCCTTCATACAAGAGAAGACGGACATAAAACATGGTGCCTGGGCCTCTCTGCTGCCTGGGCAGTGCTTATGTGTTGCAGAACCTTTTGACTCTCATTATGGGGACAGTTTGTCTGCCTGTTACACACGATTCTTAAGATTTACAGTGGAAAGGATCTGTTGATATCATACCACCAATATTTCACCTTTCACTATAGTTTGAACGTCTATATCAGTAGAATACATCACAGACATGAACACGTGTATCCATTAGGGCAGGGGTGTCAAACTCATATTAGGTAGTGGGCCGGATTTGTTCAGATGAGACCTCAAAGGGGCCGGACGATTTTTTGCCGACATCATGATGTCTTAACACAAAGATATATCGGCTACTGCAGTTTTATTATTTGAAATCATTGAATAACAGGTACCTGTACCAATCAGTGAACATTTCATGTTGTTGCATAAACAACATGAATAGTAAGAAAGCATCATGCAGTCCTTGCAACATATTAACAAAGATTCATTTCAAATGTGAATGTCTTTGTCATTCACTAATGATGCATTTGAAAGAATGCAGGTTAATAATAGTAGTACATAATAATACTGTACAACAGTACAGTAGAACGGAAGTGTAACAATAACTGGCGTAGTACACATTCTTCTTTACACTACTCTAAACAACAATACATTTGATACAATCTGTTTGTGATTCATTAATTATTCATTTTAAATATTGCTGGTTAAGGCTATAAAACAGCCACCCATTGTCTAGAAAATCCGACCTGATATCGGAGTTAAACCGGCTGCTCTGGGATCAGGGCATGTGGGATCCAGTGTGTAGTGACGAGAGAGAGGGAGAGATTTTGCCAATCAGGTTTGTAGCGTGGAGTATATGTGAAACTGACAGAGGAAAAGGAACACTCACATTTTCACTTGCTGGTCGGCACCTGACACTTTTTGACTTTTACCTGTCGACATCAGGAACTAGTTTCTGAGCAGTGACGATTATCATTACGTCCCTCAGATGTGCGTTTGTCAGCCAACTGTGCAGTTTGGACTTCATCACTCATGTTAATATCTGCTTGCATGAATATGTTGTCCCAAACATACAGACTATCTTTGATGCAAATGCTGTCTTTGATAAAGTAATAATGTAGATTCATCCTTTACACTGCAGTTTGATCAGCTCCATTAGGAGTTCCTCTCTCTTGGGCGTAATCCCTCTCCAGCTGAGTGAAGACAGTAAATCGACTTTTAAACTCGCCTAGAGCCCCAACAGTGTGTTCTTGTACGTGTCCATACTCTCGTAATCCACAGGTAGAGATTTTAGACGGGGGAAGTGAACTGGGTTGTGCTCTGACAGCTGCGTCTGCCACAGAGCCAATTTCATGAGGAAAGCACGAGCACTGTCGTAGTACTCTGTGACGAGTTTGTTGCGACCCTGCATGTTAACATTCATCACATTCAAATGTTCTGTAATGTCCACTAATGTCGGGGCCATATCTTTGACACCCCTGAATTGGGGATTTCTTTCTATGCTTAATATAAGTGACACCTGTAGAAAAATCAAAGGAAACAATCTATTACTGATGGTTGCTGATTGCCGTAGCTGATGGTAGGCCGTGTGTCTGGGGTGTTAGGCGGCAATTTGCTCCACAGGAAGTGCAAACGCACAAATGCCTTTGAGCAGACTTTTTTCAAAATAGGCACTTTTACTACTATTCGTAGCATTAAGTGCACCAAGGCCACAACACAAACCTCTTAGAGAGAAGTATCAGCAGGTAGCCGCGAGGAGGTCATGTCAGCAGGGGGTTTTGTGTGGTCCCTTTGTGTGTGACCTTTCCCAACAGGAATAAACCCTTTTAGACATCATCACACAATATGTCATACAAACTAGCTCCTTTCACTCTGATAAACCAGTGACAGAGCCTGGAACACAATACAGTTTACGCAAACACAATGCATGATGTAACAATCGTTGATATACGGCTTAAACATTTAAGTAATTTTTAAGCAACACAAGTACATTTCAATGTGATTGACATCAATTTCATAGGATGAAAATATCTTATTGAAAAAAAGAATTAAAAACATGAAGTGTCTGATCAACTACTGTTGAGCTGATAAGAAACATTACAACATTAAATTGATAAATAATGAATGCTTTAATTCTAATGTAAGGTATATGAATCACTGATCCTTATAAAGCAGTATCATGTTTATAACCTGCACATCACTATTTGTTACTTCACAGGTTTACAACCAAACACCAGCACGAGGACGTGCTTCTTTTGGTTCACTTGTTCACTTACATGATGAATAATGAGAGCATCAATGAAACGTTAATGAGATTAGACAGAGTGGCTTCTAAAAAATAGCGAAAAAGGTTGAGGCAAAAAATGTGAATGGTCCCTTCAATAGTGTGGAAAATACCCACAAATTAAAGCTGACAGCGTGCACTTTATCCTCATAATGATCATGTCATCTCACATTAAAGGTTATATGAGTGTGCAGAGAAAACATTCAAACGCACCGCCGCTGTCCAAATAGAATCTGAATTTAACACGTTTGTTGTCTGTTTACAATACGATACGTATTATACTGTAATGTAACACATCATAATGCAGCTCTGAATGCAAATCCACAGTCTCACTGAAATCCCTTTAAAAGAGAATACAAATCAGCCGCCCTCTACTCAAGCAGTTTGTAATCTGTGTTTGATGTTTGATGATGTAAAATGCTAATTCAGTCCTTGGGCAGTTGCCAACACATGTTGCCAGTTACTAAAACATGTTGCCAGTTGGTTTCAGCAGCTTTTTATACGTTTTTTTTTTTTTTTAAATAAGTGAAAGCATTTTATGGTGGATGTTGCTATAATTCCTGGTCAATTTAAATCAGGATCTTAAGCTTAAATTAACGCCCTGGACTTGGGGGTTCTGACGTGAATTACAATATATATAATGAATGTGGGTCCCAGGGCAAGAGACTAAAACCATCATTAGTGTGTCGGCCCAGAAACATTAAAAAGCAAGGCTTTGAACTTCCATCATCTCAGGAAACGCTTGAAAACTTTGATTTTGAACAGTGCTTGATGAGTCAGCCTCA